>NC_065590.1:67195916-67503595 GCF_024542745.1 Macaca thibetana thibetana | reverse complement strand
TTAATGACTTTCCTGAATTCTGATTGTGAATGTCTGTGTCTGTTTTGAGATTAGATTTAAGAAGAATCACTGCTGGCTTCCTGGGCATGGCTGTAGCCGTCCTTCTCTGCGGCTGCATTGTGGCCACGGTCAGTTTCTTCTGGGAGGAGAGCTTGACCCAGCACGTGGCTGGACTCCTGTTCCTCATGACAGGTAGGCTGCACGTCTCAGGCCGTCTGCCCCGGCCAAGGTGAAGGCTGCTCTGCATGCGGCTAGCTAGTGTCGCTTTGTTATCTCCCTGTTAATTTTGTTTTCACCGTTAGAAAAGCAACCAGAAGGTCATTTTGGCTTTGCTGGGAAATACAGAATTTAAGGAAAACAGTGGTGTGAAAAATGCATCCTCCATATCCCCACTGTGGCCTGTTAGTAGATTAGATGGAAGTGTCTTGGGTTTAATCTCTAAAATGAGCCCAGTCTGTTTTTTTGCTCTTCTTTCTTTTTTTGAGACGGAGTCTCACTCTGTCACCCAGGCTGGAGTGTAGTGGTGCGATCTTGACCCACCGCAACCTCTGTCTCCTGGGTTCAAGTGATTCTCCTGCCTCAGCCTCCTGAGTAGCTGGGACTACAGGCATGTGCCACCACACCTGGCTAATTTTTGTAGTTTTAGTAGTGTTTCACCATGTTGGCCAGGCTGGTCTTGAACTCCTGACCTCAGGTGATCCCCCCTCCGCAGCCTCCCAAAGTGCTGGGATTACAGGCATGAGCCACCACGCCCCGTTTTCTGTTCCTTATTTCTTACTGTGCCCCAAACCCTGGCCTGGACTCTTGGCAAACATGGGCCATTGCTTATGAGGTGCCCTCAAAGACAGAGGGGGATAGATCATCGCAACCCATCCCCTGGCTGGATGTCAATTCAAAGGTCATGCTTTAGTGATGTTGTCACTTTTACATACACAACACTCATTCATTTCACTCCACAGATATCCTTTGAGGACTTACTATGTACGAGGCACTGCTGTGAGTGCTAAAGACACACAATGAATAAGGCAGGCAAAATCCTTGTTCATTTTTATTGTGGAGAGACATAAACAATGATTTGTGGTCGTGATAAAAGCTGTGAAGAAAAGAAACAGGGTGAAATAGGGACTCAGGGAAGATCTTGCTGAGGTGGCAATTTCTGAGCTAATTCCTGAGAAGCAGCCGGTGGTGGGAAGAGCACAGCAGACTGAGGAAACCACTAGTGCCAAACCGGAGAGAAGCGGCCAGTGGGACTGGAGGGAGTGAGGGACAGGATAGTATCACCTGAGGTGGGGGAAGTGGGCAGTGGCCAAAGCTTCAGGGCTTTGTTGGTCATGGTGGAGAGCTTGGATTTGAAGCTAAGGGTGACAGATGCCCCTAGAAGGTTTGAAGCAAAGGAGTGACTTGATTTTTAAACAAGGGATTGGAAAGGGTGGGGGTGTAGAGACAGGGCTAGGATGTTTTTGACTAACAGCTAAAGGGTAGTTTTGTCTAAAAAGGTGCCAGGTGCTGAGTCGGTGGCTAATACTGACCGACGGTAGCTTCAGGGAAGAAATCTTTCCTTTCTTCTCCTCCTTCACAGAAAACTCCTGTATTAATGATTAGTGAATGCCAAATTAACTGGGCATTAACAGTTTCACGAAGTATACTCAGCAACAGAACGAATATTCCCCTAGATAGAGGGCCATTTTAAATAGGCTTATTTCCACTTGCCTGGAATTCTGTTATTCAAGTGACCACGCCTATATTTCCTAGCACTTGTCACTGTAATGGGTCACCTAATTACGCCTGTGTTAACAGGAGGCGGCCACACCCCACCAGGGTTGCCACTGTTTGCTGACTGACTGTCTCTGAGGGCTGACAGATCGGGGGTGATTTGCCCTCTGGCACGGTCAACCACCCTGCAGCCTTAAGGAACCCACTTCACAGGCAGGGATCCTTCCTTCTAACTCCCACTCGTCCCTGTCCCACTCCACGAAATGGTGCTGCAATTGGCAGTGATCTGGAATGTGGGGCATCATCACCAGCATCCTGGAACATTCAGAAGTCACATGGATCCTGCCTAGTTCTGAGCAGAAAACCAATTTAGGTTTTCTGGATTTTGGTGAATACACAGTGGCCACCAGGACTGTAGCACAGGGAGGCTAAAATGTTAGTTTCTGAGGTTTTAGAGGCGGATTTGGACCCTCAAGACCAGCCACTGGGTTCTTGCCCAAGGGATGCATTTAAAATCCAAATTATAGAGTAAAGCAGACAAGGGCAGCAAAGAATCAGAGAGGACTGCACTGCACGGAGGATTCCTTTATGCTTCTGCTGGGGCTTAGTGATTATTTGAAAATCTCCCCTGTTTTCTTCTCTCCCTTTATTTAAGCCCCCATTTTTCTGACTCTTGTCTCCATAAATATCGAAGAGGTACAGATGTGTTGCCTCCCAACCCTGGAAAGGCCCCATACCACTCCTCTTGTCAGGGGATTTGTTAGAACTTTTGTTAGAACTAAAGATTCTAACAATTGCTAGAACTAAAATAAATTGCAAGGCCATGAAAGCCTACTGAGTGCTCCTTGGGAGACTGAGGGGCCAGTCTGGTTTTAAATGAAAGGAAGTTGAAGGTTCAATGGCAGGTGGGCACAGAGGAGAGGCAGGAGTTTCCTGGGCGAGCTCCACCTCTTCCTGTTCTCAACTCTTATTTTGGATCCATGTGCGGATTGTACCTCCGGACCAGAGGAGCTCAGGAGTCCTCAGGATCGAGCATGGGAAGCTCCTATGTAATTGTTAGGCAACATCAAAACAAGCAAAGCAATACCCACAACAGAAACCACCACCACCACCACCAACAACAACAACAACATCAAAATCCCAAATAATAAACTTGAAGTTTGATGACCAGTTCTGAAGGACTGATAGATACAACCTAACATTGTTAACATTGTTCTGTTGTTTTGTTTAGTTTCGGTTGCCCAAACAGCATTATTGAAATTAAGGGGGAATCCACTTACAGACCTCATCACCTGAAAACAAAACAACCTTTTTTCAATATTTCCCTTATTCTGGACCAAATCTTGTCATGTATTTGCTTCATTGTAAGCAAAGAAGAAAGGAAAAGGAAGGAGAAGAAAAGGGGAGGGGATGGAAGAGGGGGAGAGGAGAAACATGTTTTTCCATGGAGTGGATATGCTCTGCTGGATTCACCTGTTCTGTTGCTATGGGATTCAGGGGGGTTTGTTTTGTTTTTGTTACTACAAATAATGCCTTGAAATTTCCTTTGCAAACACTGAGACAACCACGTCAATCTATTGCATGAGATAAATTAGCTGTAGAACGTTCATATGCAGGAGATGAGCGCAAAAAAAGGGTTAAAAGAATCCATTTTAATTAAGCAGAGTGTCTTTAGCCACTCAACTCAGCATCCTTCCCACAGAGTTTTGATGCTAAACTTAGCCCCTTCTAATGCTCTGCCATCTTCATTCTCTGCCTGAACTTATTAGCTAAACTTTCAAATGAAGAACATCAACCATGTGACAGGTTGGGCGGTTAAAATGGAAACGTTGGAACAATCTTTCTCCTTCTGCCTTATTGATTGCACAGACAGGTCTTGATTACCACATGTGACACAGCAGTCCTGCTGACTGTCGATGCACATCTGGAGCCAGGTCTCGCCCCCTTTCCTCTTCCCTGGGGCCATGCAAGGGTCCTCCCAGAGGGCCAGGGCCAGCCTGCACATCCCCCATGGGCCTTCAATTTAGACTTTGGATGTCACACCCTCTGAGGTTACACACACACAGGCACAGAAACATACACAGGCGATTGAGGGAATAAGATTCTCATCTTCCAGCCTTGAGCTTCTGCCCATTACTAGACTATACTGCTTTCAGTGTACTGTGAATGAATATTTCCACCTATATTATTAAGTGATGCATTCTATTTGATGGATATAATAAATATACTTATTATAATTTAAGGTACAAATCTTTTAAAAGGTTATTCAGTGCAAACATTTTTAAACACTTTTTTAGGTCTCTGTTGTAGGATTTTTAGTATTTTTTTAATTCACTAGGTGTCTTAAAAAATGGATAAAGCTTGGGCCTCCCTTGGTGGGGGTCTCACTGCTCACCAAATTCATTCACCTTCACAGGCTGCGCCTTGAGTGGCCAACTGGAAGATCACACACAGCATGAAACACTCCCTTCCTGACAGCAGAGACAGAGAAGACAGAGCCCAGGCAGCCCTAGCAGAGCTCCAGGGACAGTTAACACCCACCCACACTGGTTATTCATTCTTTTGTTTCAATGAATCAAAAAAAAAAAAAAAAAAAAAAAAAAAAAAGACTCCGCCATGGTAGGTGTATTGAATTATCTAGATTATCCGTTGATTATGACCTGAAACTACAGGTCCATGATACTTTTTCTATAACCTTGGGGGCCAGGTGTGTTTTATAATTCAGGATTTAAAAAATTTATTTTAGAAGAGTAACACAGTGCATATATCCTGTGTTATTTAACACCCTCAGCAAGATCTGGGGTGGCATCTTGCAATCAAATACATTAACATTCCTGTAGCTAAACACATGAATATTCACACTAAATGGGATCAGTAAGAACTAGAATAGCCTATGTCAGACCAGGCCAGGATTTGCCACTAAAGAGATTGCTTCAGTCTTTCAGATTGGATGCTTTCAGATTGGATGCTTTCAGATTGGATGCTTTCAGATTGGATGCTTTTGGGATTTAGGAATTGCATTGTGTGTGTGTGTGTGTGTGTGTGTGTGTGTGTGTGAAGAGTTTGTTTCTCTCTGTTAGTTCTGCCAGTCAGTTAGGACAATATAGGAATGGCTTTTTGAGTAATCTGTGTGAAAACTAGCAGAAGGCATTTGAAGGAAGACCAAAGAGATCAGAAGGATGGGCAGGCCACCTTTTGAAGGAGTAGGGGAAAAAAAATCAATGTTCATGCCTTTGGGTGTTGTAGTTACATTATTTATCAAGCAGGCTAAACAGGGTGAAGCAACTTCCACTCCTTTCAGTCTTTTAAGGACATTAAAAAATGGTGATCAAAAGAATGGGCCCCGTTACCCTAATTGCATCTTACCAGCTGGTACCATGAAGATTTTAGGGTAGGAAATTAGGTTGATGATTGTGGGGATGGTAGCACAAATTTACTTCTGTCCTGATGTGAAAATATCCCTTCTAGCCCTATAATTCTGTGATATCGTGGTATCTTCTAATTATGAATATTGGCAGAAAACCTTTTAATATTTTATAAGAAAAGTAGTTGCATGCAGGGCTTGTCAGGAAACCAGTAATTTATTCACTTTTTTGAAGATGCTGCCGGCAGTAGTAAGGACCGAGCTCAGGACTCAGGAACCTCTCTCTCTCTCTCTCTCTCTGGGGGCCACCAGCTGGCTGAAGAGTATCAGCTAGGCAGGGGAGAAGTGGAAAGGAAGGGAAAGCCTCAGAGAAGAATGGAGGAGAGACCACCTTTCTCCCCATGGATCTTCAGGAAGGACCATTAGATTTTGAACTTTCAGAATGCAGAGGTGATGCCTTATTAATCCTTCCATACTCCTTTCACATACCTTGCATTAATTAGATTGCTGCCAATGAAAATGCAGCATTATCAGAAATAACTTGCTACATAGGTAATCCCTACTTGGGGTAATTTGCGACGAACTGACTCTTAAGTTGGTAGAACTCAACGTATGGCAGAATTCAGTTTCATTCAGGTTTTCTTGACTCCATGTGCCCAGCTCTGTTGGACTCCACGCAGAACTTATGGGAAGTCTAAGAGATCTCTATGACCTCTTCCTGAGATGCATACAGGAAAGTGGAGTGGAGAGATTGCTTGAAGTTCCTGACCACATCAGTGTTGAACTGAGTCCAGCTGTGACCAAAAAGAGCTCATGAAACTTAACTATCTCTAATATACCAGAACTAGGTTTGGGACATGGTAGATACTCGATAATTGTTGAATAACTTATTGAGTAACACCTAGAATAGTACAATCTTGCTAAAACCTATAAAAAAGCTAAAAATATATTTTGTGCATGAGTACACACACACACATACACACACGTGTGCGGAACATTATGGGCTTTGTGTCCCCTCAAATACATTTGTTGATGTCTTTGCCCCCACCTCAGAATGTGACAGTATTTGGAAAAAGGGTCTTTAAAGAGAAAATTAAGTAAAAATGAAGTGATATGGATGGGCCCTAACTCAGTATGACTGCTGTCCTTATGAGAAGAGGAGATTTGGTCATGGTGATAGAGGAAAGACTGTGTGAAGACACAGGGAGAAGATGGCCATTGACAAGCCAAGGAGAGAGTCCTAAGTTTAAAAAGCCAACCCCGCTGACACCTTGACCTTAGACTGTAGCCTCTAGAATTGTGAGAAAACAAAGTTCTGTTGTTTAAGCCACCTAGTCTGTGGTAGTTGGTTATGGCAGCTCTGGCAAACTCATGCATATGAGTACTATAAGACATGTATGTGGAACCTAACGTAGAATTCCACACTCTCAACATTGACCTAAAACTATTAATTCAGCTACAGTAAGAATGCTTTCGTCATTTCAAACAATGCTTTTTCTTGATGTCTTTGAATTTAGATTTTTTGTTTTGTTTTTAAAAATATCTTGAATGGGTTAGGCTTCTTTTACAAAAGCTTGTTGGAAAAGTTGGAAACAATGCTTTTCTCCTCTTAGTACATTTCATTGTAATCATCACACATTCCTGCCCATCTCACAAATCATAGTGGTGGCAGCTATGCATGTGCAAACATTCTTAGAAATGTGAGGGTCTGAAAAGGAAGAGCTCCTAAATATGGTTTTCTTGTCACTCTTTCCTGCCCTGCTTTCCTCTTACTAAGAACAACTTCGAGAGCACTTTGAAAGGAGAAGAGATGTTACGGCAGGGCAAGCTATAGGGGCATTTGTGGGAAGGGGGATGGATAGAGAGGGGACATACTTGTGGGCTGATAGGCCTCCTCTCCACCACGCTCAGCTGAGTGAATAAAGGCAACAATAAATAAAACAAGTCTGCATCAAAGTTTGATGCATGCCCTGTTCCGAAAAAACTTAACTGGCATAGAGATGCCACTTAAATTAATACAAATAAATAAAGTAAGACAAAGGGATAATCAGGTTTCCAAGGCAAGATGGATCCAAGAGTGAGATTAGAAGCCAAAAGCATGCCATGAAATCCCATACTTTTGCTCATGGTGGGCTATAGATTTAGCTTTAGGGAGCGTCAGTGCTCTGGCAACTTGGACAAAGAAAAATTCTATTAGTGACATCATTCACAGTGTCCGTGAGGTAAGCACAAATCAATTCCCCAGGAAAAGCACAACCATCCATGACATTGAGGGCAGAGAGAAATCATTCTGGTTAAATCCTCAGATTAGATTCTTTCTTGTAATTCTTTTCTATTCAGTATGAACCGGTGGTGTAATGATAGAATTCATGTCATGAAAAGCAATTTTATGGGGTTGGCAGGTGAGAGGAGCTAATAAAATAAATGTTAAGTGTAAAATCAAAGGGAGTATATATAGAAAGATAAGTACATAGGACATTCCATTTTCATTTAATTGCATAAGCCGAGTACTAGATTCACTAGGAAGTTTTAATAAATGTTCTTGTTTCATGTTTCATTTTGGAATAACAGAATCACAGAAATTTGACACTTTTAGGGACTTCAGTAATCAAGTTTCCTACTCTTTTTTTCCTAGATGAAGAAACCAAGGCTCAGAGAGGTTAGGTAATTTCAAGTTTGCACAGTGTTTAGTAGAGCTGGAAACTAGAATACTTACTTCTCACATCCCAACCCAACGCACTTAGACATCAAAGGATGCTTAAAAGTTTAGGTTTGAACTCAAGCTTTCATAGGTCATTAAAACTATGTTACTTGTAAACATGCTTGCTTTTAGGCGTTCAGCTGTGTGCGAACAGCTAAATGCAGAATACAGTTGTTTTTCCTGTGAAGATGTCATTGTTCTATTATTCTGTTTTACTTGTTGATGCTCCAAAGATTATTTTTTTTCTAACTGCCTATTGTTCTACTACCAGCATTTATTAAAAGGGCTTTGTTATAAATAAAAACTGCCTTTGTTTTGGTGCCAGTGAAAACATTTGTGTAGATCTAAGAACATTTGCTTTTCACAAGGTTTGAGAAAAGTGGAGTATTCTTTTTTGAATGGTCCATTACTTTATGAGAGAATTATTTCCATCTCAATTTTTCTCTTTGAGAACTCAAAGTGATATGTTTGCTATAATAAATTGGAGCAAGAAGTCAGAAGAAAAGATTTTATCCTTTTTAGTAAAACAGAATCACTTTAGAGTTTAAATGCAGAATTAAGCAAAGAGTAGGAAATATCAAATTATCTCAGATCAAGTGTCCTTTTAATTTAGGACATTTATTTTCTAAATGCACATTTGGAAAAGGAGTCAGGCAGTGTGCTCTTACATGATTTGAATGGAGGCAGAATTCTAACATTTTAAAGATGGCATTAAGGTGGTCTTTATTTCCTCCAAATTGCTGCCTGCTCTGAATTTGTTTTTCTGCTAGCATTTCTAATCTCCAAAGCTATAGGTTAAAAAAGGGTGGTGGGTAGGGGGTGGGGAGCTTTCAGGGGGTTGGAGAGGTAATCTGCTACTTTTAGCTCTCTCTTTTCAGTTTCAAAATCTGTGTCTGTTTCCAGTGGAGATGCTACATGTATCTGTAAGGATGCCAAAGGAATTTTCCAGCCAATAAATGTTATCTCTGTTGTATGCAGGATAAACCAGACATGAAGAAGAGATGTGTAGGATTCAGAGCAGAACTGGACATTCTGATACTTGATTGGGTGCCAGTTTCTGTTTTTATTATTCACCACATTCTCATCCTCTGCTTATCCAAAAGGAGCATCTTGAGGGTTCATTGTGGTACAATAGAAGCACCTATATCCACATGACTTGAGTAGTAAAAATCCTGTGTTTGGGGCTTATGAAGCATTTTTAAAATCAGTTCTGATTTTAGTGTTGCAGAGGGAAAATTACATACACACGCATTGGTCTAAAAAGCAATGCTTTGGGTCTGTCCGTATTCCTTATGTCGCTCCAGTTGCCTCCATTTTGAATGGTGAAAGTGGATGATCTCCTTAGTCAGCTATTTTACACCAATTCCATATCGCTGGACTTAATTTATACTATTTAAAAGCATTCATTCATTGAAAAAACCCACTTGTTGAGGCCCTGGTATATGTAAGACTATGCCTTAACAAAAAAGATTTAGCTACTTGTATGAATTCATCTAAAATATTATTTAAGGCAACATGATAAATACTTTGATAATGTTAATTGAAAAAGAAAGCATACTTTGTATAATGATTATAACAGAATAAGTGTATGAAAATAGGTGGAGAGTGAAGGAAAATGAAAACTATTTTGTGCTTGATTTGATGATAGAAGTTTTTCTTTTAAAAATACAACTTTTGCTTTTAATAATAAACAAATGAATTCCAATATATATAACCATTCGAATTAGATAATTCTGAATAATGCAGGTTATCAGAATTTTCCTATCTTTTTCACTCCTGCGTCTCCACTCGCTAGTGTAGGGTCTGGCACACAGAAGTGTTGCCGGTGTTTGTCAAATGAATTAATTCAAGTAAAAGAATTACAGATCATTTGTGAATTTGGAGTGACCGCCTCAATGGTTGATCTGATTTTCATAAAGGCCTGTCTGGCATTTGTCTTGTAACAGGCAAACTGTAACTAATCATTCTGTTCTCTTTGTATTATTTATAGGGATATTTTGCACCATTTCCCTCTGTACTTATGCCGCCAGTATCTCTTATGATTTGAACCGGCTCCCGAAGCTAATTTATAGCCTGCCTGCCGATGTGGAACATGGTTACAGCTGGTCCATCTTTTGCGCCTGGTGCAGTTTAGGCTTTATTGTGGCAGCTGGAGGTCTCTGCATCGCTTATCCGTTTATTAGCCGGACCAAGATTGCACAGCTAAAGTCTGGCAGAGACTCCACGGTATGACTGTACGCACTGGGCCTGTCCACAGTGCGAGCGACTCCCTGAGGGGAACGGCGCGGAGTTCAGGATTCCAAGCACAAAGCGGTCTTTTACATTCCAACCTGTTGCCTGCCAGCCCTTTCTGGATTACTGATAGAAAATCATGCAAAACCTCCCAACCTTTCTAAGGACAAGACTACTGTGGATTCAAGTGCTTTAATGACTATTTATGCTTTGACTGTGAGAATAGGGAGCAGTGCCATGGGACATTTCTAGGTGTAGAGAAAGAAGAAACTGCAATGGAAAACTTTGTATGATTTCCATTTATTTCAGAAAGTTTGTATATAACAATTACCTGAGAGTCATTTCTATTTGCAAAAGGATTCGTAACAAAGCGAGTATAATTTTCTTGTCATTGTATCATGCTTGTTAAATTTTAATGCAGCATCTTCAGAACTTGTCCTGATGGTGTCTTATTGTGTCAGCACCAAATATTTGTGCATTATTTGTGGATGTTCCTTGTCACAGGAAGATTCTTCTTCTGTTGCCTTATTGTTTTTTTTTTTTTAATTGAAGTCTCTTCTCCGTCTCTGTACTGGAATCGAAATCATAAGATAAACAGATCAAACGTGCTTAAGAGCTAACTCGTGACACTATGCAGTATTGTTTGAAGACCTGTTGTTCAACCTCCGTCTCTTTATGTTAACTGGATTTCTGCATTAAATGACTGCCCCCTTGTTAATCTGGCTGTGTTTTCCTATGTCTTTTAGCTGTATCAACAGGTCTCCCTAGCTACAAGGACAGGTGAAAACTCCGTTGTTTTAATAAGACTCTTATTAAGACTTAGTAATTGCTTCATTTCAATTAGGTTGGGCATTATTATCTTTTGTAGCAACCACACACTGGCTGTTGACAAAAGATGTCCTTTTCAAACTTGTTTTTAAACCTTACTATACTATTTAAAATTTTCTTCTCTCATTCTGTTGCTCTCCCTTTTTCCCGCTTTCTCTCCCTCTTCCTCCCCTGTTTACCATCTGCCTGGTATGTATCCAGTCATAAGGGTACATGATCTTTGTTTTTGTTCTTGGACCTCTTACAGCAGCGATTTTCAACCTCGGCTGCCCAGAATCACCTGGTGAGGTCAGCTGTACCTAAACTGGGCCTCACCCCAGAGCAATTAACTCAGAATGTCCACAGCTGGGCCTAGGCTTGAGCATTTTTGAAAAAACATCCCAGATGATTCTGATCCACAGCTGCGATTGAGAGCCACTCGTTTGGGCCAGAGCTGTGGTTATCTCCTTAGCTACTAACCAAGTGAACTCGCTTATGTAGCAGTTACTATGTGCCAGTAACTGGGCTGTGGTGTCATTTCCCTTAATCCTCTCCAAAGCTCTATGAGGTAAGTGCTGTTATTTTACATTACTCATAAGCTGAGGATCAGACTCAAAACATTCGCTTATTTTTTTCCTCAATCCTTTTTCCTCTGTGTGGGTTTTGGGACAACAGTTAAAATTCTTCCGTTCTCTTATCTTTCAGTGGAGGGGTGGGCACTCGCCGACTTCTAAGTTTTTCCTTTTAACTCCAACCCTTATCCCCGATTCTATACACAATGTAGGATAAACATGGCCTGTAAAATAGAAGACGCCATGTCCAGAAGTAAGACGCTGTTTCAGATTTTAATTTCATAAAAGATTTTTGTTTCTTCTTTATAAAAACTGATTTCGTCCTCATAAAAGGAAAATGATCATCTACTCCCAAAGAATAGAGTCTGATTTCCAAGTGGCAGCGTCCACATATTGTCACGTAAGGGCCGAAAGGGGCTGGAGGATGCCGGCTACCACACCATCTCTGGCTCCGTGGCTCCAAGGCACAGCACAGGCTTGTGAGTCTATTCACTGGCACTCTCTCAGGCCTTTTAATATACCAGTCCCTCTGGATGAGAAAAGAGACGTATAGAAAGGGGCAATTATTTTCACTTATTATGTAGGAAATTCTCAAAGCAGGAGAGCTCTTTCTTTGAAGTCTTCTTTAAAGATCCCCATAGAAGATGTCAAGACTCTTGGACATTTATATTCCAACCAACAAAGCAGTGTCTGAGTGAGTAACTTTTGAAGTTTCAGAGAAGTTTCCTAGGGGTTTGAGGTGAGAGTAGAAGAAAGCCTTGCGGTGGCAGGAGGTTGAAGGGTTCACACACCAGAAAGATTTGCCCCGAAGCCAGGGGAGTTCACTTAGGATTCAAACCAGTGCTGGCAAGGACTGAGGCTCCCTGCCTTCCAGCCGAAGTGAGCTTGAAGCAACCAACGTGCCAGGCCAAGGTTCCTTGCTTTCTACGTACTGTCACGGAAGTGTGGGCAAATGTTGCCAGTGCTGGGCATTTGGCCCTGAGTCCTTGGGCTTCTCTTAGGAGTTTTTTCTTAACTGGCTTGTGAATGAAGAATGATTGAAATGATTGCACAGTACTGTGTGGGACAGAATAATGTATTGAAATCCTTTGTTCTATGTTCTCTCTGTCCACACACTGCTCTTTTTTAACAGCCTTGTCCTTGGTTTATTTGCCGTATTAGAACCGCTGTTGTCCATTCTGGGGAAACCCTCCCTCATCTTTCAAGGACCACCATGGTCCTTGATAATCAAGATTTCCCAGGATATGGGAAACCTCCATAGAACATAATAGCCCCCATAACGTTTCTTATGTAGTCAACAAATATTTACTGAATGACTATTATGTGCTTACATTCTAGCACTTGGGAAACATTAGTGAGGCAAAACAAAGGTTCTTGCCCTGGTAAAGCTTATGTTCTAGAAAAATGCAGTGAAGGACAAGTGAAAAAAATTAAGGTTACTCTTTTTGGCCCTAAATTGTTTTATAAGTCCAGGGTTATTCAGTTATTAAAATAAGTTTCTTTTAAATTACATTCCCATTGGCTGTGCATTTCATACTTCACAACATTCTCATTATTTGAATCTAGCCCTGGCAAGATAAAAAATACTTTTTTTGTGGAGGTTGGGGGTGGGGGCTGGGGGATGCCTCTTAAAGATTTCTTATTCGAAATTGAAGTCTGAGAATGACAAAAGTGTGCCCCACAGGTGAGCTAGGGGAATAAAAATCTGGGAACCTGCGACTCAGGTGAATGGGGATCCACGAGCTCAAAATATAACACCTGATGGAGGCTGGCGCAGCTGGGATGCTCACGCTGCCTGGGCACCCACCCCCTCCGGGTCTTTGCTCAGGCTCTTTCCTCTGCTGGGGACACCCACTCCTCTGCCTGGCTTATTCTGACTTTTCCTTGTGTCTCAGCTTCTACACAACACTCCTGGACACCTCCTCAAACATGCTGCACTGCTTCAACTCCTTTCCTGATCAGTTACGCTCTGCATGTGAATTGCCTGGTAACCCCTAACCAGATCATAGACTCTTATAAGGAGGAATCTGTGCCTTGTCCTGGTGCTCAGCCTGCCCAGTGCCTGGTACACCATAGGTGCTCTTCAGTCTTTGTGGAATCAATACATGGATTCAGAGTCACAGATAAACTCTTTTCTTTCCTGGACAGAGCTGACTCCCTGAGCACCAATTTTAGGGAACCCATAAAAAATATACAGTAGTGTGATGAGGCTAAATGGAAAGAGAATATAGCTTGGCAAGCAAGGAAGCCTCATTAGAATAATTAAAGGGACTATTAACCCAAACCAACCTAGACATAACTTAAAATGTGTTATGAACTACTATGGAACATTTATTTGATGGCTCAAACATTATTAAGTTAGTAACCTCAATATGGTTCTACACCTCGTTTTAAAGCGTTCTCATTTACGTGCGTGTGTTTTAAATCTCTAATTGGAATTCTGAAAGGAATGCTTCAGAAATGACTTCCTTTGAATGCAAATAGCTATCCTGACCTATGACACACTTAAATTGCGTATGAATTTCTCTGGGGCCTTGTCCTTTGACTGGAAGAAGAGGAAGTTCTCTGTGCTGCATGCAGGACAGACACAAATGCTTGAAGATGCTCAGGGCAACCAAATGCATACTGGCAACTTGGCCATGCAATACATGCTCCTCTTAATGTGCAACCTGTATTCTGCCAGGCATCAAAGCAAGATTTCTAATTGTCCTAAAACATTAGAATATGTCTGCCTGGAGCCCCTGTAAGAGGAAAACAGATTGGCTGGCTATAAAATAAGATAGCATTTTTTTCTGTTTTTATTTCCCATTTTTTTCTCCCCTTCGGCCTTCACTGTAAAATATCGCCTGCTACTATAAGGTCTGGCTATGCTTGGTTTCTCTCAGGTCTCTAAGTGAATGTTTTGCAGAGAGGAAGGAGACAGGACCATGAGTCTAGAGCAGAAAGAACAACGGAACAGTGGTGCAGGTGAAGTCGCCGAGATAGGCAGACGCTTGCTGGCCGCAGCAAAGAGTCTGGGTTTTACTCTGGTAATAGAAAACAAATGGCCTAAAAAAGGATAATGATGTGATATGATTTCCACTTTAGGACTATCAGTTGGCCAGGTGTGGTGGATCACACCTGTAATTCTAGTGTTTTGGAAGGCTAAGGCTGGAGGATCTCTTGAGTCCAGGTGTTCAAGACTAGGCTGGGCAAATAGTGAGATCCTGTCTCTCTCAAAACATTTTTAAAATCAGCTGAGTGTGGTGATACATGCCTGTAGGCTTAGCTACTCGGCAGGCTGGGGCAGGAGGATTGCTTGAGTCTAGAAGCTATTGAGCTATTATCACACCACTGCACTGCACTCCAGCCTGGGTAACAGAGTGAGACTAGTCTCAAAAAAAAAAAAAAAAAAAAAAAAAAAAAAAAAAAAATTCAGTGTTGCCACTGCTGCTGGATGGAGAATGGATTTAAAGAGGCACAACTAGAGGTGAAAAACCCAGTTAGGAAGGAGGATGTTGCACAGGAACCCTGGAAACAAAATTGCGCCTGGATGGAGAGGGTGGTGATGAAAATGCAGAGGAGTAGGTGGATGTATTTTAGAGATGGAATTGATTTCCTGGTAAGTTACATGGAGGTGGGGAAAGAAGGAAAGTTAACTAGGATGACACCTAAAGAATTTGTAGAGTTAGGTTAATTACTAAGGAAACTGCTTCTTGTATCAAAAAGGAGATAAAATAATTTGGGAAAAAGGGAAAAATTGCTAAGTTTTATGGTTAACTCAGTGTCATATAGGATAGCATTTATTTAATGGAGACTGGAATTGGCAATTGTAGTTGAGAAAATAGTTCAATGGCCCAAATGCGCCTTCTTGCTATTTGACACAGCTGCCAGCCGATTCCTCTCTGATTTCCAGTTGTTTTCCAGAAGTTGTGCATCTCAGACCTGAAAATAGGATTCAGTTTAAGTGTGAGCTTGATCAATCAGTAGTGGTTGGGAAGATTTCAGTCCAGGCACAAGGGGGAAAGATGTAGCATTTGTGAATGAAAGGGAAAGGCAGATGTCACATACTGGCCATCCCCAGTTTCAATCACACCAGATAGACTATTGGTCTGCTTCAGGTAAGCATTTCCCTTTTTTGGAACTCATGAGAAATTCTGAGAATAAACTCCCACATCTTAGGGCTGATCTTCCTAAAGCACAGACCATTGTCCTAGTGAAGTGCTCATCTTGGTTGGCCCAGAGTCTGACCAGGCCACTGCCTTGAGTGTGGGTATGAGGATGGATGAACTGTACCTTTATGCTCATCAGGAAGTGTTCTAAATCAAGACCTTAGGGGCAAATTCCCTCAATATCTGGCTAACTATGAAGCGGCATCCTCTGGGGATCCTGGAAAGGGCATGGAAACCTTGCTATAGCAAGGGTGCACGGAGGCTCCGCTGGATCCTACACAGAGAGTCTGGGCTCCCTTGACTTGCTCCCAGAACACAATCACAGCTCAGGGCATTTCACTCTTGAATCATGAAACACCTTTTATATCCATCCTCATAGCTTTGCCTGTCAGTCAGGTTGATTGTGATGAACACATAAATACTTGCTTTAGAAACTTGGCCAGGCCTGAACTGAACTTCACCCAGCTGTGGCTTCAGTGGGCTTCAAATTCATTCCCCACAGGTAAAACACATTGCACTTATCATATTGGTTGAATCTGTTAATCACAAGAGTTTAAAATGAACCTAAAGACCCGAATAAATTGTTGAAGTTTTCTCATTTCTCCTCTAAGCCCTGATTTGCCATTTGTTCTGGACTCGGTTGGTTTCTCAAAGAATAAATAGATACGTAAGTCAATAAATAAAGCACCTAATTAATTCTAAGAGGATGGCAGTGGAGCCATATTATTGTCAACTTTTAGGTCTCCTTCATTCTTGTAAATATTAGACATAAATAAGAAGTGGCAAAGAAGGCTCGGATTCTCATAAGCTATTCCAGCGCTGTTTCTTGTCACTGATGAGACCGAGTCCTTGAGTGAGGGACTGCCTCAGTATGTCCTCAGTGACAGGGCTGTGTCCTTTATATAGCATATCTTGTTATTATTTTCCCCTACTTTGTGGGTAGAGAAGCCAAGGCTCACAGAGGTTAAGTAACCTTCCCTAAGATACTAGCCAAGATTTGGTTTTCAGCTTGCTCACTCCAAAGTCCTTCCACCTTCCTGCACAGCATCCACGTCAACTACCCAAGACCCAGCAGTATTTCCATAGTGCATTTCTAACCCTATCTGAGCCTACTGTCAACATCTCATACATCTAGCTAGGTTCACATTCCCCTGCATTTTCCAAGCGTCTCTTTGGAAGTTACTGCTCTATAGTTTCTAGTCAAGCTTCTATATTTCTCAGCCAGAGTGCACACTGCACTTTGTAATTCTGTAAAGAATGCCAGACCTATTTTTGTAAGCACAGAACCTCTCCTTACATGACTGACCTTCAAGAGACCCGGCAGTTTGCAGTAGCCTAAAGGTATGATAGCAATTTTAATTACCTTCTTGGCACTTCCCCCGCAGAACATTATGAGAAATTCCCATGTCAGTAGGGCTGCTCAAAGATTTATATTTAAGTGGGCATGTCCTCCTTGCTTTGTCCTGTGACAGCATCCCTGATGGCAATTTTTAAATTATTAGATGAAAGTAATTAAAAAAAAAAAAAAAGAGGCTATCTAGCCTTACGGTTAGAGGTAGGATAGCAACTCAAAGACTCATGAATTTCCATCCTTGCTCCCTGACTGTCTTGATGTGTGGCCCTGCAAGTCAATCATCTCTCTCAATCTCTCTGGAGACATCCATGAACTAATGTGATTTCCAAGAATGGTGGTAATAACCACACATTTAAGAAGCCTGAAAAATACTTTGAACACCTCTACAAACTTTTATTTCCTTTATCCAAGTTGAATGTGAACTAATTTAAAAGACGTAACATATTAAGTTACACTAACAATAAAATAAAGCCATCTGATGTTGAATCAAAACAAGGAAACCTTCCAAGTTTTTTATTATATCTCAAGGAAAGTACAGTACTTCATTTTGTATTTTCCCTTTGAGAGACTGGTCACCGTGCAGTGACTTAGAAAACACCCCATAACCAAACCAAAACAAACCTCAAGACAGCCTTGGAGGCATATGGAAACTATGATGGTCATCCCTCTTTGACAGCAGAGGAACGGAGACTCGGAGCACTAACCCGAGATCTTTCAGCCAGTCTCTGGCAGAAGGTTCACCTCCCCAGCAAAAAAGTCAGGTAGATTTTGAGGTCAGCCTGTCCAAGTAAGTATCTGTATTTCTACAAACACGTCGAGGAGCCTCTACTTTACAGGCCTCTGTGGTGACGATGGTAAATCGCTATCATGCCAACATGTTTCTCAAATAAAATGGACTTGGGAATTGAAACTGAACCAACTGTGAAAGGTAATCTGGGGGAGATAATGCATGTGATTAGTGCAGTATTGACTCAAGAGATGAACCAGTTCTTAAAGAATTCGCCAAATAAAGTAACGGTTTAAAGAGTGTTCACAGGAGTAAGGGAATGGTTTTCAAGAGAAGTGAAATGAAGATGAGGAAAGACCGAGGGTGAGCTAGAGGGAGAGCCTTGCTGGAGCCATGCGGGGTGGGATGGGTGAGTGGCCCTCAGAACCCTATCCAACCCCCCCGCCCCACCAAAACCAGTTCCTTTGAGGAGCCAGATGAGTAAGAATACAATGAGTTAAGAGGAAATTCAGTACAATTTCATTATTTTTTAAAGCAATCAGCCTGTGGGTCTGTAGGCCCTGTGATATGCCTACATAATCAAGAAAGGTGTCAGAAAATGTCAATCTTTTACCTAGTAATGATTGAGGAGCTGCTTCTGTGTTGCACGATTCCATACATTCCCATATCACACAGGAAAAAGAAAATCTTCCCTCAGGGAAAGACAATTTGTTCTTGTTTCCTTTGTGACACTGGAATGCATGGATTTGGCCAATGCGAGGGAAACTTGGTTCAGCATTCTGAACCTTTCTGGCTCTGTTCACTTGGTTGGCAGATGACCACGAAAAGTAACTTGTTTGGGATGTCAGTGGGTGTGGAGGAAATGCCAGTAAATGTGTGCTGAAGGAATGAGGGAATAAATGAATGACACATCACAAAGATGGTGATCCCTGGTCCATGAAGCCGACTTGCTGCCTCACAGCCTCTATTTCTCAACGTTACTTTTCTTTTGTTGTTCTCAGGCTTTGCTTACTATTGTAGATTCAAATGCTTTGTGGTCTCTTTAGGAGCAGGTCCACAGTGGCAAAATGGTTCTGGGGCCTCAGCAAAAACAGGGACATCTCAATACTGTGGAACAAAGACACATGTGGTCAAATGAATGACCAGTTGTGTTCACTTGCTCATTCACATGTTCTTTCATTTGTCACATCTCTATAGAGGCCCAGTATGTGCCAGAGACTGATTCAAGGGCAGGGAATACATAGTGAATAAATCAAAGCTGCTGCCTTCAAGAAGCTGCCATTGTAAGGTGACAAAGGAAAAAAGAAAAAAACTTCCTTCCAGGAAAGACCATTTGTTCTTTTTTCCTTTGTGTCTGTCTCAGAGAGACAGACAGTAATAAAACATGGCTTGCGCAGTAGGTGGTGGTGATAGGTGCTATGAATGAAAAATGAGGTGGCTAGGAGAATAGAGTGCTAAGGGTGAGGGGATGGCCAGTTTAGGGAAGCCAGCGTTGGCTTCTCTGATAAGAAAACACTTGTGCAGAGAGCCTGAGCAATGCAGGTGACTTGAGGAATGTCCAGGAAGAGTAGACAGCAGGTACAGAGGCCTGGGATGGGAACAAGCTTTGCATGTGGCAGGGTCAGCGAAAGGTAGAATGAAAGGGAGAGTTGAGATGAAGAGGGAGACAAGGCTACCCGGCACCCTTTGAACACCTTTCCAATAAAACCCAAGACTTCGGGTTTCATTCTGAGTAAAATGAAAAGTCATTGGAGGATTCCAAACATAAGAGTGGTATAATCTGACGTACAGAAAAACAGACAAAACACCTTTGGCCCAGTGAACAAATTGTCCCATGTTAATTGGTTTGCATGTTAATACCCAGAGGCCAGTACTGGGCATTTGGGTCTCTCTGGCAAAATACACGGTTAATGTGTCCACTCGTCCAAGGTGAAGTCAATCTCACATAGTGTAGAGATACCAAGGGCAAGAGTCACAAAAAGGCAGCTAGCAGGGTGACCAAAAAATGGTAGAAATAATGTGTAAGGGTTGGGGGTGGGTACGGAAGGGCCCTGGAGTAATTGCTGTCATTTGTTTCATCTTGAGCAGGCAGTAACTCACTGAAGAAACTTAATGAAAACTGACAATATTAAATGATTGTGGCATTCAGATGGCAAAATTACACTTCAAATCTCCTCTCTGGAACATAATAAATTCATGGAATTTAAGATAAAAAGCTGAGCTCTTCAAGCACGTTTTAAGTTGTTTCTTTACATTTCCAACAATCCATAAATTTCTCTCAAATGTTTTCCTGGACTCAGCTCATTTTTCTCTCTCTGCCGAGGGGTTCCAGAGAGTGGCTTCATCCCTCCATTTCCAAAGGTCAAGGATATTCCTGTATCTCATAAGCCTGGACTTCCGGCTGGCATCCTCTCGCTCCTGCTCACATCCCTTTCAGAGAGCTGTCACAGCAGCCATTCAGGCAGGGCCAGTTTACCAAGGAGCATTTCTAGAACCTGACATGTAGCGAGTACTCACTGCCTGGTAGCTAAGTAAAGAAAGAAGCAAATGAATAAATGAATAAATAAAAGTATTTGAGAAGGCTACAAACACTATGGGAAAATATGAGCATGCGTTAAAAAAAACTCACCTGGATTTCTTAATTAACAAGATTTTGCTAAGACTGCATCTCACTAATTTTAGTCCAAGGGCTTTCTTGCATAGCTCTCTGAACAGACATATTTACTTAATATCTAAGTGAGCATTTCTTCTCAAACCTCAGTATATTTTGAATCCCTAATGAGACTTAGCTTTTTGATTTTTTAATGATACTTTAAGTTCCAGAGTACATGTGTACAACGTGCAGGTTTGATACATAGGTATACATGTGCCATGTTGGTGTGCTGCACCCATCAACTCATCATTTACATTAGGTATTTCTCCTAATGCTACCCCTCCCCCAGCCCCCTACCCCTCGACAGGCCCCGGTGTGTGATGTTCCCCGCCCTGTGTCCAAGTGATCTAATTGTTCATTTCCCACCTATGAGTGAGAACATGCGGTGTTTGGTTTTCTGGCCTTGTGATAGTTTGCTGAGAAAGATGGTTTTCAGCTTCCTCCATGTCCCTGCAAAGGACATTAACTCATCCTTTTTTATAGCTGCATAGTATTCCATGGTATATATATGCCACATTTTCTTAATCCAGTCTATCATTGATGGACATGTGGGTTGGTTCTAAGTATTTGCTATTGTGAACAGTGCCGCAATAAACATACATGTGCATGTGCTTTCATACTAGCATGATTTGTAATCTTTGGGTATACACCCAGTAATGGAATTGCTGGGTAAAATCGTAATTCTAGTTCTAGATCTTCGAGGAATCGCCACACTGTCTTCCACAGTGGTTGAACCAATTTACACTCCCACCAACAGTGTAAAAGCATTCCTATTTCTCCACATCTTCTCCAGCATCTGTCGTTTCCTGACTTTAATGATCGCCATTCTAACTGGCGTGAGATGGTATCTCATTGTGGTTTTGATTTGCATTTCTCTGAGACTTAGCTTTCTAGGTTATATAGGAAGTTGGTGTCTCCCTGGAGAGCTGTCTGCCTCTTGGATGGTTTCCAAGTGTTCCTTTGATTCACTGTTCTCAGATCTACAGGCATTTATTTATTTCCTCCTACCAGGAGCTAGTTCAATTTAGTTCAAAAAATATTAATTGTTCTTGTCTGGGCCACACCCTGTACCCTATTCTGGAGGAGGAAAAAAATGCTATAAAATAGTACTGCATTTATTTGATTTCCTCAAATTTTCATAAATTTTCAAAAAGCTTTATAGTTGTGTGCATTTATTAAAGATATTTTAGCAGAAACTAAAATCATGATTTAATTCTGCAGAGTACACCGAGATCATTAATACCACTACCCCTTATGATCTACATCACTGTCACTCCAAATCAAGAAATGAATTTTTTTTAATCCATCATTTGTTGCATTTCAGTCACACAGTCCACGCCTACATGTTTCTTCTTTTCTCCTAAAGATGTATGTAAGGCTTAGGCAGACGATGACAAAGACTGTATTATTCAAAATCTTTGGGAGGCCAAAACATTAAAAATGATTTTGGGGAGGGAGTGCCAAATACTGATAAAATAGACACCTAGAAAATACGGCAAAAGAAAAAATGCAAAACATTTGGAGGGACTCCACTGAGAATGAGATGTGCAGAGCCTGCAGGGCAGGAGAGTGCTTCAGTAACCTTGGTGTGTGGCACAGGGCCCCCAGTTGCAATCAACAGAATAACTCTAGGTTGTTCAGCAGAAAAGGAATTCATTAAAAAAAAAAATTAGAATGCTCAAGGGGGCCAGAAAATTAATCTAGGGGACTACACAACCAGGAACACCATCCAAACCATACAACAAGATGGTAGTTTCAAAGATCCACTGCCACCCCTGCCGGGGAGCCACACGATAGCTTGCACCATGGATACTGAACCCTGAATGCTGTCCTCTACCCCAGCTAGCCCCCGAGGCCAGATGCTTCTGCTGCCTGTCCCCCAGAAAGTGGACTCCATGGTGCCTGGTTCCTCCGCATAGCTCACATCTGAATCCAATGATCATATGTCAGTGTCTGGCCTCCATTCTACCTATAACATAGGTTGGAAAAGCTGTTCTGGTTCCTGCCCTGGAGAGGTGGGACTCAAACATTGGAAAATATGATAATTTATCACTTTGATGCACCCTTTGGATGCCCAACATCAGTATCTGTTCTTAATTTGATATTTAAACTTCCTCCAAATAACGAATATTTGCATGTAAAATATGCAGTTATACTTGACACAAAAATCTGCTCATCTTCTCGCCTTCTGACAAGGGTAACACATCCATGTCAAGAACATGATTTCTGGGTGGCTTCCATTCCTCCTCTAGTTCCATCTGACATTCTGTAAGTTAGGGTTTACACTGTGGGATGGAACTCTTAAATTGGGAGGGAGTTGAAAGTCATCCTACTCTTGACCAGTGGGAGACAGGAGCTGGTGGATATTCTCTCCTTTTGCTCCTTAAGCAGACGATTCTGGGTTGCATCCTACGCAGCTCTTCAGAGGGGTCCTACAGGATCAGATCCCAGCTTCTCACAGTGGTGATCTGCTCAACAGTGCATCCTTGGATTACCTTTTTCCTTATTTCTCTTTTACTCCTTCCAGTCGCCAGCTCCCAGAATAAATTATCTCCAAGAAAACCTTTGTCTCATCTCCGGTCTTGGTAAGAACCTAGGTTAACATTGGGCTCTAGACATACCTCTCTCTGATTACTAGGAGCAAACACTTCAGCCCACATAGTTCAACCTGTTTGTGTGTTTCTGTCCAGTGGAATCAATAACCCAAAATAATTGGGTGGCAGTCTTACCTCTTAATTCAATGGCTTCTTGTTGTGTTTGCTGACAGAAGAAATCCTCTCTTGGGAACGATTTTGAAAGGAGTAGGGTTTCCACGAATGACCCTGGGTGCTCACAGTGGATTAAATGGACAACGAGCAGCTGGGAATTTGGGGGCACCTCTTTTCTCAGAAAAAGGGGCTGACTACATTCAAGCTCAGATTCCCATACAACTGGTGGTTTTCCCCTCACCTCTCCCTGGCAGGGAGATTATAACATCTCATGTGTCCCTAAGATCACTAGGTCCTTCAAGTTTCCCAGGTGCAGGGCAGCTGTCTTTCTAGACAATTCCTGTAAAGAGCTGATAGATCAAATCCAGACTGCCTGGCATCAAGCAGCTTATGCATTCCCCTAGTGAAAGCTCCTTTCTCATGGTTGCCCTGTAAGAAAGGAGACCCACAGGCTCGTGGCAGTAGCGGTGGTGGTTATGTGGTCATTTGTTCTAATGTAACTGATCTTTCCAAGAGATGGAGAGACCAGTGGATGGTATGGAGTATGTCTTGACTTTTCATGCAATAGGAGACAGCACTGAAGGTTCCCACCTGGAACAAGAGGCATTGAGACCTCTAAGCCAGGGAGCCCAGATGCTCTAGTGATAAGATGCAAACATTTTAATAGGGTAATTAGGAGTGATATAGTAACAGGTACCACTCTCACTTCCAGCTCTTGGGCTCTTTATTCTGACTACGGGAGAAACAGCACCATCTATTGGCTGTTGGTTCATAGCACACAGAGTATCCTGTATGGAGGCACCTCAGCTTCTTAAGGAGTTATCTTCCTGCTGGCACAATAACTGGGTGTTCAGTAAGCCATTCCATCATGCCATAAGGCCTTGTGCTTCAGGTTATGGAACACATGGTAAGACAAGAAATCCCATGTGCCTCAGTCTCTTGTCTCACTGTCATCCCTGTAAAATGAGCTCTTTAGTGAGAAGCACTGTTACATGGAAATGAATGATAGTGAATAAGGTAATTTGTTAAGTTCATGGGAGGTGTTGTTGGTATTCAAATACAGAGTAAATAGTAAATATTAAATAGTAAATATTCCAGTGAGGACTAATTATTGCCCTCTTCACAAGGGGAGGGTCTTCAATATAATTCCCCTCCTGTTTGTAGTTGTTTTAGTTCATTTAGTGTTGCTATAATAGAATACTTGAGACTGAGTAGCTGATAAAGAAAAGTTGTTTATTGAGCCCATGATTCTGCAGGCTGAAAAATTCAAAAGCATAGTGCCACATCTGGTCAGTTTCTGGTGAGGGCCATGTGCTGGCTCAAAATATGGCAGAGAAGCAGAAAAGTCAGTGGGTAGGTACAAAGAGAGCAAGAGAATGTCTAGGAAGCAGAACTTGCTTTTAACAACAGTCAATCTCTGGTAACTAATCTAGTCCTGGGAGAGTGAGAATGAACTAGCTCCTTCAAGAGGGCATTGATCCATTTGTGAGGGAATCTATCGACATGACCCAAATACCCCTACTAGGTCCAACCTCCCAAAACCATCATGTTGGGGATCAAATTTCCATGTGAGCTTCCAGGAGGACAAACTCAAACCACAGCAGTAGTGTTACATTAAGTCTCAGGGCTGGTCACTGCTGCTGGAA
This sequence comes from Macaca thibetana thibetana, assembly GCF_024542745.1. Taxonomy (NCBI): domain Eukaryota; kingdom Metazoa; phylum Chordata; class Mammalia; order Primates; family Cercopithecidae; genus Macaca; species Macaca thibetana. The sequence continues at coordinate 67,478,967 of NC_065590.1, read as the reverse complement.
ATTAATCAGCAGTGGCAGTAGCCACATCTTGGCGAGAAGTCCTTGTTGGGCCAGTGCATTGTTTCTGTCTGTCTCTGCAACCATTGTCTATGGGGCCACTGAGCAAGCACCAGGATGGCTGCGGAAAAGGTAGGGCACTGGGCAGGCAATCTTCCACCTACATACTTAGAACCTCCTACACATTATGGCCTCTTGAGACCATTCCAATAGGACACATATATTCACCTATATTGGGGTTTAGTATAAGATGTCCATCCACATTCCTCTTCCCAAGACCTTCTTTCATGTCCCTGACCATCCATCTAAACTGACACTCATGAGGATGACATGGTGAGGATCTGCCTCTGAGGCCATCTCTCCTTCCAGGAAAAGTACATAATGTGGACCACTCCAAGTCCTGCTCCCTGGGAGGATCTCCTTTCCCCACTGTCTTTCACTGAGTGGGGCTGCAATTAAATTCCCACAGGTGCCAGCAAAACTTGCAGAGTCATCTGTAAGCCATATTTGACTTTTTTCTCCTTGGTGAACTGCGCACTGGAGATTCCCCGTGAGACCATGGCTATGAGGGAAGGGTGAGTGGGGCAGGAGGCACACTGAGAGGAAAAAGCACTGACTGCCCCTGCAGCTCATGAGTGTAGTCAGCCATGTGGCACTCAGTGCTGATATATACCACTCCCATCTGATGAGGATGTGCTGCTGGGTAGGGTCCATGCGACTTTTGGCTTGGAGTGTCATTACTTCAAGATGGGCAGCTTAGGTCACATGGTCACCTAGTGTCCCATGGTCAAGCCCTCAGAAGCAAGTCCCAATAGCAAGTCAAGAGTTATTTCCAAAAGGAGAATAATTACTTGCATAAAAGAGCTTGGCTTTGCTCCAAAAGCTAAGAGGCTGCAGCTGTGCTTCCTCTACTGGGATTTGCTGCAGGCTCCACACACCCTCCAGGTCGGCCCCAGTTGCTCTGAGCACCATCAGATCTCCTGGGTCTCTAAGGGCATTAGGGAGCTGCTTACAGTAGGGCTGGACCAACTGGAGAGCCGTCTCTTGCCCGCGCCACAATTAATAGTAAAAGAGTCAGAGCAGCAAATCCAAAGCTTATGTAGGCTGCCTTCAGATGCCAGAGAGTTCCATCAACATCTGTGCCTTTCTCAGTGGTGGCACTAACATCTGCAGCTCCTACAAATATATGGTATTGCCTTTGCCTATTTTGGTTGGAAGGGGAACCTAAGGAGTGTGAAGCAGCCCTTCCAAAAATCTATACCCTTACTCCATGGCTCAGAAAGCCATTATGGGTATTCCGCAACTGCTGAGGGTAGCTATTCCAGCTACAGACTCAGACACTGGGTAAGTTACTGGATGGTTTTTCACTGAGAAAGTTGAAGTAGTTGAAAGAGAACTTCCACAGTCTACCACCACCACATCCGCCCACCTTCCAGCATCTGCTCCCACTTATAATCTGTTCTCTTACAACACGTGTTTCTGTAATGGGCATTAAATCGAATATTGCTAAGTAAGGAGATGATGTCACTCTGATGTGGAAACTGGGTTGGTTCATATATGATTTTTTCTCTTTAGCATGTTAAAGCTTTGTGTCACCAGACAGGAGCAGTTGAATGCGAAGGATGCCAACGGAATCAGTTGAACGAACACGGTGCGGAATAAGGCACTTGTTCTGGTTCACAGGCTTTTTCTGGTTCATCTTGGCCGCAGGTTCTGCCTTGGCCAGGCAGACAGTGCCGGTTGTGTAACTCAGCATCTCCTTACCCTTCTTTATGCCTAAGTCTATCAAGGTGACACTGCCCTTTTCTTGAAAAGGTGAAGTTCTTATTTACTTACATATTTCTTAGAAATAAAACGTCTTAACTGTGCCAATATTTTTACTAAGATTGGTGTTTCTGTTAGTGTTCAGGTTGCAAAACTGGATGTTTGCAGTGGTTTGCCCTAACCAGAATTTATGTTTTTTTCATAAATTCTGTTATTTTTAGTGCATAAATTTGAGAATGAAAAAATTTTTAGGAGCATATTTATACTATAGCTGAAATGTCTGCATGCTGTCTTCCTACCTGTAATCGTGAACAAATTATCATGTTCCTGTCTAAAGTTAATTCCTCCAATTGTGGTCTGCATTTTATCCTCTTATTCAAGAACATTGCTCTAGCACTTATCCCTTTTTTCCTATTTCATCATCTTTCCATCTTTCCTGGAATTCTCTGTAACATAAAAAAAAGGTACTTCTCCCAACAAATCTTTCTCTTGCTTCCACAATCCTTACCAATCTACTACTATTTCTTTGCTTACCTGTTCTACAAAACTAGTTGTAAGAACTGTCTATGCTCGCTATCTACAGCTCTTTTCCTATTTTCTTTTAGTATAAGATGTCCATCCACATTCCTCTTCCCAAGACGTTCTTTCATGTCCCTGACCATCCAACTAAACTGACACTCATGAGGATGACATGGTGAGGACCTGCCTGGTTTTGCAGTCTGGTTTTGCTCCCCTTCCATTCCACTGAAAGCCCCATAGTCAAGGTCATGAAGGACCCCCTCACTGCTAAAGCCAACGGTCAATTTTCAGTTATCTTACTTGGTCAGTCAGCAGCATTTATAGGGTTAAATACTCCTCCTCTATACCCTTTGTTCATGTTTTCCAGGCAACCACACTAGGTTTTCTATTTCACTGGTTGTTCCATCTCAGTTTTCTTTGGAGATTCCTCTTCTCCTCCCAACCTCTCAGTATTGGAGGAATTCAGGGCTCAGCCCTGGTCTTTTTCTCCTATTTCCAATCCTTTGGTGATCCCATCCAGTTTCATGCCACCTAAATACTGGAAATTCCCATAATGTATCTCCAGAGCAGACCTTTTTTCTTAAACTGCAGGCTCACATATTCAATTGCCTAATCAACATCTCTACTTTGTTTAATGCATATTTCAAAATTAGCAAGTCTAAAACTGTCTAGCAAGCAAGTCTAAACAAGATCTGCTAGTTTAGACTGTCTAGACTAGTCTAAATTAGGCTGTCTAGCCTAACAAGTCCAAAACAGAACTCTGATATTTCTCATCAAACCTGCACCCTCTGCAGCCTTTCCTCTCTTAGCCGATGAAAACGCTATTGTTCCAAGTTCTTGGCCAAAAGTCTTCTGTCATTCCTGTCTCCTCTCCACTTATCATACCTCACATCTAACACATCAGCAGATCCTTCTGGTTCTACTTTCAAAATACATCCAGAATCCATGTGCCTCCTACCAACACTACTGTTACCATCCTGGGGCAAGCTACCATTTTCTTTTGCCTGAATTATTGCAAAAAACTCCCAACTGATCTCTTTACTTTCACCCTTCTCTTCCTACAATCAATTTGTAATATGGCAGCTACAGTATCATTTAAACATAGTTAGGTGACATCACCTATTCAAAACTCTTTCAGTGGTTTTGAGTAAAAGCTAAAGCCCTTAAAATAGTCTTCAAGGCCCCATCTGATCTAATACACCACTTCTACTTGCCATCCATTACCTTGTTAACCTAATCTCTCATCCTCTATCTGCTGTATCCACTAGATGCCAGGAGTATCTCTCTTCTCTCTCAAGTTGTGGTAATCAAAAATGTCTGCAGACGTTACCGTATGTGACCAAAAGTCGCCCCTGACTGAGACCCTTGCTTTAACCCAAGGAGTAAGGACTGCAGGAATCTTGCTTTTTCTTTGAGTTGTGAAGTTCTACCAAAAGCAGACAGCCCGCCCCATAGTGCTTGTATTCCTCAGGTTTTTGATGTTTCCCAGAGCGTCAGGTAAGCACAGGCATTATGAACTGTTTCACCATCACATGCCATTCACTTTCTGTAACACTAGCTGTATCCTCACTGCCTTTAACCCAACCAAGCCAGATAACGATAACGAATTCACATTACTGGGGGCCTCTTGCTTGAAACCCCTCAGAGTATCAGTCGCCATTATCAGAATCCCAGCTGTTAACAACACAACCAAATTTACTTAGTTTGAGCACAAATGAAATGCATTCAAGATTAGTAGGTGGCTCTCAGTACTTCCTAAGAAGGCAAGAGAGAGAAGCTGAGTGGTGGCTACCTAGCCAAGGGCAGTGCTGAAACCTCAGGAGAGGAATGTCCTGGTGAAGACCGCTTTGTGCTGCCACTGGGTACAAATGCCATAGCTTGTACATGGGCGCACCTGATACCAGGGGCCCAGGTTGCCACACCCTAGCTGGAAAACGGCTTTTATGACTTCTGCTTTGGAGAGGTGATTCACGGGGTGGAAAATTTCCCAAACATAGGAGAGTTGTTCATATACCACTAAAGCTGCCTATAAGCGGAACAATTGTATCAGACTATTGAAAAAAATTAAACCAGAGCATATATTCTCCTCAACTTACTGTTTCCTTTTCTCAGGTAGTGAACATAAGAAACAAACTGAATTTCTACAAATAAGGGTGAGGTGACAATCTATGAATGCTTTTAGAAAAAAAGCAAATTTCATTTTCCATCATGTTTTGAAGGATACTGGCTTAATTCAGTTATTATTCTCACTGTTGGTTTACAGAATAAACATATAAAATGTATTGCAAATACAAATTATTTTCATTCCAATGGAGAAGAAAATTACAGGCTCAAAAATCAAGTTTAATATCAAAAGAAGTTACATATAAAGGATTTTACATTTCCGAAAATCTGATAGTTAAATATCCCCAGTCTGGTATTGATTGTGATACACTTAGGTGAACCCCTGAAAACTTTTATTTTGAAATTGAAGTTTTTGCTCAGAAACTGGGCAGAACTTTTCACATTCTGACAGAATATAAAACTTAAGTCTAAAAAATATTCGGTAACTTTTTTTGTCAAAAACATTAGGCACTTTAGAATATAAAGCAGAAACTCTTACCAAGCACGTGTACCCAACAGCCACACCTCCCGTCTTTGGGGGAATTTTGGTTACCTGGAGCTCTGTGGGTACTATATGAATCCTAGAGACAGCAAACTTCTGCTGTACAGCTAACTTACAAGGGCCTGAACCCGGCTGATGGCAGCAAGCCTGCTATAGTCCAGAAGAGTGTGACTTCTCATATTTACATATGAACGCATCTGTCTTTCCAAGGCTAACTTTGTAGCATTCCACTGGTACCAAGGAGCCAAATGGTGACATTCTGTCTAAGAACTCGTGGTTCCTGGCTTCGAATGAAGTTGACACTATCTTGGATGCACCAGTTTTTTCTTCAGGACTCAAGCACTTTTTAATTCCAGGTTCATCTGTGTGACTGTCCTTGGAATTCAAAGGGATGCTGCTCTCTTTACAATCTGTAAGGCGCCTGTGGTGATCTTCACTAAGCAACAATACAATGGTTCCGCCAACATGAAGCACTCTGACAAAAAAAAAAATGGTAATTGCTATCTTTCTCCCTTTCTAGACAACAAACAATCCCACTGCATTTAAAATATTTCGTGTTTTTAATTTGAAATTTAATTTTATCCATTTAAATACAAGGATTTTTGATAATTAGGTAGTATCTTCTATAATGTATATTCATTATAGTAATTATGAAATCCCTAGTACAAATCTGCTTTAATTATCTATTTTTACTCCACTTAAAAGGCAAGCCTCAAAGTAATTTGTAGTCACAGTCTAATAAATGATTGTACAAAGGAAAAGGCGAATGACAGAATCCTAAAGACTGCATGTATTAAAAGCAGTAGGCTGACAGCAGAAGAAAGTTAACAGGAAAGAGTTAGGACACGAACAAAGAAATGGCAAAGCAAAAATCAGAAAAAGAAGGGCAGATCTTGAAATGTCAGCTTTTTGAGGAGAATGCATTTACTCAATTATCAAAGTCTGTGTAGCACTTATGTGGAAAAAGTGATGACAACACTTGCCTGTGTCCCGCACACAGCCCTGGAAGTTGCTAAGAGATCACTGAACATCTCTTTGGAAGAGAGAGGCAAGTAAAGGGAGTGAAATGCTACAATCAAGGCAGGCATGAGGGGCTTGGGAACATGAGGTGGGTCCCAAACCCGGGCATGGGAGAAAGGGGAGCATTTCCCAGAGGAAGATACCTGTGCTGTGAGTTAAAAGATAAGCAGGAATGAGCCAGGCAAAGCGACGGCAAGCGGCTGCAGCAAGGGAGGATGCTGGAAGCAGAAAAAGCAGCAAAGATGGGAGGAAGTAGAGGGGAGGCAGCTCTGAAAGCAGCTCAGTGGGTGGGTGAGTCAGAGCGGGTGGGAGGTGGAGGGAGGAGGGGAGTAAGGAGTTCAGCTTGGAATTTGCTGATGTACCTAAGGAACACGTAAGTGTGGATTCCACCAGACTGCTGGATACACAGCCTGGAGTAATGGAAAAGACCAGGCCTTGAGGTAAAGATATAGTAAATGGTAGCTAAGGCCATAATGGTGGATGGGATCATCTGGGGTGGCAGTACAGGTTGAGAAGAGAAAATGGGACAAGGAGCCAGAGATTTCACGTTTTAAAAGTGACAGAGGAGAAGACCCATGAAATAGACATCCTCAGAGAAAATCTGGACAACAGTGATATCAAGGAAGCCAAAGAAGTACAGTTTCAAGAAGGAAACAGTTTCAACAGTGTTAAATGCTATAGGGCCAGCATGGTGGCTCATGCCTGTAATCCCAACATTTTGGGAGGCTGAGGCAGGAGGATCACTTGAGCCCAGGAGTTTGAGACCAGTCTGGGCAACATGGCAAAACCTGTCTCTACTAAAAAAACACAAAAATCAGCCAGGTGTGGCAGCGTGTGCCTGTAGTCCCAGCTACTTGGGAGGCTGGGATGGGAGGACTGCTTGAGCCCAGGGGGCAGAGGTTGCAGTGAGCTGAGATTGCACCAGTGCACTCTAGTCTGGGCAACAGAGAGAAACTCTGTCTTTAAAATAAAATAAAAAATATATAAATACAATAAAATAACAAATGCTGTAGGACTAATAGGTGATCAGGATTATGAGAAATCATCAGTGACCCCAGGGACAGCAATCCTAGCTGAAGGCAGGAGCAGATGCTCGTCTGCCAGGGTGGAGTGGGACTGGAAAGTGAGGAAGCAGAGGTGTCAAGTGTAGACTATTATTTCAAGAAGTTCAGCTGTACAGGCGAAGAAACAGAGTGGCAGCTAAAGGACCAAGAGTTAAGTGGAATCTGCCTCATGCCCAGCAAAAATCTAAGAAGCTTAGGTAGCATTCCCTAGTCTAGTCCATCAGCAAAGCTACACAATTCTGTCTCTAAATTGTATCACATATTTGTCTACTTCATTCATAGTTTGCCGGGACCACAGCAACAATCTGGTAGACAGGTCTTGTTTCCATTCTTGTCACCCCTCCCACTCTGTCTTCCATTTCCACACAGAAGACAAATGTAAATTCTCTGCTAACTCCTCAGTTGCTCGCACTGTACTTCAAATACATTTTAACTCCCTTACTCGGGCAACCAAGGTTCCTACACAATCTGACCCTCACCTACCTTTCTGATGTCACAGCCTGCTTTCTTTGCTTACTGACCTCCTTCAGCTGCTCAAACTCACCAAGCTGCTTCTCACCGTAGGACATTTGGACTTGCTGTTCACCCCGCATTTATCACTCACGCTCATCATTCACGTCCCACAGTCAAATACCACTTTCCCAGAGAGGCCTTTCCTGACTACCTAGCTAGGGTAACCACTACTTTTCTCTCACTCTAAAGCAAAACATTTTGTTTTATGTCCATCACAGTACCAGTCATGATCTGATATTATTCAGTTTGTTTACTGATTAACCATCTGTCTTCTCACAATGAATGGGCAGAGACCTTGCCTGTCCTATTCACTGCAGTAATCCCCAGGGCCAAGTACATGGAAGTGCATAGGAGATGCAAAGACTTCCAAACGTGTCTGGGGAAGGGATAAATGAATCTCCTGGAAAGAACCAGCAGATGAGTAGGCAGAAGATAAAAATGAGAAGTGGGCAGAGTGTGATCCTTGAGGAGGAAGGAACTGAGAGGATAAACCCTCACAGGAAGAGGGAAACCTCTTCTACTGAGCAAGAAGGAAGTGGATGGGAAAATGAGTACTCCTGCAGACATCAACTGAAATAACTTTTTGGGGCAACAGTTTAGCAATAATGTATCAAAAATATGAAATGTGCATAACCTTTGACACAGCAATCTCACTTCTAGGAAATTATCCTAAGAAAACGTAATAGTAGAAGTGGTAGTAGAATAATAGCGATAATAATGGTGATATAGCTAATATTTATTGAGGATTTAATATGTGCCAGTCAGTTGGAAATGCTCTGTATTATATATCATTTAACCTTCAGAATTATCTTTCTAAGTATGTTCTATAGCATTGTCATTTTGCAGATGAAGAAACTGGTACTGTGGTGCTTGGTCGTACAGTTAAGTTTGAAAAACCATGCAAGGATGTTCAAAGAATAGTTTTTTATTAAAATAAAAAATTGAGGATTATCTAAATATTAATCCATAAGCACTGGTTGCATAATGGTACATACATATAATGTGGCAACCCCTGAAAATTATAATGTATATTATAACAACTGATCAGAAAGGAGATTCATGGACACTGCTGAGTAGAAAAAAAGCAATGTTACAGTATAGTAAGTTAAGGATAATCCCATTTATGTAGAGTAGAAAACATGTATCTTTTTGTACATATATACATGGCAAGATGCCTAGAATTTTCTCTATCTAAAACACACGGCTCATATTTTAAATTGGTGACCCATTATTTACACAGCAGGCTCTTGACATTTATGTTATCAAATGCCCACCTAAACAATTTAATATCAACTGAACTCTTATATTCATGTCCATTCATAACTATATGCATTCTAGGTTCTCTTCTTTACCAATTTAGACGATCAGAAAAATGCGTATCCATGCCTCATTGTTTCAACCTCTCAAAGAAATGCTTCCATTGAATTATATTTCCTTACGTCATTAGAAACCATAAGATGAATACTTTCACATTTTCATTTCACAGCTGCTATAGTTTGGATGTTTGTCCCACTATACCTCATGTTGAAATATGATCTCCAGTGTTGGAGATGGGGCCTAATGGGAAGTGTTTGGGTTACGTCGGCAGATATCTCATGAATAGATTAATGCCGTCCCTGTGAGGGGCGATGAGTGAGTTCTCACTCTATTAGTTCTAGGGAAAGCTGGTTGTTAAAAAGAGCCTGGCACCTCCCCCTTCTCCCTCTTGCTTCCTCTCTTGCCATGTGATCTCTGCACACTGGGTTTGCCTTCTGACATGAGTGGAAGCACCCTCGGGCCCTCATCACAAACTGAGCAGATGCTGGCACTGTGCTTCTTTTACAGACTGCGGAATCACGAGCCAAGTAAACCTGTTTTCTTTACAAGCTGTCCAGCCTCCAGTACTCCTTCACAGCAACAGAAAATGGACAAAGACAACAACAAATAATAAAGGTGTTGCTCATTCTATGTTATGGAAGGTTCTTTATGTAACAGAATTTTGTTCTGTTGTTTAGCAGCTGAGTGATCATAAGAAAGTTAATCTTTCCGTGCCCCGGATTCTCATCTGTTACGTGTGGTGGATTAACACACAGAAGGCAGGTTTTTTTTTTTTGTGAGGGATAGAAGCAAATATGTAAAATTTTGCTTCAGACCACTGAAATATAGGTCACTATTTCATACATTCAAATCTCAGTACATAATAGAAAATTAGTATTTTTTCTGAATAAAATTTATAAGATAATATGGATAACATTTATTTCAATTATACACTTCTGACTTAAAACCCTTAGAAAATTAAGCTACAAAAACTCTGGGAAATTACTATAAGGCAATCAGACCTTAGCTGAAGAGCTATGATGTATTTCGGTTAAATGCCCAGTAGCTAAAAAAATTATGAAAATAAATTCAGCAACTTACCTTTCCATTTCTTGTAGAATGCTTTTGATGTCTTTTCCTAACTTAAACTTTTTCCCAAATGGAATGTCAGAAATAATAATATCAACACTTTCTGAAGGCAATGGCAATTCTGAAATACAGAAATCAGAGAATCCTATTACAGTAAGGTCAAATATTTACAACCTAAATAATGAGAAAACTGAAGTACACAGGATTATTTTTGCATAATAGATAAAATTTAGGGTTGCTAATATTGTTTTAAAGTAATTACAAGATCCCAAAATGCTTTCACAATCACTAATGATAAATGATACAGTTATTGTAGTCTGTTCGTCGAAAATTGGTTTTTCAGATACAATAAAATGTAAGTTAAGCAGAATTTTAAATTAACCAGAAAACTCAATTCTCTAAATATACAGCTTGTATAGAAAGCTGCTAGCTCCACTAAGTTGCCTAGAAAAATCTTCTACAAAATTATATTCTACAACTTTCATTTCCTATTTTAAAACTGTACATTTAGATCTACTTGTTTTTGAGGGAGACGATCCATAGCTATGATTGTATTTTTAAAGGAGAACCTGGAAGGTTAAGAATATCTATTAAGTCCTAAGACTAGAGAAAAGGCTATATAATCAATAATCAACACAATGATTATCACTAAAAATTATAGTGTCTGATTATTCTAAATTGCTTTATTATCTTAATGTTTTCTTCTCAGAAGTTACATTATCAGAAGGTAACAAAGACTCTACCCTAACATCCACATCTTCCGGATGTACTTTCCACTTTTTACCTACTTTATTTCTCATCCATCTCCTAAATTAAGTTAAATACTCATAAGACGGATGTCCCAGTTTTCATTTTGAATAGTACCTAATTTTGCAGAAATGTAATGAAATTTAAATAATCTTCACTAAATATCAAAAGTTTCTGTTGGTAGGAAATTTAATAAAAAATGCTTTGTAATCTGGGAAAGTCTAATGACTGCTTGGCTAGATCTCTCCTAGTTCTAACCCTTATGTGGGGTTAACAGAAGAAGAGATTGTTCAAAAAAAAAAAAAAAATAAGAGGATAATATTCTTTTAAGCTGAGACAGGAATTCCTTTTTTCCAAGTTATGTTTTAACCTCATGGTTTTAGGGTGTTGATATAGTACACATCCATTTACAAAATGACTAACGACAATATATGAACAATGAAGGCAACCATAGTTCTCAAATGTTTTATTTATGAGGAAGCATGTAGTAATTTACTTTTGAATTTAATCCCAAGTCTGTCTTTTGCCTTACACTACACAGAAATACAGTACCTACATATGAGTTAGCTGCCCATTATGTCCAGGTTTAGTAACACTAATTTTTTTCTTCTGGGTCTCCATTTTTATTGGGAACTTTGCTGCTCTATATTATATAATATGCTAAACTGCTTTAAATAATTTTAGAAGTTGAATACATAAACTTCATATAGATGAGAATAATTTTTAAAAAAAAATCTCCAGAACTAAGTTGTGTCATCTTCCAATAGAGCATAAAATAAAGCTTTTGTTGATGTGGCTGAGAGCATAAGCTCTGGTGTAAGACAGCTTGCATTTGGCTCTGCTGCTCACGAGCTGTGGGACTTTGGGAAATTACTGCTTCAATTTCTTCGTCTGTAAAATGGAATAAGAATATGTACCTCAGAAGTCAATAAAAGAGGTAATATATGGAAGACATGTAACAGGGCCTGGCACAAAGTGAGCACTCAGTAACTGTTAGCTGCTTTGTGGTCATTATTTATAATGTCCCTCTCTGATGTCAATGGGAGATGACAGCCAGGTGGAAACCAGTGTGCCATCCTTCAAAAAAGCTTTGCAGAACACAGTATCCCCTTCTCTCTCATTCTTGGACATCCAAGGTTGAGGTAAGGCAACTACTTCCAGGTGGGCCTCTCTCCTACTCTCCTTTCCTCTATCAGTGGTTCTCAAAGTGTGGTCCCCACAGCAGCAGCATCAGTATCATCTGGAAAGTACAACTTAGTGCGTATTAGAATCAACTGAAAGGTCTTTATAAAACAGATTGTTGTCCCCACCTCCATAGGTTTAGATGCAGATACTCCTAGAACCGTGAGCACCTGACCCATACGACTCAACATACAGTAAAATCTTTTAAATTATTAGATGCTCTGAATACTGCTCGTGAACAAAAAATTTGCTTGTAACTAATGAGCTAAGACTCTGAAATAGAAACATAGCTCAAAACAAGTAAAAATCATCTCTTTTTTATATCTCTGCAGGATGATTCAAGAACATGAAAAAAATTTAGTTTTAAAATACCAGTTGTTTTGAAGAAAGAAAAACTGCCCTATTTTTCCTACTTCCAGGAGAAAAACGGGTAAAAATTTCCTAAACCTCAGGATTATGGCCCCAAGATACTTTCTTCCAAAGGGATTTATGGGCCTTCAAGATGTCTTTTCATGCATATATTTAAACTAAAGACCAGGTTCATTGCGCACTTTTATAAAATTGAGCATATCCTTCTTCCTATTTTTGTTCCTTGTTCTTTCTGCTGTTTATTCTTTCTATTGTCCAGGTTTATAATATTCAGATTCTGTCTCCTAACAGTAATTCCCATAATTGTTCAAACTTACTTCTATAGTTAATTTCATCCTTATCACTAATCATTTTGCTTTTATTTTCTCCATTTCTCAGCTGATTAATCTCTCAATCCCTGGAATTAAATAGTTTTCCCCGGCCGGGCGCGGTGGCTCACGCCTGTAATCCCAGCACTTTGGGAGGCCGAGGCGGGCGGATCACAAGGTCAGGAGATCGAGACCACGGTGAAACCCCGTCTCTACTAAAAATACAAAAAATTAGCCGGGCGCGGTTGTGGGCGCCTGTAGTCCCAGCTACTCGGGAGGCTGAGGCAGGAGAATGGCATGAACCCGGGAGGCAGAGCTTGCAGTGAGCCGAGATCGCGCCACTGCACTCCAGCCTGGGCGACAGAGTGAGACTCTGTCTCAAAAAAAAAAAAAAAAAAAAAAAAAAAAAAAAAAAAAAAAAAAAAAGTTTTCCCCATAAGGGCTTAGTTGTGAAATGTTGTCTGAACTTTTTCATATTTCAAAATGTTTGGCTTTAAGATGATGTTTTGCTTAGGCATAATATTTTTGGGTCACACTTTGCTTCGGTAACTTTGTAAATAACCACTCTTCTATTGTCAAATGCTCTGTAACATTTTCTTTCCATTGTGGCCAAAATATATTTTGAGGTTTATTGCATTAGATTATGACCTTCTCTTGTTTGGTTGCTGAATTTGTTTTTTTGATGATTACTATTCTTTTTCTCATTTCAGTAAATACAAGAAGGGGGTAAAGCTTTCAATGAAATTTCAATCTGCCGTCTTAATCAAGAAGTCCATAAACATTAGTCTTAAACATGCAAAATGTAGTCTGGCATCTGGATTGGGTCACCATACAATTTACAGACCAAATGAACATTTCTGAGAAGCGAATGCTAGAAATAACTATGCTAGTTATTTTATATGAAAATCATATGCTTGAAATATTTGAAATATTTATTATCCAATAAACTGGCTTATTATGTGGCCCTAAAAACATCTGTGCAAAATGAAATTTTTAAGTTTAACAAAAGACTATTTTTTTTGAGAAAAAATAATTTGCCTACAGTGCTAATATCTGAACAAGTTCTGGTAAATGAAGTATACTTTCAGTTCAATTTTTTCATATGGGAAGGGTAAATATTTCAGCCCTCCAGTTCAGTCCCTCCACTGACAGTGCCTTTGACAAATATGTTCACAATACAAAATGCAAATTACCTCTATCATTCTTTTAATTGTTTTACCAAATTTAGATGATACAAAGTTAAGGCCTTCACAAATTCATTCCATTCCATTCCATTCTAGACTACAAATTTACCCAATTACAATAAGGAAAGTCATCAGGAGATTCTTTCCATACCATATCCAAAGTAAATTTACAGAATTTCATAATTAAGTCTTGTGCATTGTTGAGCTTTCAATCATTTGTTCATTTCTTCCTTCGGGTTTTTAGGAAAAGATGATCAATGTCTTCCTGCTGCCAGCTTTGTTTTTAACAACTGTAATTCACCAAAAAATTCAAACCTCATGTATTTTGACACTTCATTTGTTGAATCCTTTGATTACAGATTTCTAGTATATTCTGAATAAAATGCCATCAAAATTAGGCAACTTTTTTTGGTAAAGTTTACAGCACTATCCTAGGACACTTTGGCTGATTTACAGAGCAATTCTTTGAAGGCTTACACTTTAAAATCCAACTGATGGACAAGCAGAGAAAGTGTACTGCTATGCGGAAGTATTTTTTTGCATTCAGTCATCTTCATCACAAATAGTTTGCAGTTCAGCTATTCTGTGTATATTTTAAAAAGAAGGACGGGTGCAGTGGTTCACGCCTGTAATCCCAGCACTTTGGGAGGCCAAGGCAGGTGGATCATGAGGTCAAGAGATCAAGACCATCCTGGCCAACATGGTGAAACCCTGTCTCTACTAAAAATACAAAAATTAGTTGGGCGTGATGGCATGCGCCTGTAGTCTCAGCTACTCGGGTGGCTGAGGTGGGAGAGCTGCTTGAAGCCAGGAGGCGGAGGTTGCAGTGATCTGAGATCGCGCCACTGTACTCCAGTCTGGCGATAGTGAGAGTCCGTCTCAAAGAAAAAAAAAAAAAAGTGGCCAGGTATGGGGTGGCTCACACCTGTAATCCCAGCACTCTGGGAGGCTGAGCTGAGAGGATCAATTAAGACCAACCTGGGCAATACAGTGAGACCCCACCTCTATTTTTTTTAAAAAAGAACATTAGCCAGGCATGGTGGTGAGCGCCTCCTACAATCCCAGCTACTTGGGAAGCTGAGATGGGAGGACTGCCTGAGCCCAAGAGTTCGTTCAAGGCTGCAGTAAGCTATAATCAGACCACTGCACTCTAGTGGGTGACAGAGCAAGTCCCTGTCTTAAAAAAAAACAAAATTCAATTATTTTGACAAATGTCTATTTCAATGGACACTGCAGCCTGTTGGGAGATAATTATGATTTATACAGGTGTAACAATGAATTTCAAGTGCCCTTCTGCTCCATAGGTTTTAGTAAGAATATTAATTTTTAGCATGATGTTGCGGCCCACCACAGTAATGCATAAGCACACAGATGGGCAATGCCGAACTGAATTTACAGTAGCATTCACAAAGAAGTTACATCTTTGACAAAAAAAAAAAAACCGACGAAATTTCTAAGAATTAGGGTAAAAAGGAAACAAAGCTACTACTGGAATTGACTTAACTGATTATCTTTCTAAATCATGTAATGATATTGATACAAAACTGGCAACACTTAACTGTCTGCAAAGGTCTGCTAATGAAGCGAGCACACTAACAGTACCAGCTTCATTTTGCTTAGGTACGTAACAAAACTCACAATTGAATGTAAGCAAAATAAGTTTAGAAGAATAGCCATTTGATCTAAAAGGAAAGTCATACTTCACAGAGTGATATTTTAAATTTATTTTCTTCAGTTGCATGTGATCAATAGTTGGCTTTGGGCCTAGCATTCTTAGAATTACTAAGTTTTTATTTTTTTCCTTCAACTTTTAAGTTCCAGGGTATATGTGCAGGATGCATGGGTTTGCTACAGATCAACCCATCACCTTGGTAATAAGTCCAGCATCCATTAGCTATTCTTCCTAATGCTCTCCCCTCCCCTCTGGCCTCCCTCGACAGACCCTTGTGTGTGTTGTCCCCCACCCATGTGTCCATGTGTTCTCATCGTTTAGCTCCCACTTATAAGTGAGAATATGCAGTGTTTGGTTTTCTGTTCCTGTGTTAGTTTGCTCAGAATAACAGCTTCAAGCGCCATCCATGTCCCTGCAAAGGACAATATCTTGTTCCTTTTTATGTTTACATAGTATTTTATGGTATATATGTACTACATTTTCTTTATCCAGTCTATCATTGATGGGCATTTGGGTTGATTCCATGTCTTTGCTATCGTGAATAGTGCTCAAGTGAACATACGTGTGCATGTATCTTTATAATAGAATGATTTATATTCCTTTGGATATATACACTGTAATGGAACTGCTGGGTCAAATGGTATTTCTGCCTCCGGATCTTTGAGGAATCACCACACTGTCTTCCCAACAGTTGAACTCATTTATACTCCCACCAACAGTGTAAAGGCATTCCCTTTTATCCACAACCTCACCACCATCTGTTGTTTCTGGACTTTTTAATAACTGCCATTCTGACTGGCATGAGATGGTATCTCATTGTGGTTTTGATTCGCATTTCTCTAATGATCAGTGATGTTGAGCTTTTCTTTGTATGTTAGTTGGCTGCATGAATGTCTTCTTTTGAGAAGTGTCTGCTCATGTCTTTTGCTCACTTTTTAATGGGGTTGCTTTTTTCTTGTAAATTTGTTAGGCCAAGGTGGGTGGATTGCCTGAGCTCAGGAGTTTGAGACCAGCCTGGGTAACAAGGTGAAACCCTGTCTTTACTAAAAATACAAAAATTAGCTGGGGGTGATGGCGTGTGCCTGTAATCCCAGCTACTTGGGAGGCTGAGGCAGGAGAATTGCTTGAACCTGGGAGGTGGAGGTTACAGTGAGCCAAGATTGCACACTGCACTCCAGCCTGGGCAACAGGGCAAGACTGTCTCAAAAAACAACAAAAAAAAATTTGTTTAAGAGCTACTGAGTTTTAAGGTAAATGCTTGATGCCTCTATAAACAGACTTGTTTCATTTGGTCAGTGATATCGCCATGGTCTTCACAGTAGGACTGTAAATATCAACAAATATTGACTCAATTATATGTTCATCAGCTGTCTTAAGAAATAGAAACTCAACACTTACTTTTTCATTAAAAATGCATTTTTAAAACCTTATTGCTTCTGAGTTTGTTACAAAATAGAAGTGTTACCAAACAATAAAAAAGGACTTATACCATATAATAAATGATAAAGCTTTTGCAGCAAGAACATGTGAACTACTCTCTATGTTGAACTTATCCCCTATTTTCTACGCATATTTCATATACACCTACCCCATCACTTTCCACATTTCCCTCTGATTTCCCAAATGGGCAGCCTGGCAGCTTCATGAATCTTGCAGTATACGGCATGGGCCATAAGACACCTGCCCAGAACACCAAGGCCAAGCCAGCAGAGGCAGGACAGGCAGCAGAGGAGAAAACACACCAGTATGAGAGAAAATGCAAACACCACATTATGGGGTGCTTATGGGTGTCCTGAAAAAAGCACGCCATCTTATACAAGAATGGAAACACTTGAGAACAAAGCACAACTGTTGCCAATAATCTTGTTATAAATCTACACTTAAGTGATGTGTGATAGGCTACAGAATGCCTAACTGGAAGGAAAGAAAATATTTCCTTTTAGCTATAATTTTGCCATTTTAATTAAACCATAAATGTGTTTCTTTTGCTCAAATGTTTATGTTATAGTTTCCATCTTATACTGAGAATGTATACATATCTGCAGATTTAAAAAAGCCTAATGACTAATTGCTATTTCCTAAGATAACTTGTAACATAATATTCATTTGATTCCAAATTTTCATAATGATTAAAACTTAGGAATAAATACATATGATTTCTTCATGTTGAAAGATTGTCTAAAAAAAAAAAAAAAAAACAAACAGAGTCTCACCATGTCACCTAGGCTGAAGTGCAGTGGCACAATCTAGGGTCACTGCAACCTTCACCTCTTGGGTTCAAGCGATTCTTCTGCCTCACCCTCCCGAGTAGGTGGGACTACAGCCACCAAGCCTGGCTAATTTTTTTTGTTTCTGTATTTTTAGTAGAGACAGGGTTTCACCATGTTGGCCAGGCTGGTCTCAAACTCCTGAGCTCAACTGATCCACCTGCCTCAGTCTTCCAAAGTGTTGGGATTACAGGCATAAAGCCACTGCACCCGGCTAAGATCATTTCTTTTTATATTAGTTGAGGGTTATAAAACAAAGTGAATGCTTATTAAAAAGGTAGAAAAAATAAAAGTCATTAAAGCACACAGAAGCTGAAGATTGTGATTTTGCAGAAATGTAAGTCATAATGGGAATGAATATTACTAACTTCCTAGATATACCAACATACCAATGCTTACAGATGTCTTACTAATTCATGCTGTGCGTTAGACACTGTACTCTGTGTGTTTATGTAATAAATCCTCATCACAGCTTTATGCAGTGGCATTATAATCTTCACATTATAGATGAGAAAATAAAGAGAGGTCCAGTTTTTCTGCTGAAGGCCACACAGTGGAAAAATGATGGTGGAGCTAGGATTTATACTTGGTGTGACTCTTAAAGTCACTAAGTGTTCTTAATTCCTACAGTAAAAAGGCATGAGATCCCTTAAGGGATTCGTAGATCTCAACATTCTAAATTGTATTTATAATTAGAGCTCTTAAAAACCAAATTAATGAAGAAAATAAATGCTTTTATCTAGCCTGAATGTCTACCTCTAAAGTAGGTGCCATAAAGGGCTAATTATTAGTTAAAATTGGCCCCTGTATTAGCAAGACATATAGTTCCTCCTAGACCGAAACTTAAAGAGGTTGTGATGCTGAAATAACCTGAAACAGATGTTTTATTCTTTCTTTCAGAAAGTTATCCTAAAAACAATTCACAGAAGAATCATCTACAAATGACATAACATGAAAAAGTTTCTCTCAGTAGTAAAGAAAGGTAAATTTAAGCAAACCTATCAAATGCGCAGAGTTGAAAAAACTGTAATAAACATTATAACATGTGACCTGTTTTAAGGTCCATTCTCCTCCCTCTGCCTTCCCCTGCTCCTAGAAGTGCATGCTCAGCCGCTCAGGCACTGGATCCCATCCTTTCTTAGGGCCTGGATACAGCAGACAAGCGGTTCTCCTCTCTCCTCCGTCATGCCAAATTCCTCCTTTTCATTTGATTTTTCTTGTTAGTGAGATCAAACATTCTAGATACAAAAAAATTCTAATTTCTATCTTAAAAAAATTCCTTGCTTGATCCCCGATATCCTTTCTTTCAGTTACCGCCCCATTTCTATGCTCTCCTTATTAGCCAAACTGCTCCACAGAATGCTCTCAACTAGTTGTTTTCAAGTTATCTCCTCCCATTCTCTCAAGAGCCCCTCCAGGGAAGCTGCTGTTGACTTCTGCAGTCACCAGGCCTCATCGTACTTCACCAATGAGAAGCAGCTGACACGGCTGATCTATCCATCTTCCCTGGATTCTTACACTCTTACATCACTGGCTGTTCCTTTACCAGATGCTCACCTTCCCGAAGTCCAAGCATCTGAGTATTCTAAGGTTCAGTCCCCTTTCCCCTCTCTACTTAAACTTACTCCCTAGGAGATTTCATGAAACTAAATGTTCTCTATACCAGTGATGCTCAACCTCTCCCCTAAACTCCAGATTTGGATACTGAGGTACTAACTTGATATCTTCACTTAGAGTCTAATAATCGTGTAAAATTTAACAGGTCCTAAACTCTAACTTGATCCACCATCCATCTTCCCCACCTCAGTAATGACAACTCCATCCTCTAGCTGCTTAAGCCAGAAAGCCTAGAATGTTCTCTCTCATACTCCACATCCAATCCGACAACAAATCCTGTTGGCTCTGTCTGCCAAATATATATCTGACCTTCTCTCAACACCTCCTTGAATACCACCTTGGACCAGGCCACTGTCATTTCTTACCTGGATTATAACTGGAGTTGCCACAGTATCCTAATTAGTCTCTTTGTTTCCATCCTGCCCTCACTAAAGTCTAAGAGGAATCCTTTCAAAAACGAAGATTTATGCAGTTACCTGGTGCCACAGAGAACCTTTAAAACACACACACAAACAGTGGAGCACTTCCATTTTTTAAATGAAATCTTATAGAAAATGCCCTCTAAAGTGAAAATACATAAAAGTGGAGCTGGGAGTGCAACAGCGGTCCAATGGCCAACTCAGTACTCCCTCCCTCATGCCTACAAGGTGCTTTGGAGAATGTAAAGGGATTGAAAACTCACTGCTCTGGAACAACTTACGAAGCAATTTCAGTTTTCTTAAAGGTTTCAAAGAAATAGCATTCTTAAAGAAATTAGGGATTATGAAAGCCTGCAGTCTAGTCATCCCTTAGTTTGCTCTAGAAACTTGTGTCTCCCGCACAGAGTCCTATTAAAAACCTTGGCAGAACAGCAAACAACTATGAGATCTCAATCAACAAAACAATTTCTTCTTTGGGGATGCTTTACTATGCTTTTATGCAAGTTATCCTAGTATTTTCTTCTGTTGATACTCATCTTTACTACTTTTCCACTACAACAAAATTTTTAAAATAATATTATGTTCCTCCTGATTATAGGTTTGATATTGGGAACTATCTACTACCTATCACTGTCAACAGAATACAATGTTCTTAACTGGGAATTAAATGCACTCATGACTTAAGGGAGAGATATATATTTGGGGAACAGGGAATAAAACAAGGAATAGTTTTTAAAAATAGTCTAAATACCATGGACCTCAGGAAGATATTATATTATTATTATTTTTTGAGATGGAGTCTTGCTCTGTTGCCCAGGCTGGAATATGGTGGCACGATCTCAGCTCACTGCAAGCTCTGCCTCCCGGGTTCACGTCATTCTCCTGCCTCAGCCTCCCGAGTAGCTGGGACTACAGGCGCCCGCCACCACGCCCAGCTAATTTTTTGTATTTTTAGTACAGACAGGGTTTCACCATGTTAGCCAGGATGGTCTAGATTTCCTGACCTTGTGATTCGCCCGCCTTGGCCTCCCAAAGTGCTGGGATTACAGGTGTGAGCCACTGCACCTGGCTGAAAATACTATTTTGATTGGTCTCAGTAGACTTGATTCCTAGTCACGTGTGTCACTGCTGACTCCCCTTCATTAAACAGGGGTTAATACTTTCCCTCTACCTCACAGGGTGACCAACTGTCCTGGTTTACTCCAGACTTTGCTGATTTTAGCACTGCAAGTCCTGGTTTGGCAAATTGGGATGGATAGTTAGCTTACTCCTATGTATCTCAGGGATACTATCTAATGTGAGGCAATAATATTTCATATAGTTTATTAAAAAGAAATTCAAAGAATTATTACACTGCTTATTTTATGGCTATATTAATTGATCACTGGTTCTGATATGAGAAATGGTTCAGATGCAACAAATACTTCTTTTTTCTCTTTTTAACACACACATTTTAAGTCATGCTTTACATGCTTATTGTTTCACTTCCCAATTATGAACCCTTTGAAAATAAAACGGTTACACTATCAGAAGTAAACTCAGTATTAGTCCCACAGATATATTACAGGGTAAAACCAACCTTTACATACTGAGTCTTGTTTTGTATGATTCTAAATATATTTACATTGTTCATTTCCTCAATTGTTTTGCATTTTTAGTAGCTTACCTATAACAGAGACTTTAAGTAATTCGATTTTATCCTCAAGGCCTGCAGCTTTCAGATTGTCCCAAGTACCTAGTAACTGTGAGTCGCTGACATCAGCACCTACATAATACACATCCTATGGGGAAAGAAAGAATATTTTAAGCATAAATAAAATTATTACACATTTTATGTAGTTAAGAAAATCAACTTGCATTTTCTCAAATGATGGAAGTGAAATTAGTAGATTTTAAATTAAGGCCAAAACACATTTAGGGTATTCTTTTAAAATGATAATATCAAAAAATGTAAAGTTTATGTTAAAATTTTAAAAATCTGTGAATATTTTACAATGACAAATGTGTAAAGAATTTGAGGATTAGTATAATCTAGGTCATGACTAATGATTAGAATTCTGTCATATTTTCCTAAATTCATAGTATTTAAATAAATAACATAGCAATTTAATCCTTCACAATCTATTTTGAGTATAGTGAATAACTCACATAATTAAAAAGAATAATCCCAAAATAGACACTCTACTTGTAAATAATTGGTGATTATACTATATATACTGATTAAAGTAGATAAATTGCTTGCTTTACCAAACTTCAGAACTTACTGGCCATTCTTTAGCAGCTTCCAAAAGTATTGTTCCAAGTCCGCACATTGGATCTAAAACAAATGCACCAGCCTGCAGACAGAAATATTAATTTGGTATTATTAAGACTACTATAGTAGGTATTATAAAAGAAACCTAAACTTGAGGAATCAATATTTCAAGAGAAAAGGTTACTTTTTACACTTTATTAAGAATTTCAGGTACTTAAAGCCCTAATGCAGGAGTGTGTTCGGCAGGTTTATAAATTAGGAAGAAGGCCATTCTGGCCAAAGCCCAGGAAAAGGTAGTGAAAGCCCCAGAGAGGGAACAAGGGGATTCTGTGAAGATGGGCTGGGTTATGCTGCATGTTGTAACAACCCCCAAATCCTAGAGGTTTAAAACAAGTAGCTCACACTGTATGCCCACATTAGGGCACCTGGGGCCTCTGCTCCTCACTCTGGAACCGACGAGCAATCATCATCTTGAGTGCTGCCATCACTGTGGCAGAGGGAAAGAAAGCATGACAAATTGTCCACTGGCTCAGAAAGGTGCCACCTGAAAGCGATGCACATCACTTCCACCAGTATTAACTGTTAGTCACATGGCACACAGTGTCAAGGGGCCAGGAAAGTATAATCCTATCTGTACCTGGGAGAAAAACAGGAAACTGGGAGAAAAAACGACTTACTCCCACTCTGAAAATCACAGCATGCCAGATCTCATAGGTGGTGTAAGGATTCTGGTTCTATTCTGAAGGATGGGAAACTATTGGAGGGTTTGAGGACAGGAGTCCTACGACATTACATTTCAAAGGGATCATTTTGGCTATTCTGCAGAGGACAGACCATAGAAGGGTAAGAGCGCTAGAGAGTCCAGTCAAGAGATGATGGTGGCTTGAGTTAAGAGTGGAATTGGTGGATGTGCTAAGAAATGGTTGGATTCTAGACATATTTTAAAAGGTGGAGCCAAAAATGGATGGGATGTGGAATGTTAATGAAAGACAACAGTCTGGAATGCCTAAAATTTTTGAGCTGAGCAATTGGAAGAACAGAGTTGCCTGTTACTGACATGGGAAGAGTTGGGGAGAAGACACTTTGGGGGAGACAAGAGTATAGTTCTGGCCTTGTTAATTTTGAGATACCTCTTAGACCTCTAAGTGTGAATGTCAAGTGAGTCACTGGACATGAGTCTACAGTTCAAGGGAGAGGTTCAGGCTACAGATAGGAATTTGGGAACAGTCAGTGCCAGTCAGCTTATAAATGATATTTAAAGCATCAGAACTGGATGTGATCATCTAGAAAGCAAGAGAAGTTTAACAAGAGAAGTCTATGAATTGGCCCCTGGTGATCTCTCAAGTTCAGATGTTTGGAAGAGGAAGATCAGCCACACACACTGAGAAGCAGCTCATTCTGATAATAGGAGCAGAACCTAGAGTAGTGGTCCTGAAACAAAGTGAAGAAACTGCTTCAAGAAGGAGAGTGATCAGTGTCGAAGTGACAGGCGGGTAAGTGAGACGAGCAGTTTCAGTGGAGTGTTGGTGATGAATGCCCCATGGAGGCTGCTATATGAGAGAATGGGAAGAAAGGAGGTAGAGACAGCCAATGTAGATAATTATTTTAAAGACTTTTTCTGTAAAGGGAAGCAGAAAAGGGGGTGGTGGCTGAAGGGATGTATGGCTTCAGCGGGGGGATTTTCATTTTTTTAAGTTGAAAGATATTTCGGCAGGTGTACATGCTGATGGGGATGACCCAGTAGAAGGAAAAATTACTAAGTCTATAAGAGGGAATGGAATCCGGCACACAAGCATCAGCATGGAACAAGGACAGTTCCCTTATTGTAACAACAATAAGGCAGAGTATGTAGGCATAGATTCTGGTATGTTGGTAGACTTGGTGAGGAGAACATGTAGAAGTTCTCTTCTGATTCTATTATTTAAGTCAAATAAGAAGGAAGGGAGCTTGAGACTGGCATGAACCTGGGAGGCGGAGCTTGCAGTGAGCAGAGATCGCACCACTGCAGTCCAGCTTGGGCGATAGAGCAAGACTCCGTCTGAAAAAAAAAAAAAAAGGGAAAAAAAGGGATAAAAAGAAGGAAGAGAGTTAAAAGTATGGGCAAGGAAATGACTATTTTTAAAATCCAAGCTGTGAAGGAGGGAGGAGCACAGGTGGTAAGAACAGGGGTTGGGTCAAATGACTAGAGGGCCCTGTGGGGTTAAAGATTTGTGTTCGGGTAGCAGAGGAAGTAAATAGGAAAGAGGAGGTGGTTAAGAACAAGATTCCTGAAACTGAGACTTCTGGAAGAGATACCCTTCTGGGTATGACAAGGTCTAGGATGTGACTATAACAGATGAATAGGGAAGCCAAGAAATGAAGAGTAAGATTACTGAATGGTTACAGAGACCAAAGAATCATGATGCAATAATGGCCTGTACTCTTACAGGAATGAGAGGGAGAGAGCTCTGATTGGGGTGATCTGATGGCATGTGCTTCAAAGGCACTGTGAGGTTCTGGGCAGAAGGAAGAAAATAATTCTCTAGAAGGGGCAAGAAGGAGCAAGCAGGAACGTACCCCACTGTCAGGCCCAGTGGTGCTTGAGATAGGGGAGAAAAAACATCCACCACTTGATATGTCTACAGAGGAAGCAGAGTCCTCAGGGGACAGCCAGGTTTCAGCCACAGCCATATGGTACCTAATGGAAAGAAACAAAATGTTCTTCAGGAGACAGAAGCCTTCCCTGGTACTAAATTTTAAAGAGAGTATCATACAAATCCCCCATGAAGGGGCAGTAAGGAGCAGAAGGAAAAATTTAAATGGAAATTTTGTTGTTAAATTGTTAACAGTATGAGAACCCATTTTTATTAGGATCTCAAATGTGCCATACACTGTGCTCCTTCTCTCCCATGACCTGTGTTCAATGATATAATCTGACCTAAAGTATTTTTAAACGGCTTTATTTTACCTTAGGACCTTTTCTTGCCATGACACTTGTAGACACAGACTGAGGTAGAGAAGTATTTCTGCATACTTATAACAACATTTAAGATTTATAGAACTTGATTTCCCTTGTTATGATATGCAGGAAGGAGAACAGTTTATAGTACACATGATAAATAATGAACATCCCATTTTTAAATTTCATTTTTAGTGGCACTGGCCTACCCAAGACTGAGCTGTCTGTGTACTGCTCTGGGTACTAAGCTCCAAAGAGGGAAATGGATCAGGTTGGATACTGGGGTCACTCAGACTGTGGGTCACTACCACATTCCCTCCAAAAGAACTCTACCATGCCATTTCCCAGGTTCTTTAACAGACCTCCTTGGCCTGTGGTCACATTGAGAGACACATTTCTTCCTTTTTGTAGTCTCAGGGAAAATTCACAGTAAGGAAAAGCTTTATCAAGCACTATCTTTGGATATTTTTGATCATTTACTTTTGACTTTTCTGAAAAACATGTTTATATTAAAACAAAGGTAACATTTCAAATGTGTAGGTGATTATGTAAATTTATACTTAAATACAAACTGGTGAAACCACTGGCAGTTTGGGAAAAAATTAACCATACCTCTTTCTTTATACTAAAAAAATCTGAACTAAAGATTTAAACCAAACAAACAAATAAAATCATGGGTTCTGGGTACCTGGTAATCTGAAAGACGCTCCCTCCTCCACTCTCAACTCTAAGCTTTCTGCTTCTGCTGAGCCAAGTGATGCTCAGACCTAGAGGCAACTGGTGCTAAGAGAAGCCCAAGGCTCCGTCACAGTCCCAGAAAAAGGAACGTGTGTGATGGGACCTCCCTGCTGTGGGTTGGGTAGTGATTAGAGAACAGCAGTGGAACCCAGAGGGGAGAATCAATGGAACTAGGGAAGAGCTTGGTCTTCAGAGATCTATGGACCCAAAGAGAGGTCAGTGACTAGAGAAGTTTCCTCCAGGTATCTCAGCAGGACTGACAGATTCTCCTTACACTGCTGAGCCTGGGGTGCCAGAGATCCATTTGCCTTTTACCATTTATAGGATTCTGGCCGTTTAAAATACTTAACAGTCACATTTTAGCCCCAGCAAGCTAAAACAAAACACACGAACAAACAAAAACCAACGGCACATCTGAAAAAAAAGGAAGAGGTCCCTCAGTAGTTTTAGAGTAAATACGCAGAATAATCAGAAGACACACCTAGTAAAATAGAATTATTAATTACTGGAGGACACGGATCAATATTTGAATAAAAGAAGAGCTTTCAGAGATATTCAAATGTGACACACATACCTTTATGAAGCTAAAAAGCCATATTTTTAATATAAAAATATAAATAAAATACAGCATGTCTCTGTGACTCTTGTTGTAATTTGGAAGATAATGTTCAAGAATAACTCAAAATGCAAATATAAAGAGATGGAAATCATGTCAAAAGGGTAGGAGACTTGGAGGATAGAACCAGGAAGCTTAACACGTTCCTAATAGGAATTTCAGAAGTAGGAAAGAGAGACTAGTTTAAAGTTAAATTCGTTAAATAGTCGAGGCAATAATTAAATAATGGAAGAAAAGTGCTCAGGCCGGAGAAGTAAAAATAAATAATAATTTTTATAATTATTATATATTCCAAATAGTAATTATAGTTTTGGTATTAATAATTATAGTTATATTTATTATTATTACCAAAATGGCAGCTAATACTTAGAAACTTTCTGAATGTTAGGCACTGTTCTAATCACTTTATTAATGCTAATTCATTTAATCTTATCATGATCCCATGAGATATTACTACTCTTTTCATCTTGCAAATGAGAAACTGAGGCACAAAGATGTTAAGTATCCTGCCCAAAGCTTCCCAGCCAGTAAGTGGTGGCCAGAATCTAAGACTCACCAAGGTCTGGGCTAAATAGAAAAGACATATACATAAGCATGTTCTGGTGACATTCCTGGGCTTTAAGATTAAAGACAAACACCTTACAAGTTTCCAAAAACAAGGAATCACGTAGTTATAAATGAAAATAAAAGAAAAATCCAACTGGCATGGCCTGCTCATCTGTGCCACCAGAAGCTAAATGACAATGGAATAGCATCTACAGACCTTTGAGAGAAAAGAACTGCAATTCAGGAATCCTATACCCAGCCAAGATAGGTATACCCAGATAACAGGAAGAAATTTGAAGATACAAAGAAATTCCGACAGTATATCATTAAATACCACATTTGAGAAAAATACCTAAGATAAGACTTTACCCAAGCAACAAGTAAACCAGAGCAGAAGCCTCAAACAGGGCAAGACAAATGATTAGCAAGTAACTTGATCAAACTAGCAAAAATAAGAGAAGGAAACAAAGTGTGAGAAGTTAGGAATAGAATAAAAATAGGAAGAATATAATCAAGTCTATCTGTCACAACATTTACTGAATTCTCTCACTGAAAGACCATCAGAGTGGGGTAAAAATAGCTGTGTGTTTGTAAGAAAATATGTAAAGTTGAAAAAAAAAAGCAGTGGCAAAGAAATATTAGGCTGATGCAAACAAAAAGGAGTGAAAATATTAGTAAGACAGTGAGACTTAAATTTAAACTTAACCAAGATAAACAGGACTTAAGTAACAAAAGGCACACTTCACAATGATGTATTGACAGTCACGAACATGTATATACCAAGTCACATGGCAGCTGAATAATTCAACAACTCATAAAAATGCAAAAACTTAAAAAAATACAATATAATGAGATTTCAAAAACTTCTTTGAAAATGGAGCAGAGAAACACACGGTAAGTAAAAATAATGGAGAACATTTCTTCACTAGAAGATAAAATCATCTTACGTCCATAGAACATTTACAAAAATTGACCAAGATCTTGGTCACAGAAAAAAACTTAAAATTTAAGAATCAGAGGTTTTACAGGCCACATTTTCTAACTGTGACACAAAACATTAGAAATAATGAAATGTAGCTAACTTCTGACTCAGCCTTTTCACAGCCAAAATACTCTCAGAAGTTCAACAACATATAAAAGCATTACTGCAGCAGTTTGTAAGTATAATGGCAAAAAGAAAAGAAGTTAAATAAAAAGCGTTAAGAAAAGAAAAAGCAAGTAATACAAATATCCATCAGTAAGAGACCGTATAAGTTAATTATGAAAATAACTTTGCTATTAACAGGAAGGAAAACATTTTTCTTACCTTAATGTCAGCGAGAGATGCCATTGCCCACGCTATGGTAGATCGCAGTCCAGCTGTCTTGATGTAAGCTCTGCTGGCTAAAGGAACCCTACAAAGAAAAGAATCTGATTATATATTATTACACATTGAACAACAAGATATAAAAATGATTTATCTGTCCAAATCTGAGAATCATTTAAACATATTCATCCAACATACACTAAAGTATTCCCTAAGTTAGAGAATGTTTCAATCTTATTACAAAAATTCCTTCTCTAATGGGCACCTTGTCTACCCAGCCAGTGTGGAATTTCAGAAAGTTAAATTTTTAGACAACTGAAATTTACACTCTCATGTATTTAATGTATAAAAATGTAATTACACGAGGAAAATCTTTCTTATACTTCCCTGTCTTCCCAGAGTAGACCTTTTTTTGCTGTCTGAAGTCATGAAGGGGAATATACTATTTTGTGATATAAATGTAGTATGGGAAGTAGAACTGAAGGGATGCTAACCCTTAAAATCTATTTTCTATAAAAAAGTCCCTTTTGTAGGTCTGTTTTTTGGTTATTTGCATCTTCCCCAAAAGATGAAATGAAACATGACATTGCACTGTCTAAAATAATTTACTGGATGATGGGCCAAACCAGACATCTCCCAAATCAGTTCACTGGTCTCCAACAAGCATCGCTTCACACTTTATCCTCCACCTCATCAATGCCACCATCACATCAATGTTTCCAGATTTGATAGAAATTTTCAAAATGTCATCTATCATTTATATCTTTCCAATGCAATGAACAAGCAGAATCTCCTTGGAAATTTCAACTTTCCAGGCTTTTCTAGTTCACTTCTACAATTTGTTGGTAAGGTATGAAGACGTGATGTCAAGAACGTGTGCTGGTTTGTTTTGGGGTAGGCTTGTTCCAAAACCACCAAGAGGTCTTCTACAAACTTTACGGAAAGCCACGATGTTCTTCAAACCCTCCTTCAAGTTGTTCAACAGAATTCTAGGTATATGAATGTTAAACATTTATTTCTTTCAGAATTTTGTCTCTCATTTTTCTTTGACTTTAACTTATCCTGTTTTTGTATTTGTTGCAAGCCTCTTAAAATCTGAGAACTAAATGACATATCCCTTTAAAATAAAAGTGTAATTGTATACTTACTATTATAATGAGGAAGTTCTACATGGCAAACCCATGGGAGTTTGGCTTTTTAATAAAGTTTTTTCAAGAAATAATTCACATTGTAAACAGTACTGTATACATACATTTGGAATCAGGGATGTAAACTGGCAGGTAGAAACACTATAAAATATTTTGGCCAGTGAATTTTGCTTCTGCAGGGTAAGCTTAGCAATTATCTTGCTATAAAACACAGTTTACATTCTAGATACCAAAGCTATAATACACAGTTTACATTCTAGATGCCAAAACTATAAAACAGAGTTGCATTCTAGATACCAAAAAGGGAGATGCAGTATGGAAAACCAGCTTTGTCCATATATATGAAAAAAATGCTCTTCTAAGCAGCAGGAATTTATATGGAACCTTTCAAAGTTTCAACAACTATGTATATATTTTTGCTAATAGAAGTTTTTATGGGACATAATTCTGTCAATATTTGACAAAAGTGAATGTTCACATTTTGCTTAAACCTGGGCAAAATTATCTCATTACTTCAACAAAAGGGCCCCATTATATCAGCATAATACAATTATTCAGAAGAAGGCATGTTCAGAAATAAACTCCTAGAAAGTAAAAATAATGCTCTACTTTCACAGAATCTAGCTAACGTACACGGTTCAAAAATAAATGTGGTTTTTGATCTTCTTCTCTGCATGTGTGCATTTCTTTTTTATTCTCTTGTACACCTTGTACCACCAAGACAAAGATGTCCTAATCTATATCTATAGCCTAGACTTGTTACCTGAACCCCCCAGATCTTTATCTTCAAATATGTACTTCAACATTTTTATGTGGAAGATAAGTAGTACAAAGTCAACAGGTATAAACTGAATACACTCTCCTGGATTTCACATATTGATATGTTTCTTCATTTTCTTGTGCCCCCTTACTACCCATATATTGGGTACCATAATCTAACTCTTCAGTCTAGACTTGTCACCTGAACTCTAGATCTGTAACTTCAAATATCTACTGGGACATTTTTCACTGAATACACTGTTTTCTTTGGCTACATTTTGTATCTCAGTGACTAATACCAGTATTTACTAATTGTTCAAATCAGAAATCTGAAATTATTCTAGACCCCTTAACTACTTTTTGATTTCATGGCCTTTTTGCTACCTCCAAGAGTTTAAATCCTCTCATTCTCTCTTTTTATTTCTCTTTCATTTAAAAATATTTTTTTCTTGGTAATTTTTTTGAAATCAGAAATCTGATCACTTCACTCTTCTGCTTCAAATTCTTATTGCTTTTAGGATAAAATCCAAGCTGTTTAACACACTTACAAGGCACTTCATGGCTTATTTCTAATTTTCTACCACTTTATGTCCCATCTACACTGAAACTACCTGCCATGACCCATGTAAATCCAGCTTCCTTATACCTTGTGCCTTTGCACAGAGATTCCTTGCTGTAATATCCTTTCCTTCTCTTGTCCGCATGACATACCCTTTCTTATTGCTGTCAAGTCTCCTCTTAGGGACAATCTTTTATCTTTTTGCTCACAGGTCCTCAATTAGAGTTAGGTTCTCTTTCCTAACTCTAGTCAAGCATTTATCACAGATCTGTGCTACCACTGGATTGAATTCCTTGAAATTAATACTCATCTTTTTTGTCTTTGAACTTTGGGCGTCTAGCACAATTTTTTTGCATACAGTAAGTGTACAACTGATGCTTCAACTAAAATTAATTGAACTCATCTTACTCCAGTAAATGTCTCTGCCCACCCCTCCTACTTGCTGAACTGTTTCAAAAATAAAGTTGAAATTTATTCAATGATTACTGTATTCTAGAAACAGCAGCAAAGATTTTCATGTGGGTTATCTCATTTAATTCCAAGGATGAAGCTATAAAGTAGGTACTATTATTTTCTTGATTTTATAGCAGAGAAATATGATAATTTGTCTAAACTTGCAGAGTTATAAGAATTTGTGAAGACAGAATTCAAGTCCACAGTTCTTATCTGCTATGCTATACTGTAGTAGGTGATGCGTATAGTGTGGCGCCAGCTATAAAACAGTTAATGCTTCATGGGGCTATTGATATCCAAATGGTTTTTTTCTTTAAAGAAAGTAAAGCTCAAAATATGAACAATGTCTTTAGGAACTTGGGACAAATTTTTATGTGATCCTCTAACTTCATGGCTGCTCTCTACTTTGTTTCATCATTTCTGACTTTCTTCTGTTGTTAGGTCACCAGGTTGCAGTTTCTGATATCCACTGTCACTTCTCTTGTCCAGTGCTATGTGTTGTGCAAGTCTTCATGTCTCCCCTTTTCATGTCCCAGCAAATTGTTCTTTTTAGTCAACTCATCACTGAGACTGCTTCCTTCCTACACTGAGGTAGTCAAACTGACTAAACACAGAGCATCTATTGTAACCTCATTTTCAACCAGTGCTCACTCAAGGTCTGAGTCTGAATTTTCAGATACATTATCTTTTATTTGTAAACTTTAAGGTACATTATCAATTATTATTTGAAATGCCATGGCATGACATCTTGAATGTTTCTAGCAAGCATTAAAATAATTTTAAATAATCAAATACCTTTTAAAAACATTAAGGTTATACTAGTTAAAGAGCACAAAATTTAGCATTTTTATATATAATAATTTAAAAATGAGTTATTTTATTTGGTGGTAAGAATCTAATTAATACCACCTCAGCACTGCTAGGGGTAAGATACTCTTCCTAAATTTTTTTGTTTTCTGGAGATGGAGTCTTGCTGTCACCTAGGCTGGAGTACAGTGGTGCAATTTTGGCTCACGGCCACCTCCGCCTCCCAGGTTCAAGTGATTCTCCTGCCTCAGCCTCCTGAGTAACTGGGATTATAGGCACCCACCACCACACCCAGCTAATTTTTGTATTTTTAGTAGAGACAGGATTTCACCATGTTGGTCAGGCTGGTCTCGAACTTCTGACCTCGTGATCTGCTTGCCTCAGCCTCCCAAAGAGCTGGGATTACAGGCATGAGCCACTGTGCCTGGTATCTAAGTAAATTTTTTAGATGCTTAGGCTCACTTTTTGGGGGTCAAAATATTTTTTAAAAATTAACTACTTTATAAATTTAAAAATGCATATATTTTATATTTTGCTTGTTTTGCTAGTGTTTCCTACTTTTGTCTTGGTGACCATCAATAGTTATTATTATAATTGCTGAAATATGTCCATCTTTTAGTTTTCCCCACCCTGTCTGTCTTTAAAATTGTCATAGAATTTTAAAAAGCCAGATAGGCAAAATTGTTCAATTAAAGGCACTGGAGTAGGGCAGCCTAGAAGCATTTTAGGTGTAGTTATAGGGCTGTGAAAATCATTTAATAATAGAACTAGATATAATTTTCAGTATTAATCATGTAATCAGTAGATTACCATGACCAAATATTTCCCAGCTCTAACTGGTCAGTTCAAATTACATCCACTAAGTTCCATGAAAATATTTTATTGTCTTAAGCAAAGAATTAAAATGCTTTGCCTTTAGCCTTCTCTGTTATATCAATGCTTCATTCATGCTATAAATAAAAAACATAAATTCTGAATTTAACAATCCGTCCTATGGGACAAACTTGAAGCTTAGAATATATACCTGAACACAGGAATCCCCACCACAGAGTAAACGTCATTTAGATGTATAAAGATCTGAAAGAATAAACACAGAAGTTAGAATGGAACAAGAAACATCATTACCAAAGTACCGACAATTTGAAATTTCCATTTTAAACTTACATGACCTGTTTTAAAAAGAAACTCCAAGGCCTTATTCATCATATCTAGAAAAAAAATGTTCTATAATCTTTTTTTTTTCTTAAGCAGAAGGAAACTAAATTTTAAGTACATTTCATAGAAAAATGCTGAGGTCAATTTGTTATACAGGAGAGTCATGTTACAAAGAACTCAAAACCAACTTTCTTCCTAGAGATTCTCAGAATTATCATAACTGGACCAGACTTCAGTATTTTGCGTTAGAGAAGATTTTCTAAATCCACCCTAATTCTAACCTCAAATAGGATGCGAGGCCACACAGGGCTATCAGAGGCTGCAAATACTTTCAGGGTAACAGAAAACTTTGTTTAGGTCAAATATATGGCAGCAAGGGTCCTCTTTTCTCTATAGGTAAGTTTCTGTCTCTCTTTTTCTTTCTTCTGTTATGTCAAGAAGAGTATTTAGGTGCCCCACATTATAATTAGTAGCCAACACAAATTTTAAAAGCTAGAATCTTTCTTTTGTAGCCTGATAAGGTTTACAGAATATTTTAAATGCTGTTTTGAATCTCAAGAATATCTGGTCCCTGACAATTTCATTCCAAGATAACTTTAAATATTAGCAGCTTAATCAGAATTATTCCAAAATTGATTACTTTCATCAAGAAAAGACTTACCTGGAGTGATTCCATTTGGTCAATTTAATTACTTAACTGATACATCACAGCTAAACTTCCCAATTTTATACATTATGCATTTTAGCAAAATTATTAGAATTATTTTCTATTGACAATTTAAAGATATGACATGTTTACATATTGAATGTTATTAAGAAGAGCCTCTCCCACTATAAATGTTTTCTTATCAATTTTGCAGAAGGAAATTTGTTGAGATTTCATTCTTCTGTCAATTTTTTAGTCATAAATTTTACTACGTGTGATTTTTGTGTTTCCAATTTTGTGTTAATTATTTCTATCCATAATAGCTATTAATTGCATTAAATGGCTGATAGGAATTGAATTTGCTATATTTATTCATGAGATAATCTATGAGAAAAACAATTCTGAGACAACGAGAGACTCAGGGAGATGGGGATGAGAAAGCCACAGAGAAGAGATGATTAAGAATTGGAAAGGGGCAGGTAAGAGAAAGATACTTGTATGTCAAAACATTCTTGGGATCAAAATATTTAGTATGACAAACAATAAAAAATATATACCAGGCATTTTTTTTAAAGTGAAAAATGTCAGACAAAAGCAAATCTAAAAATAAAACAACACACAATGTTCTGATTTGTCCAGTTATTACTCCATTTAAACCTACATAACAAGTGATAAATAAATTTATGAATTAATCATGAAAATTATTGGTTATATGTCAACTTTATAAGATGGCTTTCAAAAAATAGCAAAGAATATTTTTTGTTTCCCCATACAAATAGTTGTTCCAATTAAAAACAGTGTAACCTTATTAAACCTTTAATTTTGGAAAATAAAAACACAATCCCATATCCATAACAAAGCCACTATTAACACATACTATTGAATTTTGTGCAGGACTTTTGTTGTTATCCATTTTTTAACATTAGCTAAAGTTTTTTAAATCATAGATTGTGTGTATTATAGAGACTAGAGAGAACATCGCTGTAACCTCATAATAATAAATGTTTTTTCTTCAACTGTGACCAGATAACTTCATTCCAAAAAATCTTTTCTTGGAGTTTGGATAAGATATTTTCACAGTGAAAACTGCTGGCAAAACTATCTGTACTACTGTAATACTAAAGATAAAATGGACTGCTGGATCCCTGTCGATATACTTTTTACAACTGTAAAATAAAACGGAAAGGTATGATAAGAATACAGGACACGGTCTTTAAAGAATTAGGTTACAAGTATATAAAATAAAATAAATACTCATTACCTCTAATTTTGGATTCCTCAAATCTGCTTTCCATCCAAAGTGTTTCATAATAGCAATTCCAATTACTCTTCCTACCTCCTGGAAAAGTAGCAAGTTAAAGAAAAGAATACTAAAAATGAAAATTTTAAGTTTAAATGTAAGCAAAACTAACAGAGAAGCCTATAAGAAAATCAAGTCAGGCTATCCGACAGTAATTTAGAGTTCTGATATTAAAATCGTACATGAAAGCATTTTCTATTTCAGGCAGTAAGGCTGTATTTTATCTGCCCTAGCCCCCAATACACTCCATGGCATTAACGTCTACTCATGCATAATCTCTATTCTTGTAATTTTAGGCATATGAAATAACTAGATTATGACCTGATAAATATGATCATTCTGGGTTTCAGGAAACAGATGCAAGCTGAAAGATAACTATTTCAGCTACTATAAGCCTATGTGTTTAAAAATTACCAGATTAGTATCATTAGACTCACCCTTTAGGGTCTGACTGATTTCAAGGTTGATAAAGTATTCAGACCAATGGCCTTTAACATCACTGAACTTTGTAAGGGCCAACTGATGAGGTTTGGTGATGGCCAATTTGTGGTGTTCACTCTTCTCTATATTGCTGAGACTTCACATGCATTTGCAGTCTAGGTCCTGGTGACAATCCCATGTACAGGACCTGTGCAGAGTAGCCACTGAATAAGCACAAAGCTGAACTGAAGAGAAACCCCAAAAGCTGAGGACTATGGTATCAGGATTTCCAAATACAAAGGACATCTGTAGATTTAAGGAAATTTTTAGGCACAAAGTATAAGAAAGGAATTACTTGGAATGGCATACCATTCCTCTTAAACATCTGAGGGAAAATTAAAAGGAAAATGTAGTTTTAAAGATATTTAATTCCATAAGAACTAATTGTCTGGGCCTAGTTATTCGTTCTGTGAGAGGTTTGCATCTCATTTTCAATCTAAAGAGTAAGTAATTCTTTTAAAAAAAAATGGGACCCACAGGCCAGGTGCGGTGGCTCCTGCCTGTAATCCCAGCACTTTGGGAGGCTGAGGTGGGTGGATCACTTGAGGTCAGGAGTTCAAGACCAACCTGACCAATGTGAAACCCTGTCTCTACTAAAAATACAAAAATTAGCTGGATGTGGTGGCGCACACCTGTGATCCCAGCTACTCAGGAGGCTGAGGCAAGGGAATCACCTGAACCTGGGAGGCGGAGGTTGCAGTGAGCCAGATCGTGCCACTGTATTCCAGCCTGGGCGACAGACTCCACTTTGGGATGCAAGCATACCTGTGCAGTGAAGGCCTTTCCAATAGTTCCACTGCAGCGACAAGATACTCTGAAAGTCAAGTCCTTCTGATTATGAGTATCAATTGCTTTCTCTATGTCATTCCGAAATTCTTCTTCTTGAAAGTTTTCACTTTTAGTGGTAAAATCTCTTTGCTCCAGAGTTTCTTCTTCTATTTGTTTTTCCAGCTGGCAGTCCCTATTCTCTTCTATCTTTTGCATTTGTTCTATTTTTAATTTCTTTGCAATGATGATTTCATTTTCTCCCACTTTTCTTTTTAGTTGGTTATCATCTCTCTGAGAAAGTTTTTCCTTTTTTGCATCAAGTTCAAGAAGATTTTTCCAGATTGAAATGGCATTCAACCAACTTCCTGGATCTTCATTTATAAGTCTTTGCATTTCGTTAAGTAGTTTTCCTAAATAAGAAAAATCTTGTTGGTCCTATATTGAAGCTTTAAAGACTATCTATTACAATCATCACCCCCAAATTCCATTACCTTTATTTCTTTGAATTTTTATTAAATTGCTACATGAATAACTTCACTTCCATTTGGAGTTTATATTCCATTTACCGTAAGAATATTGTGCAGAATAAAGTTAATTCTTATATTGCATATACAGCATCCACACTGTGTTAAAATTTCTATAGAATTACCATATAATAACCTAGAAAGATTATTTGTGCTATGGTAATATATGTATCTCTTCAACATATACATAGACCTAGAGTGTATATCAACCCTTAAATAATGGTGATCTTGCCTATAAAAATTAAGTTTTTATAAGAAAAGAATAAATTGAAAAACTCAGCTCAGAAACAGAGGAGCTGAATCTTGGGCCTGTTACATTTTAGCCCACACCATATTAATAAGTATATTATAGTGCGTTTCCATAAAGTAACTCACAAGCCATTCATAGCTTAGCATACTGCCAGTATGCTCAGCAAAGTTTAATCTTCTCTTGATGAACCAGGGTCATCAAGATGATCCAAAAATTACTGTAGTTCCCTAAAGATGAATGTGTGTAGAGTACTGGGAGGAATTATATTTACCCCACAGTATAATACTTTGGGATTTGCTTTAAAACAATTTTTTCTGCTTGGTCTTGATTTCTTGCCATTTGCATCTTTCTTAAAATAGTTTATTATAGGCTATAAATACATGATCTCTTATGTAATTCAAATTGAAGTTTAAGGCAGCGTTTAAACCTGCAGTGTCTGACCATGTTTTGTTGTTTTTATCAAGATCCATATGTTGTTTTAGTAGCATATTTATAAAATTTAGAGAGTGGACAAGAAATCTCTTATGCCCCCTTTACCTCTAATGCTTGATAAGCGGGCATAAGTTTATCAAAAACATTTAAGGTCCCAGAAATAAAAATATTTACTATGCAGTATTTTTCCAATTATATCACACAGTTAAAATGTACAATATGACGATTTTCACTGATTTACTATTAAAATAACGCATTTTGGATTACTGCATGTTTCTAAATCCAAATGCAACTGACCATATATATCTCTAAAGAAGGTACCTGATCATAATTCTCGAAGAAATGTGGCTTAAGACATTAAACTCTCATAAAAAAGGCAGCACACAGTTTGCAAAGAGAAGAAATATTCTACTACAATCAGGTGATAATATTCAGGAAATACAGAAAAATACACAATTAATGATCCCACACACTGTCAATGAATATTAAAGTGTAAAATGGCTACATATTAATTATCAAGCAGAAAATGTTGGAGTACAATGTGTCATGTGGGTAAAAGCAACACACATATGGATATGCCATACCTTTACTTACAGAAGAAATAAGTGGAAACTGCTTTTTAATCAGCAAAAATAATCTTTCAGCAGATTTTAATTTCTTCAACATATTCAAATCAGAACAGGTGGTGAAAAAAACCTTTCCTGAAATATATTCAACCTAGAAATAAAAAAAACAGCTTTCAATGTAGTCCAGTGTCAGTGTAAAAATGGTATTTTTTCCCTCTTAAGGTACAGCATTTAAATTAAAAATAAAAATAACCATTTCTGAAGTATCTACTATTTGTCAGGCTCTGTACTAGGAACTCTGAATAAGTACTTTCCTCCTCACCCTTATAACAACCCTCTAAGGTAGATCCTATCACCACCAAAAGTAGACAAAGGTATAATGTACTAGACAATTAGGTGTCTAGCCCAAGGTGGATATTTATTGAAGACTTACCTGTAGGCTACCAGGAAGCATAAAACATATATTCTGAATAATAGACACACACTGACATACACATTAAAACATAAGATTTATAAGACAATAACTTGAATTAAACCCAGAAGAAAACTAAAAGTTTTAACATTATAATGCATTGACAAGCTGTAAGTACACTAAGTAGAAATGAATATGAAAGCCGACATTACAAAGAGTCTTCGGAAGGAATCCTGTAAGGTTTGGGAAGAAGGATTCTAATAAAAGAACAAGGGGCAGATGCAGAAGTGGGAATGAAAACCTGGCTGAAGTAAACTGTAAGCAACATTTGCTGTATTATGCTGATTGATAGTGTCAGGTGGATGGATGATGTAGTTTAGGCCAGCCTGACAAATGGTCATGAAATTTTGAGTACCACGAATGGTAATGGTCAACCATTATAGACTTTTGATGAAAACTGTGACAGCACTGAATTAGCTGACAGAAAAAATTACTTTACAAGAGGCATAAAGGACTGAGTGTAGAATGTGATGCTAGAGGGAGAAGGAGGTTACTGAGGTAGAAATGACGAGATACTTGGCTGCAGAAACTGGATAACGAGTAGAAGCAAGACATATGCATCAAACAGAAACAGGTTTTGGAGAAAGGATGGATACGTGGCAAGAGAAGGAAAATGAAAAGAGCACTGACTCACAGGAAGCCTAATATGCTGTGACAAAGGGTGCTCAATACCAACGGAATCTTAACTCTTTTAGGGTCAACCCAACCCTTTTAAGTCCAGGATGGATGTGGGCTCTCTTGGAGCTCTCTTTTTAGCAGTGGCCAACAATTGAACAGGATGGTTCTAAATAATCTCCTAGAACTCGGACACCAGGGACTGTGGGGTTTCTTGTGTTACGGCAGCTACCATCCATGGGTACTTGAACTCCAAGGGTTTTTGCTTGTTTTGGATCTGACAAGATCTAATTAAACTCTTGGAATGGTAATTTCTGGGGTTGCTACTCCAGGCTGATGAAAGAGAATCTCTCCTGAAGAAGCCCTAGATTGGCACCAATTAAAACTCAAATAGCTTACAGCAATGCAGCTGACCAAAATAGATGGAGGAACAGACAATGACACTATGGGAGGAAGCAGGGAATGAAAAGAACATTTAGGAATCAATATATAAGGGGATAGTGAAGTAACCAAAACCAGAACTTCTGGTTTCTAGAATTTACTTCTTTCTTATTACATAGGTGACATTTCCCCAAAACTAAAGTATATACTTCAAAATGCTAAGAAACTTGAAAACAAAGTTTTAAAAAGTAAATTATCAAAAATTCATAAGTTAGCTGACGTAAGAATACAGTTGATACTAAAGCCATCGCAGAACAATTTAACTGACGAAATACTTTGCCAAGATTCTGGGGGAACAGGACTAAATACTTTACTGAAAATGTTTGGTTTTAAGTTTCAAATTCTGTAAACAAGTAAAATGATGCGCAAAGATCTAGACCAGTGACTTTAACCTAGGCAGTCAGTGATCTAGATATTATAGTTACTTAATTGTACGAAGATCTTCTTTTCTTATTCAAATATCAAGGGAAGCATTTTATCTGATCAGCTTTCTCTAACATATATATACATAAAATATATTTATATTTTAAAAATGTATATTTACATTTAAATATATATATATTTCCCCCCGGGGCCAGTGGTTTCCAAAAAGAATATGACTATGAAGTTAATTAAGAGGACCCAAAAAGTTTATTTAGAACATCAGATCATAAGAATAGTATGTTAGTGCAGTAAAATGCCAAATACATTCTCGAAACCCAAAACTGCAACATTATTCTAAGAATTATACATTCTCAAAACCAAAAGCAGCAACATTATTCTATGAATTATCATAAGGCCTACATTTCTTTTAGAATAAGCATGTTATCAGAAGTAGAGCAGGTCCTTGAATAACACTGTTTTGTTCAACATTGTTTCATCATGATATTGATAAGAAAAAATACCAATTCCCAGCCAGGGCTACTGTCCAGGTGAACCATGTCTGCATGGGTTTTCCCTGAGTACCCCAGTTTCCTCTGACATCTCAGAGTGTGCCTGTTATGTCACTGGTATGTTTACATGGTCCCAGTGCAAGTAAATGTGTGGGCGTGTGAGTGCGCTGGGGAATGGGATGGCATCCTATGCAGGGCTGGTTCCCACCTTGTCCCCTGAGCTGCCAGGATAGGCCCTGGCCAGTGACAACCATGGAATAACTGAACTGGAATAGATGGATAAATAATTATCCTACTTGTTTTTATCAATCTTTCTTAAATGTATGTATAGCTTACATTTATTTCAATGTTTAATATTAGAAGAGTTATTTCAGCATTTACTATTAGAAGTGTTCTAAATAACCTCTTTATTTAGAAGTCTGTGAAATTTTTGCGACTGGAAATATACTGTAGGAACTCTTGTTTATTTCAATTAGCCTATGGTAAAAATGATTTAATTATACATCCTTTTGCTTGAAGTCAAAGTTTCCAGGAACCTACTGATGACATTAAATGAAGACTTACTGTAGTTTAATAAATTGTAAAATAGTACTAACTGTGAGAATCAAATAATCCTATCTGTGAATGCACTTAAACAGTTCACTCTTTGTGAAGATAGGTATTATATCTTAAAACAGTAGGGAGAATTAATTTTAGTGCTTATGATTTCAAGAACTGCTGAAGCTACTAATTCTCTTTTTCTTTAGTTTATTTCTTGTAACTATTCATATTTAATTACAACACTCAGGGAGAAACAAGGCACTTGGAATATTTTGTTCTCAAGTTTCTCACCTGAAAATTTATTTATATATACAATCTAGTTTTTTCTATCTAGAATTAAATCATAACCAAGTGTCTAAAAACACCTGGTTTTATGTATAACACTTCCGAAGATGAAATAACAGCCTTTATTAAGTAATAACAGCTCTATTTTCTACTAGATTATCTAAACATTATTTTTCCTTTCTTTTAAAATTCATGGATTCAAATTTAACACCAAGATTAAAAGTTTAAATCTAGGGTGAAAGTGGTAGCTCACGCCTATAATTCCAGTGCTTTGGGAGGCCCAAGTGGGAGGACTGCTTGAGCCCAGGAGTTTGAGACCAGCCTGGACAACACAGTGAGACCCTGTCTGTACAAAAAGTAAATGAGTTGGGCATGGTGGCATGTGCTTGTAGTCCAAGAGGCTACTTGGAAGGGTAAGGTGGGAGGATTGCTTGAGCTGGGGAAATAAGGTTGCAGTGATCTGTGATCACGCCACTGTTCTTTAGCCTGAGTGATAGAGCCTGATCCTGTGATAATTTTTTTAAAAAAGTCTAAATCTACGCAAAAACATATCATGATATAGGGAGGTACCAAAGGTCTCCTAATTCTACAGAGGCCAGTTTCAGAACTAATTTGAAAGTGCTAAGTGAGGGGTTAATGTGGTGTTTGAGTTTGTTTTGGTTTATTTTAGAAGAAGGAATTCAAAAATATGTTTCACTTAATTTGTAAAAAGGACATTCAGCTGGGCATGGTAGCTAATGCCTGTAATCCCAGCACTTTGGGAGGCCAAGGTGGGCGGATCACTTGAAGTCCGGAGTTCAAGACCAGCCTGGCCAATACGTTTAGTAGAAACCCTGTCTCTACTAAAGATACAAAAATTAGCTAGGCACCTGTAATCCCAGCTACTTGGGAGGCTGAGGCAGGAGAATTGCTTGAATCTGGGAGGTGGAGGTTGCAGTGAGCCAAGATCACGCCACTGCACTCCAGCCTGGGTGACAGAGTAAGACTGTCAAAAAAAAAAAAAAAAAAAAAAAAAAGAGGCATTCAATTTAAAGTGAATGCAGAGAATCTTTAAGGCAACCTTATGCAATTATTCCATTAAATGAAAATAACTATGAAATAATCTGACTTTCTGCTTAACTCGACCCCACTACCCTCGACTGTGATGACACCATTAAAAAAACAAAAATTTACGTGGCCTATTCAGGACCTGTGTTAATAGTGTTTGATATGTGAGTTTACAAAGACCAATGAATCAACTGACAGGACTTTTCTGGTTCACTGACATTAGAGACATCTCTACAACATTCAATTTTATCTTAAAATAACTGTTCCTACTATTAGTCTTACAATAAATAGCAGTACTTAATACATTAAACATCATTATAAAGTAAAGCTTAATTTTTCTCAATATATTAATTTCTTCAAAGTAGTCTAAGTGATCCGTGTTTGTAGATACGTAATTAAATATTTAACATCATCCAGGGACTTATGAAGAAATTTGCCATACAACCAGAAGGGAGAAAAAACATCAAACTTGAATCTGACCAAGTTCTAGATACAACTTACAGGATTTCAACTTGTAGGAAATACAGAGGATAGAGGAACATGTTAAACTACACCATGCAGACTCAGCATACTATTTTTTTTCTTTTTTTTTTTTTTGAGATGGAGTCTTGCTCTGTTGCCCAGGCTGGACTGCAGTGGCGTGATCTTGGCTCACTGCAACCTCCGCCTCCAGGGTTCAAGCAATTCTCCTGCCTCAGCCTCTTGAA
Source organism: Macaca thibetana thibetana (assembly GCF_024542745.1). Taxonomy (NCBI): domain Eukaryota; kingdom Metazoa; phylum Chordata; class Mammalia; order Primates; family Cercopithecidae; genus Macaca; species Macaca thibetana. Next base: position 67,436,111 of record NC_065590.1, on the reverse strand, counting down.
TAGCCGGGACTACAGGTGTGCACCACCACACCTGGCTAACTTTTTGTATTTTTAGTAGAGACGGGGTTTCACCATGTTGGCCAGGCTGGTCTTGAACTCCTGACCTCAGGTAATCTGCCCACCTTGGCCTCCCAAAGTGCTGGGATTACAGGCGTGAGTCACCGCACCAGGCTAGATTCAGCATACTATTTTGTTTACTTTTGTGTATTTCTGAAATTCTCCATGATAGAAAGCTAAAAAGAATACACAGGAAATTTTCCACTGCAAGCTGTGTGTTGGAGTTACCTGGGAGGGCAGCATGTTTTCATGTTAAAATGGTATCACCTGGGCTTACCAGCCGCTCTGTTAAAAGAAAACCTTTTGGGGCTGGCACCCAGAAATACTCATTTTCAACTAGCTTCCCCAGTGATTCTTATGTTCATCAAAATTGGAAAAACACTGATTAAAATGAGGTGATTATTTTCTTAAACAATCATTCTTGTATTAATCTGTTTTGTAAATTTAGATTTTAGAATATTAACTTCCTTGATGTGATCCAAAGTTTCTAACACTCTCTTGTCACTAAAAGAATGTTTTAAGTATTACTATACAACTCATGTATGGGAACTAAAATTTATTGAGCACCAACTATTTGCTAGGCATCATGCTACCTGTGCTATCTTTGTTTCAGTGATTACATTAATCCTTTAAAGTAGCTATCATCTCTATTTTACATTCAAGACAATTGAGGCTCAGAAATTTGAGTAATTTGCCCAAAGTTACATATCTACTACAGAAATATGTAAGATCTGCACACAGGTCTTTTGATTCTAAAGCCCATACATACTCTACCACGGTGTTACAGAAATAAACTACATCCAATGTTCCAGGGCAGATTCCCACGGTAACTTAGCCTAGTGGTAAAGCACACAAGCTTTAAAACTAGAAAGGCTGCAGATACAAGTCCCAATCTTCTCTTTTTTTGTAAAATATGGAGGTAAAAGTCTATTACATAGGAGTCTTTTGAGGATTAAATCATAACATGCACATAACTTGTCTAACATTTTAAGTGCTTAATAAATGTTAGTTGTCATCACTGTTATTTCAGGATCGCCTTAACTTTGAGAGTTCACTTTGTATCAGAGCAACTGAGGTGGAATTTCAGAGATTATTTGTTCAGATCCCATTTCCGGACCTATCTATCCTTCAAACATACAAGAGCAGAATATGGAAATTCCCAAATCTACTGGCATTTAATTACTCTCACTGTCACAAAGTTTTCCCTATAGGTAATTGAATTTTCTTCCTGGTAATAAAGTTTTCCCAATTTCATTTGTCTTTAGAGAAGATGGAGAACAAGCAGAGAGTCTTTCGTTTTTCTAATAAACCTACATATTCAACTGGGCCAAGCCATCTCTCTTTCACACCAAGCACTCTAAGTCAGCGTTTGAAAAAACAAACCAGCGCAGCCCTATGTCATGGGCCTGGTTTGAACGTGATTATATACTCATGCTTGATTTCCCAGCTCAGGTTTGAATCCCATCTTTGCGATTTTCTAGTTGCATGATTTGAATAAATTATTGGACTTACCTGTGCTTCATTTTTCTCATCTGTTAAATGTGGAACACCTACCTTATAGGGCTGTTGTGAAAAGTATGCAAATAAATGTAGGGTAAAGATCTAAGAACACATGCCTGACACATATTAAATGTTCAATAAATGTCAGTAGTTACTATATATTGTTGCTTTTTTAGATTAGCTACATTCAATACTCTATTAAATTCTGTGACCCAAAACACCGGTGGCAGGCAGTCTAATAAAACTGACATAATTCTTCATGACTCCAACTCTTCACTGCAGAAACTCCTTTTGTGGGCTTCCCACACTGTAGAAGCTGCCAGGGTGGAGGGGTTAATTTCATTTAGCAAGCTCTCCTTTTCTAAGAGCACACCACTCACACTGTCCCATGTACCCCCCCCCATCAAGATACCTTTTCTATTATACCTTCATCCTCTACTTTCAAGAAACCAGTTTTCAACGTTCTAAAACCTAAACCAATGCTTAAAAACTTTGTTCATTTCACGGAAATCAACAACAGATAACCATGAGGACCGCAAGAGTATATTGTTTTTCTGGCTGCTATTTACTGCGCGTTTAAAGTGTACTTTGCATACGCTATGTCATTTAATCCTCACAACAATCCTATGAAGTAAAATACTATCACTGTCAAGAAACTAACAAAAAGTCAGGTAACTGAACTTGGAGATCATCTTTGCATTTAAAGAACGAAGGGTTCTAACTCTGACAAGCCAGATTCTAATTACAGGCACTACTAAGTACTTTAAAGAATGCAGGAAATAACTTGCCTCAACACCTCTCTTAAAAACTTGAGCCCTGAGAAATGAGGAACTGGATTTGCTATGCAAGGAAAGAAAGGAATGGTGGCTTCCCTCGGCCATAGCGGAAGCGCCTGCCAGTCAACCTCGGGGGGCGGCGACCGTCGGGTGGAACGAGAGGGGCGCCGGCGTCGCTTTCCCGCGTGCACGACTGGCCTCGGGTGGGCAACGGGGCAGGGGCAGGGCCGCCCACCTTCCCAGGCGCGCAGCGAGGCCCACTCACCTCCGTGGCCGCCAGCCGCGCCCGCACCTCGCGCATCAGGAACGGCTCCAGGCCGCGACCCGCGGTGCAGAAGAATCGGGCGCCGGCCTCAGTTCCGGACCCCGGCTCTCCACGCACCTCCGACATGGCGGCTGGGGCGCGCCCCCGCGGCTTCAGGTCACGTGGCCTCGGGCGCGCGCGGCTCGCTCCCGGAGGCGGCGCTCAGGGGCGGGTGGTGCCAAAGGCGGGGTGGGGAGGGAGAGCCCGGGAGGGTCGTATCAGCCCGCCGTGGCCCCTATGGGTCTTCCTGGTTGACCATATGTCCCCTCCTTCATTAGGCGCACCGAAATGGGTTAGAATCATAGGTGGAAGGGCTAGAATGGATAATTCAGTCCTGTTGCCTTATTTTGTAGATTGAGGAAATTAATGCCCAGAGAGGTCAAGAGACAGCGAGTTAGCAGCACAGCTGAGGCTGGAGCCTAGATTTCTCCCTATGTAACATAATGCCTTTTCTGTTCCTCCCAACTCCGTCCTCTTCCTGTCCTTCATTCCTCTCTTCCACTCTTCTCATAGAAGGAGCCCTGGTCTGTTTTCACAAAGAATTGGGCCAAACCTGTGAATCTCCAGGACGGAGAGCAGAAGTTCCTGTTCTCTAACAAATGTCTGCGTTCTGAAACAGCTCATTTCTTGCACTGCTTATTAACCATCCAACCATGGATGAATGAATGTGCCATCTAGTTTTGGGCACCTGATTTGAATGGTTCTCCTAACAGTATTTGAGGGCCTTTTTCTAAACTCTGAATTTTAAAATGGAAATGAAAATATTACTTGGGAAGCATAGATAAAATCCATGTTACAAGATAAACAGCGTGAAATTAGCTCCATAGCTGTGCATTGAGTCAGTTATACAGAAATGATAAATGCATGTCTGTCTCTGACAAGGGGCTCTCCTGTGCTTCAGAATGGGATGCTAAGGTGAAGAACTGATACTCCCTCACCTCCCCCGACACTCCCACCCCCCGCACCCACCCCCAACTCATGCTCTACTGGGCCCTACAGTAAAAATTCTTCATGGAGTCACATCACATGAGCTTTTCCAAGGTTCAATCTTAGGACTTCTCAGATGCTTCTTTTTAGTTTTTATTTTTTGAGACAGGTCTCCCTCTGTCGCCCAGGCTGGAGTGCAGTGACGTGATCTTGGCTCATTGCAACCTCCACCTCCTGAGCTCAAGCGATCCTCCCACCTCAGCCTCTCCAGTAGGTGGGACCACAGGCGAGCCCCATCACACCGGGCTAATTTTTGTGTTTTTTGTAGAGACGGGGTTTCACCATGTTGGCCAGGCTGGTCTCGAACTCCTGAGCTTAAGCGATCCACCTGCCTCGGCCTCCCAAAGTGCTGGGATTACAAGCACCTGGCCCTCACACACTACCGTTTTGATGAATTCTTTTCTTGCCTTCAGACGTATGTTCTCCTTTTCTGGGCTACTGCCGTAGCTCATTCCAACTTCTGTATACTTTGGGGTTCTGTCAAGTCTGTCTGGGGAGGACAGGAACCCTCTTTAGTTCTCTCTACATTCTGTGCCCAAGATGTTAAGTATGCAGATAGGATGCATTCCATTCAGTTCAACAAATACTGAACACCTACTCTCTGCCAGTTACCACCCTGTCTTGAGGATTCAAAGATGGGTAAGCAAGGGTTTGGACTTCAAGGGCTTAGAGGATGGTGAAGTTGAATGACTTACTGAGGACATACCCAGGAAGATATGACGGCACTGACAAAGAGGAGGCAGAGAGGGCTTCCTGGACAAAATCGTTCTTGAGTCCAGCATTGAACGATATGTAAGAGGGAGAAGCAGCAGATGAAAATGTCTGAGACAGTGTGTGGGGGGTGGGGAACAGGAAGGCCACGATAGCGGTTAGGTGTTATTAGAGCATAAAGTATATGAGTAGAGTTGATAGAGATGTGGTAGAGCCGTGGGTGGGGGCCCAGTTATGTCAGTACAACCAAAGGCAGTTGAAAAAATAAAATGACCTATTTAGCCCAGCTCCAACCAGCAGTGTGCTCACCTGGGTGAAACCACAGCTGAGCTGAGGCTGCAGTCTTGCAGAGCCAATCAATCTTCCCCTTACATTCCGCTCTTTCTTCTGATGACTTTTCCCCTCCAGGAGCCTTTGGTTAGCAAGGTCAGGGGCTACTCTTGTTTCAGATGTGGGGGTCATGTGCATTTGTTCCTTTTGAACTGTGCTGCAGCACGTCAGCTGTACCAATGCCCTTCACAAAATGCTTGCGATGTGATGGAATAGGGGGAGTTCTGCCTCTTTAGGAAGAAATTAATTCACTTTCTGCTAAGAGAGTTGCCTGGAATTCTCTCCCCCATTACTCAGATACTCTTTTCTCCATCATCTCTTATCATTTAAAAAAGTATCTTCTGAAAACTATGGATCCCTGTAGACAAATTTAGCATATCCAGCTGTAATTTGCTGTTTGAATATTACATATTTCAACATGTAGGAAATTGGAAGTCGGCAGGAACAATTTTAGAATGGACAGACTTTTAAGTGGAGGTGTTTTAAGAATTTAGGACAAGACTATTTGCTTCGAGATAGCTCCCTATTTTGGTGCCATTGACAATTCTTTTATTCTTAAAGGTGTATGATGTATATTCTTATATATTAAAATGAAAGTGCTATAGATTGTGAAATCCTTGAGGGTGGGGTGACTTTATCTGGGCATCTGTAGCGAGAACACTGGCTTGCCAGTGGTGGCCTCTCAAATGTATGCCAATAAAAAGTAACTACATGGAAGGGCAACTAAGGAGTTCCCTCTCAGGAGAATTGCAGTAACTGCCCTATCATCAGGGGCCTTTGCAAGCAGGATACTGGAATAAAGGCAAGGTAGTGAGGCCAATGAAGTAGAGAAGTGAGGGCATGAAGGGGATAGGAGGACCCGCAAAATAAACTTCTTCACAACTTTGCTTGCTACTTCCTCTCTTCCTCATTATCTCCTCTTCCTCCCTCTACACTTTATAAATAATGTTTCTTATCCAGGAATACTCCTCAGAATTACCTGAGAAGTCATCAGTGTCAAGCTTGCCACCTCGCTCTCCTGTATTCTGGTACAGTTGAGTAGGGTTGGTGACAAGCCTTGGCCTCTTCTCTCCATGAGATAAAGAACTGTTGCTAGATGCCAAGCAATTCAAGTGCTGACTTCTTCAAAATGCCCACTACTTCCCTTCTCCCAGGCCATTGCTTACACAGTTCCCTTTGGCTAGAGCGCTCTTCTCTTCCTTTCTTTATTTTTCTTTGAGGATAGGCTAGAATGCCACATCTTCTATGGTGCGCTTTCCTGCCTTTCTTGTACGCTTTCACTTATGCAATATTTTATACTTTTATCATTTGTTTATCCATTCATAAATACTTGTTGAGTTTGTGACAAATGTGCTAGTTAAATGTTCCAGCCTTTGAGAAACTTTCAAATCAATGGGAGGTAATGGTGACAGGGCTGAATTGCTGAGAGGGGCACAAAAAGGATGACAACACGGTGTCATATATAGGAATAAAAGGAAAGCAACTGGCCTCAGCAATGGTAGCCACTTAGTGAGGTTGAATAAATGAGCTTATTCTGAAACTGAGTAAGCCTTTGTCATGTATTTGGGTTCTTATCTCCCTTTGAACACCATATTAGTCCATTCTTGTACTGCTATAAAGAAACGCCTGAGACTGGGTACTTTATAAAGAAAAGAGTTTTAATTGGCCCACTGTTCTGCAGGCTCAACAGGAAGCATGGCTGGGGAGGCCTCAGGAAACTTACATTCATGGGGGCAGAGGAAGCAGGATTCTCTTAGATGGCTGGAGCAGGAGGAAGAGAGAGGATAGGGAAGTGCTCCACACTTTTAAATAACCAGATCTCGTGGGAGCAGGAGGAAGAGAGAGGATAGGGAAGTGCTCCACACTTTTAAATAACCAGATCTCGTGGGAGCAGGAGGAAGAGAGAGGATAGGGAAGTGCTCCACACTTTTAAATAACCAGATCTCATGAGATCTCACTCACTGTCATGACAACAGCAAGGGGTAACTCCGCCCCCATGATCCAGTCACCTCCCACCAGGCCCCTCCTCCAACATTGGGGATTACAATTCGACATGAGATTTGGGTGGGGACACAAATCCAAACCATATCTCTGCCAAGTCTGGGGCATCATCCTTCTGATGAGCCCCACCCAATTCCTGCTGGTGGAGCGTCTTTGCTAACCAGGGCATAGTCATGTGATCTAGATATTACCGATCAACCTCACATGACTCAGAAATGAGCCATGTAGGGGAAAAGGCTCTTTCCACAATTCCTTTTACTTTCCTGGGGATACTGTTGGGGTGTCTGACCTTCAGCAACAGCCTCATGAATAGGATTGAGTTCCCGAGGCAGAAGAGGAACTGCTGGGGTGGTGGTAGTAGGGGCAGCAGTTAGTTTTCTAGTTAGGCCAGTTTCTGAAAGCTTAGCTTCCAGATTGGTTTTCCAGACTGCCCAGCAAATGAGTCACAGACACACACACACGTATGCATGCACACACGCACGCACGCACGCACACACGCTTTACTTTGCTTAATCAGTTAAAGTTAGCATCCATTTCTTGCAACAAGGAATCTTGATTGATACGGGCACCCACTCTTCCTAGGTAGGAGCAGCTAACTTGGTTTGCTTCTCTCCCTGTGATTTGTATTAGCCTAGTCTCTTCCCCCATTCATTTGTGAGCATTGCACTGTGACGGTATGATGAACTTCTGCCACACAGCCTCATAGAGTAACTTGGAAAGAGTAGGATTTTATACATTTTATGGAATTCAATTGTATTATGGCATTGTGGTAAAACCACAGATACAGACACACGAATCTGTCAGACAGACACATTCCAACCGAGTCAGTATAGGTTGTGAAAAAGAGAATCTACATATTTTTATGGCAAATGCAAACCATTTAGGAAAAAACTATTGGTCACATACTGATCCTTTAAACCACTTAAGTACACAAAATAATCATCTTGAATGGTGCTTCTTTGAACATACAATCAAAAAGGAGAAAATTCAGCAGAACATTGCATGGTATATGTAAATACTGTCCTTAAAACAGTATTTGCTAATTAGTGTTTACAGCACTAGTTTTAATGTAGAATCAAAATTCAAAAGATACAATCTTTACACTCTGATCTAGAGAGATAATTCTTTTTTTATATGTTATCTTTGCTTTAGATCTATAGTGCATGAAATTACTTTGATATATAAATACAGTTGACTATTTCCAATGTCTTTTCTGAAAAGTGTGGCATGTATTTAATGCATATTTCAAGACATGAGGCTGTTTGATGTGATTTTGTTTAAACATATTTTGAGCTCATAAAATTCAAAATATAGACCTTATGATACCCCAGTTGGAAGAGAGTATAGACATTATTTCTTGGATATATATGTTGAATGAATGAATGACTAAATCTGCAATTTTCTTCAATTTACTTGAATCAGCTCTAGTGACTAAATAAAGCCATTTTCTTTTTGCAGTTATGTTCACCTCCCTCAGACTATTGTTTTAATATTCCTTTTCTCTTGCTGCATTTATGACAATATTGACTATGAATTATTTTCCTTAGAGGTTTGCTATTACCTAACTTTTTCTATTTCTTAGTGCAAAGAAAGCCCCAGAAATGTCCAACACTAGTTAGGATACCTATGTTTTGATATTTATCCTTTTCATTTTCCTCTGTGTCTTATTCCATTTTAGTAGATGGTCATTTATTTTGTGTGTTTTCTTAGTGGTAATGGAAAAAAATAATTACCTCAAAACTCAAGCAGATGTGATCTGCAAATAAAAACAACCGAGGGTTAGCTTTTATTTTCTCAAAAACACAAATAGAGAACCTTACTTTATTATGACCATTATTTGGCAGAATAGAATCTGAAGAGTTTATTAGAACATTAGCTTTATTCAGTCAACATTGCTACTGTCATTGGCATGAAGGGAAAGTAGACTATGGAACAAGCAGACTTACTTATTACGTATTTGTTTGTTTTTTTATCTTTTTGTTGAAGAGTGATAATTACTTGCTGCCCATGGATATCTTGCACTATTTTGAAAAATGGATTTTAGCACCATTGAAAAAGTGTTCTCTTTCGTATCCACACATAATCAGGCTTATCCTCTAATGATTTTCTTTTGAAAAGTCTGAAATCTAGTAATTAAAAATTACTATTTATATTCATATTTAATGTTACAATTTTTGTGTTAGGTATGAACTACTTGGCTAAACAGAAAAATAATATAGATACAAAAAAAGCATACAACCTGAAGCACTGACTTAGGCAATCATTTCATTCTCTCGTAAAACATCTTTGAAATAAGACATAATGCCTGAAATTATTTGTTGCCAGTTGAGCTTTCAGATCACAGACAGGTAACAATATTTGCACCTTCAATCACTATGTATGGCTTTGGGGCTGCTCTGTCTCTCTGATAGATTTAGATGATATGGAACTTCTGTCTCATAAACTTCGAAATCAAAATGTAGCCAGGTTAAGAAAAATAATTTTAAAATCTGGTCCTGGAATTCATCTTAGGTACACAATAGTCTGTTTAAGAAATTTTCTTGATGGAGTTTAGTGAGGCTCTGAAGTCATAAACAGAGAAATGTAGAGATAATTAAACTGTTCTGCATAAGAAGTCAAAAAGAGGTAGGAAATACCCTACCTGGGAGAAAGATCAGATAATGGGGAATGTGTGGAACAGCATTGTGCAAAGCTGAGACCAGTGAGGATGAGCTGGCAGTAGGAGATTCCCTGTGGGGTGTTGGCTGAGAACTTCTAAAAAGGATGTTCAATGCTCACATTTGTTTCTGGCACTGCCAGGTTAAACCATCTTTAGTGGTCCAAACTTTCAGCAAAATAAACAAACAAAACACAGCCATTTGCCTCAAATAGTAGGAGTGAAAGTACCAGGGTGATGCACTCAAAGTAAGGTGCTGTGATGAGGAAAAGGAGTTGCATCCTCCACATGGGTTGTGGAGGTCTTTCAATGCAGTACATTCAGCAGAAGCAGGAAGTCAGTGTACAGGCTGGTAAGGGGCACCTAAGCATGTGGTCTGTCATCAGGGAATGCACAGAGAGGGGTGCTGGGTCATCATTGCCATAGGATGGGGGTGCAAGCCAATTTCAAATCAAGAGAATCCAGCTGACATCCGAGTTTGGCTGAATTTATTCCTCACGGACAATAGATTTTCTATAAATCAAACGTCTAATGCTTAAGTGCTTACTACTTATTGTTGATAGGTGTGGACAATGCAGTCTTGGGCCAACTCGGGGCAGGTTAATTAATGGGGATTATAATCAGCGGTTGGGCCTTATATTCTCAATTTTATATTTTATAATTTCCTATAGGTTTTCCAGCACTTTGGGAGGCCAAGGCAGGTGGATCATGTGAGGTCAGGAGTTTGAGACTAGCCTGGCCAACATGGTGAAACCCCATCTCTACTAAAAATATAAAAATTAGTGGAGCGTGGTAGTGCATGCCTGTAATCCCAGCTACTAGGGAGGCTGAGACAGGAGAATTGCTTGAACCCGGGAGGTGGAGGTTGCAGTGAGCCGAGATCTCTCCATGCACTCCAGCCTGGGCAACAGACCAAGACTTCATCTAAAAAAAAAAAAAAAAAAAAAAGTACTAACTTTGTACCAGCACATTGATTCATCATGTTAATCAGAATTGATTGAATCTGTTTTCTGGACATTGTAAGTAGATTGCATCGAATGATGTATTGGCTGTCTACATTAGATACCGATTATAGTGTAGATTTTCCAGAGTTTTGGGGCTGGGCACACACACTCCAAGTTGGCAGCTTTCTTTTTAACAGTGGTGGTGAGCTTCTTTAAATAACGACTTCCTAAAGTTGTGAAAGAGTGTGTGGACGGGGAGGAGAGAAGTGCTGTTACAAAACCGCAAGGCTTCTTGTCTGTGGGCTGAGCACACCCGCTACAGTTTTGGAAAGATGGATTTCCTGGAAGACGACTTTGGTACTGAGCATTATCTAGTAAATAGAGTCCTAAGACATACAAGTCTATAACAAATATTGGAAATTATTGTTAATCCAAACAATCTCAGATATATTTGACATCCGTATGTTTTAAATGTATAGCCCAGTTATGTCGAGTCATGTACTGCATAAAGACATTCTGGTCAACGATCAGCTGCATATATGATGGTGGTACTGTGAGATCATTATGGAGCTGAAAAATCCCTATTGCCTAATGCCATCATAGCTGTCATAACTTCATAGCACAACACATTACTCATATGTTTGCAGCATGTTGTAACAAACATATGAGTAACATGTTGTGCTATGATATTATGATGCAGGTATAAACAAATCTACACCGACTGCATTGTCAGTCATAAAGAAGTATAGCCCATACAATTATGTACAGTGCATAATATTTGATAATGATAATAAATGACTATGTTACTGGTTTATGTCTTTATTATGCTGTATTTTTAAATCATTATTTTAGACTATACTGCTTCTACTTATAAAGAAAAAGTTAACTGTAAAATAGCCTCAGATGGGTCCTTTAGCAGGTATTCTAGAAGAAGAGATTATCATAGAAGATGACTGCTCCATGTGTGTTATTGCCCCTGAAGACCTCCCAGTAGGATGAGGTAAGGAGATGAAAGACAGTGACGTTGATGATCCTGACTCTCTGTAGGTCTAGGCTGATGTGTGTGATTGTGTCTTAGATTTTAACAAAAAAGTTTAAAAACTAAAATAAATAATTTTTAAAATGGAAAAAACTTATAGATTATAGGATACAATGATATAAATAAAATATTTTTGTAGAGCTGTATAATGTGTTTGTGTTCAAGCTCAGTGTTATCACAAAAGGGTTGAAAAGTAAGACAAATTTTAAAAGTTGATAAAGTAAAAAAGTTATGCTAAGATTACTTTATTACTGAAAACATTTTTTATATAAATTTAGGGTATCCTAAGTGTACAATGTTTATAAAATCTATAGCAGTGTACAGTAATATCCTAGGCCTTCACACTTACTCACCACTCACTCACTGACTCACCCAGAACAACTTCCAGTTTTGCAAGCACCATTCATGATAAGTACCCTATACAGGTACCATTTTTCATTTTTAATACAGTACTTTTACTGTACTTTTTTCATGTTCAGATACATAAATAGTCACTATCGTGTTACAACTGCTTAAAGGATTCAGCATAATAACATGCCACACAGGTTTGTAGCCTAGAAGCAATAGGATATACCATATAGCCTAAGTCTGTAGTAGGTTATACTATTTAGGTTTGTGTTAGTATACTCTATGATGTTTGCACAACTATGAAATAGCCTAATGACACATTTATCAGAGCGTATTCTCTTCATTAAGTGATGCATGAATGTATTTGCTATTTCAAGCTGGGAATACATCTTATTTTAAAATTTTATGTACATTATTGAAAACTGTGCTAGATGATAACTTGATTTGGAAATCTCTTACTCTTCTTCTTCAAGTTATAGTTGGCCTTCTACCCAAATACCATCAAAGTGATATTCAAAAACTTGAGAAAAAAATGATCAATAATAAGATAAATCTGATGGGGCGAGTGCAAGGGAAAGACTGGCTAGGTGCAAGATTAATCCCAATTTAGCTGTTATAACCCTAAACACTAAGAGTGGACCATGAACTGATCACAAATTGCACATTCGTTAGCTGTTATTTAACATAATATTTTTTCTGACATGTATTATAATGATTTTATTTATTTATTTATTTATTTTTTGAGATGGAGTTTTGCTCTTGTTGCCTAGGCTGGAGTGCAATGGCACAATCTCTGCTCACCGCAATCTCCCCCTCCTGGGTTCAAGTGATTCTCCTGCCTCAGCCTCCTGAGTAGCTGGGATTACAGTCATGCACCACTACATCCAGCTAATTTTATATTTTTAGTAGAGACAGGGTTTCTCCATGTTGGTCAGGCTGGTCTTGAACCCCTGACCTCAGGTGATCCGCCTGCCTTGGCCTCCCAAAGTGCTGGGATTACAGGCATGAGCCACCGCACCCAGCCAATAATTTCATTTTTAACATGAATATGAAATTAGAGAAGTTCAAGGAAAAAAATAACTAAAGAAAATAAATCTTACATGAAAGGTTAAAGGAGGTGAGATTGTTTAGCTTGCTGAAATGAAGGCTAAGAAAAGCCTTAAATATATTCAATTTTAAGAATAGGTTTGTTAGCCTGTTTACAAAGAGGATGGGAAGAAAGGCTCGGGTTCAATCCCTCAAAGCTTTTTTAAACCTTCTAAGTTCCAAGGTCTCTTTCTGGCTGTCTGGTCTACTGATTTCATTCCCATGAAGGTGTCATCTGGGTGTTCCAGAGTGAAGCAACTGCTTGTTTACCATTTGTTTATCACAGTCTAAGCAAGGTAAGTGTCCCCAGATTAGGTCATAAAGGGTTAAATTAAAGAACAAAGACAGATAGTTACTGATAAGCTGGGCAATTATCTGCTTCCAAAATTTCAATAAATGAAAACTATCCTCTGTTCTCCCATAGGCTCTTTAGTCTTAGTCCTTGATTAGGACCTAGCATATTAGTTTTTTGTTTTGTTTTATAAATTAGGTAAAAAATACATTACATGAAATTTATCTTAATCTTTTTTTTGTTTTGTTTTGTTTTTTTTTAGAGATAGAGTCTTGCTCTTTGCCCAGGCTGAAGTGCGGTGGCGTGATATTGGCTTGTGCAACCTCTCCCTCCTGGGTTCAAGCGATTCTCCTGCCTCAGCCTCCTGAGTAGCTGGCATTACAGGCGCCCACCACCACACCAGGCTAATTTTTGAATTTTTTTTAGTAGAGGTGGGGTTTCACCATGCTGGCTAGACTGGTTTCAAACTCCTGACCTCAGGTGATCCGCCCGCCTTGGCCTCCCAAAGTGCTGGGATTATGGGCATGAGCCACCATGCCTGGCCTGTCTTAACCGTTTTTAAGTGTACAGTTCTGTAGTGTCAGCCAGTCTGAGAAATAAAGAGAAAGAGTACAAAGAAATTTTACAGCTAGGCCTCTGTGGGTGACATCACATGTCGGCAGGTTCCGTGATGCCGCTTGAGCCGGAAAACCAGCAAGTTTTTATTAGGGGTTTCAAAAGGGGATACAAAGGGGATACAAACAGGGAGTAAGTCACAAAGATCATATGCTTGAAAGGGTAATAAAAGATCACAAGGGCAGAGAGGCAGAGCAAGATCACAAGGCCAGGGTGAAATTAGAATTACTGATGAGGTTCCATGTTCCGCTGGGCACGCATTTTCATTGATAAACATCTTAACAGGAAACAGGTTTCGAGAGCAGACAACTGGTCTGACTAGAGTTTGCCAGGCTGGAATTTCCTAATCTTAGCAAGCCTGAGGGTGCTGCAGGAGACCAGGGAGTATTTCCTCCCTTATCTTCAACCACATAAGACAGACACTCCCAGAGTGGCCATTTTAGAGAACTCCCCCTGGGAATGCATTCCTTTCCCACTGTTATTCCTTGCTGGGAAAAGAATTCAGTGATATTTCTCCTATTCACTTTCTGCAAGTAGAGAAATATGGCTGTATTCTGCCCGGCCCTGCAGGCAGTCAGACCTCATGGTCACCTCCCTTGTTCCCTGAAAATCGCTGTTATCCCGTTCTTTTTTTAGGATGCCCAGATTTCATATTGTTCAAACACACATGTTTTACAAACAATTTGTACAGATAGCGCAATCATCACAGGGTCCTGAGGCGATAAACATCCTCAGCTTATGAAGATGATGAGATTAAAGACAGCCATAGGAAATTATAAGAATATTAATTGGAAAAGTGATAAATGTCCATGAAATCTTCACAATTTATGTTCAGAGATTGCAGTAAAGACAGGCATAAGAAATTATAAAAGTATTAATTTGGGGAACTAATAAATGTCCATGAAATCTCTACAATTTATGCTCTTCTGCCATGGCTTCAGCTGGTCCCTCCATTCAGGGTCCCGGACTTACCGCAACATAGAACGTTTTCATCTTGCAAAAATGAAACTCTATGCCCATTGAAAAATAACTCTCCATTCATCCCTTCTCCAAGCCCCTGTTATGTTGGGTTTTGTTGGATTTTCTTTACATATTTGTCTCCCCACATTAGATTCCAACTTATGGAATTTGCCCCTTTTTTTCCCCCACGTGCCTATGACTTAGTAGGTTTGTAATAAGTGTCTACTGAAAAAATGTGAGCATGAACAACTGAATGAGTCTTTTCAAGTAGAGGTGTGGTAATGTATCCGGAGTTGGCTCCTGTTGGTGGGTTCGTGGTCTTGCTGCCTTCAAGAATGGAGCCATGGACCTTCGCAGTGAGTGTTACAGCTCTTAAAGATGGCACAGACCCAATGAGTGACCAGCAGCAAGGTTTATTGTGAAGAGCAAAAGGACAAAGCTTCCACAGTGTGGAAGGGGACCCACGCAGATTGCCACTGTTGACTGGGGTGGCCAGCTTTTATTCCCTTATTGTCCCCTCCCATGTTCCATTTCTGTCCTATCAGAGTGCCCTTTTTTCAATACTCCCCACGATTGGCTACTTTTAGAATCCTGCTAATTGGTGCATTTTACAGAGTGCTGATTGGTGCATTTTACAGAGCTCTGATTGGTACATTTTACAGAGTGCTGATTGGTACATTTTACTGAGCATTGATTGGTGTGTTTTACAATCCTCTTGTAAAACAGGAAAGATCCCCAAGTCCCCACTCGACCCAGGAAGTCCAACTGGCCTCACCTCTCAGTAATAATAACAAATTGAAGGTGTGACTGGCACTGTTTTTTGCTTTCTTAACCCTTCCCCTTTACTTCTGTTTTTAACAAAACCCAGATTTCACTCATGATGACAATGTGCCTATCCCTCACAATGATTCTTGGGTGGTCTGGCCTGCCTGCATGATATAATCATCCAGATAGCTTTTAAAAATACAGATTCCTGCTTTCCTTCCATGAATCTAATTTAATTGGTCAGAGGTGGGGCCTAGGCATTAAGAATTTAAAAATATCCCACAAGGGTAGACAATCATTATCAGGCAATTGTGTTCTCTACCAGATATTTGCTTCCCAGGGTTTTTAATCCCCATGGATGGTCATGTTACCTGGTTCTGGTCAATGAAACTTTGCTGGATTTTCTGGAAAACTTTTTGCTTTTCTTCTAAAAGGAACAGATGTCAGGAAACCCAATGTTGCATCACCTGCTTCTTTTCTGTCTTGAGTGCAGTTATGAAGCCTTATGCAGTGGTAGCCATCTTGTAATCATGAGGCACTTTACTAAGAAAAAAGAGAAAAAAAGAAAACAAAACAAAGCCAAACAAGGTAAGAATGGGAAGCAGAAAGTTGGACAGAGCCTGGACCCTAAATAACATGGTCGAACCCTGGGCATGTCTACCTTTTCTTGTTAAGTAAACAATCAATGTCGTTATAGTTTAATCACCTCAAACCTTCTATCATTACTTGCTTACAAAAGCATTCTGATCTGAAACAAAGAATATTCTGCACCAAGCTCATAGACTGAATGCAGATACATCCCTGGGATGAAATGGTTTTGAGAAAACCTGGCCAGCGCTCTACAGCTATTTGCCCAAAGGTGTAACAGTTATTACAAAAGTCCGTGCTATTTCTCATGAGACATTCCCTGAGGCCATTATCAAAAACAGACCAAGGTTGGATATATTATAATTCTTACTCAGTTTTGCATTTATAGTTTTATATTTGTAGTTATTAATATAAGTATGGTAGAGGGCATATCTAATTTTTAAAAAAATAACATTCATGCATTGAACAATTAGTGAGCATCCACTCTGTGACAGGTACTGTTTTAGCTAAGCATACAGAAAACATCAGTAAACAAAACAAATATTCCTGTCCTTAAAAAATCCCTGTGGCATTTATATTCTAATTGGGGGTAAAGGGAGGTAAGAAAATAAAGACATGTGGTGTGTTAGAAGGTGAAAATGCAACAAACAAACAAATAAAAAACTAAAATAAAATCTGAGGAGGCTAAGGGTTATCAGAAATGTAGGAAAGAGAACGGTTTACAATTTTAAGTCAGGTGGAGAGGGTAGCCCTTACTCACAAGATTTTACTTTTGACACATCTTTAAATACTCGGATAAAAACATAAATATAAAGAATCAAATGATATAATCTTAAATACTAGTTTCATTTTCTGAATACATAATATAATATAGCTATATGTTCTGCAAAGGGCAAATAAAGTTTAAATCTGTTAAACACAGATAAGGGAAAAAACTATGATCCTTGATTGTGCTAAGGTAATAAGTCCGCCTATCTACCTCATATTCTCATTAGACATTTCATGGTGCATAATTTTTGAAAACTAAACATTGGTATGATCCTCTGCAGTTTGCATTTACAGAATTAAAAACAATGGTTTTTTTTTTTTTTTTTTTTTTTTTTTTTTTTTGCAAATAATAATTTGTTTGTTCTAGGTACTGGCAATATGGTGGTGAACAAGCCTAAAGAGGCCCACGCTCATGGAGTTAAAAGGGCATTGCAATGGCAACATGTTGCTCTTTGGGAATAGGAAAACGATACAACCAGTAGTGGGCATT
This sequence comes from Macaca thibetana thibetana, assembly GCF_024542745.1. Lineage (NCBI taxonomy): Eukaryota > Metazoa > Chordata > Mammalia > Primates > Cercopithecidae > Macaca > Macaca thibetana. The sequence goes on along the minus strand of NC_065590.1, from coordinate 67,418,894 downwards.
CCTGCGACCTCTGACAGGTGCCACTCTTGTTACTCTTGGCTTTCTGTTTTCCTTTGGTAGATTTAAAAGTAGTTTTGTGAATTTTCAGGAAAACCCCACAACCAGGAATGCCAACAGTTGGGAAAGAAGCAGATGTAAGAGTTAGTTTCTCCATAGAGTTTTCCTAATATTTTACCTCGATTAATTGCTTGCAATATTTATAAAAATCATATACATAAGTTATCAATTTCTGTGTAAAATATTTTAAGAGGTTTTTAATAATTACCCTGAGACAATGGTAAAAGGCTAATTGTTTAAAGAAATGCCAAGGCCTCCATAGTCCTGGGCTTGAATATTATTGATATTTAATTATTGTCATCTTAATATAAAGGTTCTTATGAGGAGCCCACTGGGGTAAATGCTTTACTAGCTCCCCTTTGGCTTCTTTTTATAAAAAAGTCTTTTCAAAATGTACTTGGGGGATGGGGAATAGAACAAACACCAAAAACCAAAAAGAAGGTTATTCTTTTCCCAAAATAACCATGACGGCGGACACAGATTCACCTTCAGCCAAATCACAGCAGTATATGGGGGTCCCCACGTCTTCTTTAGGGCACCTGGTAATCATATGATATCACTTACTTAAAAAACTTATGCAGAACAAACAGTCTCTAGAGGTGAGGGCCTTCAGGGGAAATTGTCTAAGGACAGTTGGTGGTTCATGGCTATGTGTTTTCAGCCCAGTTTGTTGTTATGAAGAGAGAAGAGAATAAAAAATGTTCTGTTTAACCTTCTCTGTGTTCTGTTTTCATCCCTGAGTTTTTATGATGGTCTTGTGGTCTGAAGTTTTATGATACAAAATGAAAACTGTTTATTTTACTCAGGCTTCAACATCTGACAGAGGCAAATCATCCAATCCCATATCCTAGATAAGGTGTAAACAGAACTTTGATAAGATACAATCTGAGGAACAAGTTTCAAAAATAGTAATTGCCACTGGAAACAGTTTTTTATAAGCGTCTTCCTGTTTATTCCATTTGATTGCATTAGTGCTAGCATTGCCTACAGAAATTAAATTTTATAATGTATTTTTTTTACTGTTCACACAGTTCAGTAAATAAATGTCAGAAGGAAATCTTCATCAAATTTCAAGTTGCTTGGTGCTGCTTCTGTGATTTTGAAAATGAACACAGCTATATGTTTTTTGTGTTAGGCCCAATTCAATAATAATATTTAGAATTCAAAGAATATCTTTTTCCTATACATCTTTGGAAAATGTGAATTAGTAGATGGAGTGTTAAAATGTAGGGGTTCTAATTACTTTTGTTGGAATTGGTAGTATAATTTATTAAAATACAGGATTTAATATAACTAGTGTAACATTTCACAGAAAAATGATATAAGTCAAGCTATTAATTTTTCTCAGTTTACTTTGGGAATACTTCTAAATCATTGTGTGAATTGAAATGACTAGTTGTAGTAATTATTGAGTAGGCTTGATGAGTTAATAGAACAAGTTGTTCTATGAGGACTTACAAGCATAAGAGAGAAAAAAAAGCCTTAAGTAAAATAACAGATTAAAGGCTTAGGATGAACACATCTAACATATACATAGAGTTCCATATGCCATGAAGACCATGAGGCACAATGTCAGCCTTGAGTCAAACAGTCCTATTTATAGAAATGACTCCTAATTAGAAATTCCTCACAATAAAGATTCAGAACCTTTTAAGAAACTTCACCTAAGATGAGTGTATTAGGCCATTTTTGCATTGCTATAAAGAAATACCTGAGACTGGACAATTTATAAAGAAAAGGGGTTTAATGTGCTTCTGGTTCTGCAGGCTGTACGGGAAGCTTGGTGCTGGCATCTGCTCAGCTTCTGGGGAGGCCTCAGGGAACTTACAATCATGGTGGAAGGCAAAGGGGAAGCAGGCATGTCACATGGCCAGAGCAGAAGCAAGAGAGTGATGGAGTTGTGGGGGAGAGGGGGTTGCACACACTTTTAAATGACCAGATCTTGCATGAACTGAGTGAGAACTCACTTGCACACACTCTAAACCTTCATGAGAAACCACCCCCATGATCCAATCAGCTTCCACCAGGCCCCACCTCCAACATTGGGGATTACGTTTCAACATGAGATTTGGGCGAGGACACATATCCAAACTATATTAATGAGGAATGTATTTTATTCTTCCCCTCTAGGCTTCCTTTGTTACAGAGCTTATGGTTCTTGGAGTTTGAATGTTCAAATTAAAAAGTGTGTCCAGAGACCTGTAAAGTAAACTTTCCCCACTGACATCATTAATTACATATTCTGGACCCAAGTTCTGCTCTTGAACCAGATCTTTGAGTCACGAGCTTTGCCAATTTTTCTTCCCCTGCTTTTATTTCTGATGCCGGTATGATTTTTTAAAAAAGGAGTCTCCTAAATTTTGGTGAAACTTTGCTACTTACGCTACACAAAATTTAGAGGAGGCCTTTGGTTTGGACTGAGATCCTGCATTAGGTCTGACAGGCCAAACCCAAATAGAGTCACTCACGCTGAAGCTCCACACCACCAAGCCGAAACTAAGTTGTTTATCTGACCTTCCCAGAAAGAGAGAGAGCGATAATAGCCAAATCCCCAAGCAGGCCAGTTTTAGTCGGCATGATAAGGAAGTCCCTTCTGCTTAACCTTCACAAGGAAAGTAACTTTGAAATGACCAATCTATTTTTGTTCTGTTTCTGCTTTTTTCAGCTCTTTTCTATCTGTAAAGCCAACCTCCTCTGCTCAGCTCATTGGAACACTCATCCTATCTTACAGAATGAGGTGTTGCCCAATTCTAGAATCATGAATAAAAGCCAATTTAGATCGTTAAACTAAATTTGTTGTAATTTTGTCTTTTGACACGTTTGAAGTCTGGCAATCCTATTTTTATATCTTTTCGTCCATGCTCAGAATGAGATATAGCTTTTTGACCTACACCATCATGGTTAGAGTTAAGAGAAAATATTCCTTACACTTCTATTTTAAAAATTGATTTCCTACCATAGAGGTCCTTCATGCTAACACCTTGCTTTCTATGGTACTGATCATAAAAACATTTCTGCCCCAACTATCATTTATGATAGTCATTATTAGGAGGCATTCAAAGAACTAAATAAAAGATAGCCTCCTAAAGTTGGATTTCTTTACATGTTGAACTCTATTCTCTCCTTATTACAGATATCAGGCTCTTTCCTCTGTCCCCTCCCCAACAACATTTATTTCTATACATAGATATTCTCCTCTAGTGAGAAAATAGTGGATAGCAGTAAACTGAACTGACTGGTTCAGTGGCTAGAACAGGAAAAAGATCACAAAAGAAAATAATCTCGTAGCACCATTGTTTCTGGAGTCATGGTGGTTTCCAATTATTTATAGTATCCCCAATAGATATGTAATTCAATAGTATCTATTGAAAACTTCCTATGTGAAAACACATAGGAAGTATGCTAAGCTCTGTTTTCATTTACATTATCTTACTTATTACTCCCAGTAACTCTGTGATCAGGTGGATATTATTATTTGCCTTATTTTACAGATCAGGAAATTGGGGCAAACTGTAGTTAGGTGACTTCCTCCAAAGATACACACTGTTAATGGGCAGAAGAGAAAATAAGACTTTTGCTGTTTGGCCTCTAAGCCCAAACTCTTACCTACTATATGTCACTCTTTCTCTTTTAAGAGATGTGCAGCAAGTGCTTATTAAAAACTTGTCAACAAATGTTCACAGTTGCATGGAGATATTTTACTTAGACATCTACATTCATTTAAATTAGCATCGAAGATCTGTGTATGTAACTGTCACACGCAAAAGCACTTTCTTAAGATATAGCTTTTCATCTTCTTTGGTCCTTAATGTTTTTCTTATTCTCTAATATTGTGGGTAGGGTTATATTTTGGACAGCTGTGGTATTCGTGCAGTGAGGGTGGAATTAGAGCTTTACAGGAGTTAATCTGATGCACTTTTTGGAAGATATGTGGATTCTCCAGGTGTAAAATGCTCTCTAGGTATAAAATGGTTGAGCTGGTTAATTTTACTGTTTACGTCTTCTGTAGCAAGTGCTGGCAAGCTTTCCTTAAAGGACAGGTAGTATTTTGGGTTTTTCAGACCGTGTAGTCTCTGTCATAACTACTCAACTCTGCTGCTGTAATGCAAAAGCAGCCATAGAAAATATGTAAATGAATGGGCATAGTTGTCTTCCAATAAAACTTTATTTATAAATATAGGTAGCTGGCTTGGAAGCTAGAATTTACTGACTTGTTCTATTACTTTGTTTATTTGTTGTCTATCTCAAGGGTTCCCAACCCATGAGCCACAGACCTGTACAGGTCTGCAACCTGTTAGAAACTGGGTTGCACAGCAGGAGGTGAGTGGCAGGTGAGTGAGCATTACCACCTGAGCCTTGCCTTCTCTCTGATCAGCAGTGGCGTTAGATTCTCATAGCACAATGCGAGGAATCTAGGTTGTGTATGCCTTATGAGAATCTAGTGCCTGATGATCTGAGGTGGAACAGTTTCCCCTGAAGGCTATGAACTCTGAGTCAGACTGCCTAAGTTTGAATCTTGGTGCTGCCTCTTGTTCAGATTCCCTAACATCTCTGTGCCTCAGTTTCCTCATCTGTCAAATGAAGTCTCACTTCTCTCTGACTGCAGCTTCCAGCCCCCTCTTCCCTGAAGAAATGTCATTTATTATCATCCAGTTTTACTTCTGGATTATTATGTATGTTCATTCACTTTTTCTGCCTTTGCTTTTTTAGATAAAATAAATTTTACTGAATTATTTGCTCATCTTAACTTCCATGTATCTGGCATTTTTTTTTTTCTTTTTGTTACAGTCCTTTTTCTAAGGGTGTTTTCGCAGGAGGTCTTTGTGTGATAAATCTTCTGAGGCTTTGCATACAAAGAATATCCTTATTGTCTTCTCATATTTAAATGATAGATTACTGGACATGAAATTCTACATTTAATGTTATTTTCCTGAAACGCTTTAAAAATATTCTTCCATTGTCTCTAGTGTAAATGTTGGGAAGACTGGTAACAATCTCAATGTTGTTCTTTATAGTTGAGATGCTCTTTCTTTCTGAGAGCTTTACTCATTTAATCTCAAACTTTGAAGTGCTTCAGTTTTTTCCCATTGATGTCTGGATTTTGGATTTTCTTTACCCTCTCTCTTCTGTAAGGTCCTTGGCACTCTGAGCCTTTACAAACTGAGGTGTTTCATCTTTCATTTCAGTCATTAATTTTTCAAATATTTACTTCCCTCTGTTTACTTTGTTTTCTTATTCTGGGACTCCTATTACATTATTATACAGATGGTAACACTATTCTTATATCTTTTCATGTATTCATATCCTTCATATATTCCATCTGTTACTCCATTCCTGAATCCTTCTGGGATGGTTGTTTTCTTTGGTCTTCCAACTCTCTAAGGTAGTTTTCTGCTCTATCCATGCTGCCTGTCATGGTTCTTCACTGATTCTTTAAAATTCTCGTTTCTGCATCATGTAACCAATATGTGATTTTATGCTTACCTTAAATTCCTAATCTCTTTGTTCCACGAATTCATCTCTGCTATGTGTTATGGTTTGCTATCTTTTGTTTTACAGCACTCATGCCGTTCTAATGCCATTTTCCTTCCAAGCCTATATTTCTCTGGGGATATTTGCTACCTTGGCTTATAATGAGTATTTTGAGAGAGGAGTCCAAGCTCAGGCCCCAGTTTGCCAACCTGCTGGTGAATTTGGGATGCCATTTCTTCCCCACCCTCTGGATCCCCAAATATCTCTTATGGGTTTTGTGTTAGCATTTTAAATGCACTTGATTCTCTCTAGCTGTTTTTTGTTTTACTTTGTTTGTTTTGGCTTAAGATGAAGTTCAGGATAGAATACCACAAGTGTACATTCTTTATAATATTACCAGTTCTCAAGCTATATTGCTATTTTGAAAAGGATAGTGTATAACCTGGTCTCTTTCCAAATTTCAGTAATTTGGATAATCGATGCATATTACTGTGTAATCGACTTGGCCATACCAATCACTGTCTCTGGGGACTACTGACATGCCTAGAATGCTATATTGCAGTTCAGTGTGCCTGCAATATATAGATTTGGCTTAAATTTTCTCATCTTGATGGGCTCAAAAGGGCCAATACTCTATTCGCAAGGGCATAATTCATGTACTTGAATGATGATTTTCTGGTTCCACCTTTAGTAATCCTTACCAGTCTTGATGATTTACTATGACAGGAAAGTCACATCTTACAATTTATGCTATTTTAATAAAAAGTTTAAATTGAATTTTACTTCCATTGATTTCTGCAAAGTCAAGCGATTCACTTTAGCATTATAAATTCTGCACCTACACCAGATCTGTCAAGCAATAATGATGAAGAACGATGCTGTTTCTGGTTTTTTCATTTTCATGCAACTTCCTACTTTTCTAAGTCTTCTTGTGGGGAGATTTGCTTGAGAGTTTGATGGGGTGTTTTACCACCAGCCTTATGGCACTCACATAATATCTGTCTTTTGGAAGGAAAAAAACTTGGATTTAGTCGTAGGTTATATTGCATTTTTTTTTTTTTGAATAAGCTCCTGTTAAGGTTCTGAATAATGGTTAATTTAATTGATAAAAGAAGTAGTGTTAAAGTGCTGAAATTAATTTTCAAGATGGCATGTAAAATCTTTCTTAGAGGCCTTTAAATACAGGATATATTTTTATCTTTCTGAGGTGACTGGCTTAGGGGTATTTTTAAAGATGGAAGGGTTGAGATGATATCCTTTCTAACTCTACTTGAGCCCTTTGATTGAAACTGCTCTCCCATTTTAGCTGAAAAATGCCCCTTTAAAAAAGTGCTTTTGTGCAATTGATATTTTTCAAGAGGATGTAGGTAAAGATAGACATACAGCCTCGAAGGAATGATATGCCATCTGAAGTTTTGTATTAACCAATTTTCTTCCCCTATTGCTCCCAATCATTTGTATCTCCTCCTATTACTCTTTATTTTTGTCCTAACAACCCTTGACTCATTCTCTCCAGTCCTCCTTAAACTTGGTATGGACTTTATATCTTTTCAAAGAGTTTCCTTCTATGTACACTCACTTCCCCCCTCACCTCAAATAAACATGTCATAATGGCCTAGACTAAAACAAAAAACATTTCTGTGGAAGTGGCCCGACTTTTCCTGAGCTTTATCAATTATTGTAATACTCTCAACCCCTCTCTGCCCCCTCCTGCATCTCTCTCAGGGAAAAAGTGAATTATTTTCCTGATAAAACTGGGAACAGGAAGTGGGCACGTTTGAGTGTTCAACAGGGTATCCCCTGCGCCGGGCGCGGTGGCTCACGCCTGTAATCCCAGCACTTTGGGAGGCCGAGGTGGGCGGATCACAAGGTCAGGAGATCGAGACCATCCTGGCTAACACGGTGAAACCCCGTCTCTACTAAAAATACAAAAAAATTAGCCGGGCGCGATGGCGGGCGCCTGTAGTCCCAGCTACTCAGGAGGCTAAGGCAGGAGAATGGCGGGATCCCGGGAGGCGGAGCTTGCAGTGAGCGGAGATCGCGCCATTGCACTCCAGCCTGGGCGACAGAGCGAGACTCGGTCTCAAAAAAAAAAAAAAAAAAAAAAAAAAAAAAAAAAAAAAAACACAGGGTATCCCCTTCCATTTTCTCTTGAGACCCTTCTGTGTTAAGTCATTCTTGCACTGCTATAAAGAAATACTTGAGACTGGGTAATTTATAAAGAAAAGAGGTTTAATTGGCTCATGGTTCTGCAAGCTGAACAAGCATGGCACCACCATGTGCTTTGCTTCTGGGGAGACCTCAGGGAGCTTTTACTCATGGAGGAAGGTGAAGCGGGAGCAGGCATTTCACATGGAGAAAGCAGGAGCAAGAGAGTGGAGCTGGGGAGGTGCCATACTTTACAACAACCGGATCTTGCGAGAACTCACTATCTCCGGGACAGCACCAAGCCATTAGGGATCCACCCCCACGACCCAAACACCTCCCATCAGGTCCTACCTCCAACACTGGGGATTGCATCTCAACATGAAATTTGGAAGGGACGTCCAAACGATTCTACCTTCTCCTTCCATTTTCTCTTGGGATCCAGTTGACCAAGTTGCCCCAATAGAGCATGCATTTTTTTCGGCTCCTCCAAGCTGCAAAGTTGTTGTTGTTGTTTTGAGACAGAGTCTCACTGTGTCACCCAGGTTGGAGAATAGTGGCAAAATCTCAGGTTACTCAGTGGAAAAGTTTACAGGGCAACTTGCCTCCATCTGTGCCCAAGGAGAAACTTGATCGTTCCAGCACTTCCTGCATCTGGGTGGAGAAGGCTTTCTAATTCTGAGGTTCTGTCCATGTATTGAAATTACTAAGTGTTTGGATTTAAATCTACCATCACAGCCAGGTGTGGTGGCTCACTCCTGTAATCTTAGCACTTTGGTAAGTCGAGTCAGGTGGATCACTTGAGGCCAGGAGTTCAAGACCAGCCTGTTCAACATGGTGAAACCCCATCTCTACTAAAAATAAAGAAATTAGCCAGGCATAGTGGCGCACTCCTGTAATCCCAGCTACTGGGTAGGCTGAGGCGCAAGAATCACTTGAGCCTGGAGGTGGAAGTTGCAGTGAGCCAAGATTGTGCCACAGCACCCCAGCTTCCATATGTTTACCATCTTACTTGTACTTTATTCTTTGCTGCATTTTGAAACTTCCACCTCAGACCGTTTTTCTTTTGCATGAAGTATATTCTTTAAAATTTCCTTCTGGTCTGCTGGTGATAACTTCATTTTTGTTTTTTTAAACCTAAACATGTCAGTATTTCCTCTTTATTTTTGAAAGTTATTTTCTCTGGGTATAAATTCTACGTTGGTATTCACTGATTGCCCCCACCTCCCTGGCCCCAGCATATTGAAAATACTCTACCATTTTCTGGTTTCCATTGTTGCTATAGTGAAGTCAGCTGTAATTCTAATTTTTGATCTTTTGAAGGTCTTTTTACTTAAACTGCTTTTACGATTTCCTGTTAGTCTTTGTTTTCTGCCATTTGGTATGATGTATCTAGGTATGGATTTTTTTTTTTTTTTTTTTTTTTTTTTTTTTTTTTTATGTCTCCTGCTAAGGATTTATTTGTCTTGGATTTGTGGATTAATGTATTTTATCGGTTTTAAATTATTCTCAGCTCCTCTCTTTCTTTAGATATTGCCTCTGACACATTCTTTCCTCTTTTTGGGGGACTCCAGTGAAACATATGTTATAAGCTCTCAATGTAGTCTCTATCTTTTCTTTTCTGAATTTTCTGTCCTGTATTTTAGTGTTTCTTTTGACACGTCTTTCAATTCACTGATTTTCTCTTTATCTCTAATATAATGCTCAAATCATCCACTGAGTTCTTAATTTTAGATATTATATAATTTTTAGTCTTTTACTTGCTTTTGTTTTAGTCTTTTTTGTTGTTTTTCTTATTTTCTATTTAATTTTCTTTTCTTTTTTTTCTAACTATTATTTTAGGTTTGGGGGTACATATGCAGGTTTGTTATATAGGTAAATTTTGTGACATGGGGGTTTGGTGTACAGATTATTTTACCACTCAGGTAATAAGCACAGTACTTACCCTCCTTCCGTTCTCCACCCTCAAGTAGACCCCTGGGTCTATTGTTCCTTTCTTTGTGTCCATGTGTACTCAATGTTTAACTCCCACTTATAAGTGAAAACATGTGCTATTTGTTTTTCTGTTTCAGCATTAATTCACTTAGGATAGCTCCATGCACATTGCTGCAAAGGACATTATTTCCTTCTTTTTTATGGCTGCATAGTATTCCATGGTGTATAGGTACCATACTTTCTTTATCTAGTCAGTGATTGATGGGCCTCTAGGTTGGTTTCATGACTTTGCCATTGTGAATAGTGCTGCAGTGAACATACATGTGCATGTTTCTTTATGGTAGAATGATTTATATTCCTTTGGGTGTACAACCAATAATGGGATTCCTGGGTCTAATGGTAATTTTGTTTTAAGTCCTTTGAGATTTCTCCATTCTGCTTTCCACAGTGGTTAAATTAATTTACATTCCCACCAGTAGTGTATAAGTTTTCTGTTTTCTCTAAAACCTTGATGTCATCTGTTATTTAAAAAAGTTTTATCAGTAGCCATTCTGACTGATGTAAGATGGTATTTCATTGTGCTTTTGATTTTTATTTCTGTAATGGTTGGTTATGTAGATCATTTTTTCATATATTTGTTGGCTGCATGTATGTCTTCTTTTGAGAAGTGTCTGTTCATGTTCTTGGCCCATTTTTTAATGGGGTTGTTTTTTGCTTGTTAATTTAAGTTTCTTATAGATTCTGGATATTAGACCATTTTCAGATGCAGAGTTTACAAATCTTTTCTCTTATTCTGTAGGTGGTCTGTTTATTCTGTTGATAGTTTCTTTTACTGTACAGGAGCTGTTTAGTTTATTTACCTCTCATTTGTCAATTTTTGTTTTTGTTGCAATTGCTTTTGGTTCCTCTGTTATAAAATTGTTGCCAGGGCCTATGTCCAGAGTGGTATTTCCTAGGTTTTCTTCTAGAACTTTTATAGTTTTAAGTTCAACATTTAAGTCTGTAGTCTATCTTGTGTTGATTTTTGTACATGGTGAAAGGAAGGTGTCCAGATTCAATCTTCTGTATGTGATGAACCAGTTATCCCAGCACCATTTAATGAATAGGGAGTCCTTTCCTTACTGTTTGTTTTTACCAACTCTGTCGAATATCAGATGATTATTAGAATTTGGCCTTGTTTCTGGGTTCTCTATTCTGTTCCATTGGCCTATGTATCTGTTTTTGTATCAGTACCATGCTGTTTTTGTTACTGTAGCCTTGTTGTATAGTTTGAAGTCAGGTAGTGTGATGTCTCTGGCTTTGTTCTTTTTACTTAGGATTTCTTTGCTATTCAGGCCCTTTTTTGGTTTCATATAAATTTTAGAATAGTTTTTTTTTTTCAAATTATGTGAAAAATATCATTGATAATTTGATAGGAATAACATTTATCTGTAACCTGCTTTGGGCAGTATTGCCATTTTAACAATATTGAATATTCCTATCGATAAATGTGAAATATTTTTCCATCTTTTTGTGTCATCTCTGATTTCTTTCAGTAGTGTTTTGTAATTCTCATTGTAGAGATCTTTCACCTCCTCGATTAGCTATCCTCCTAGGTATTTCTGTGCATGTGTGGCAATTATGAATGAGATTGTGTTCTTTGGCTCTCAGAATGGACTTTGTGGTGTATAGAAATGCTACTGATTTTTTAACAGTGATTTTGTATCCTGAAACTTTGAAGTTGTTTACCATGTCTAGGAACTTTTGGGAAGAGACTATGGGGTTTTCTAGATGTAGAATAATATTATCTGCAAAGAGATGTAGTTGACTTTCTCTCTTCCTATTTGAATGCCTTTTATTTCTTCCTCGTGCCTGATTGCTCTGGTTAGGACTACCAGTTTTATGTTGAATAGGAATGGTGACAATGGGCATCCTGATCTTGTTCCAGTTCTCAGTGGGAATGCTTCCAGCCTTTGCTCATTCAGTATGATGTTGGCTGTGCGTTTGTCATAGATAGCTATTATTATTTTGAGGTATGTTCTTTTAATGCTTAGTTTGTTGAGTATTTTTCTTTAAACATAAAGGATGATGAGTTTTATCTAAAGTCTTTTCTGTGTCCATTCAGATGATCATGTGGTTTTCATTTTTAGTTCTGTTTTATGTGATGAACCACATTTATTGATTTGCATATGTTGAACCAACCTTGCCTCCCAGGGATAAATCCTACTTGATTGTGGTGGATTAGTGTTTTGATGTGCTGTTGGATTAGGTTTGATAGTATTTTGAAGATTTTTGCATCTATGCATCAGGAATATTGACCTGAAGTTTTAGTTTTTTTGTTGTCTGCCAGATTTTGGTGTCAGAATGATGCTGGCGTCATAGAATGAGTTAGGGAGGAGCTCTTCCTCCTTAATTTTTTGGAATAGTTTCAGTATGATTTGTACCAATTCTTCTTTATGAATCTGGCTGTGAACCCATTTGGTCCAGGGTTTTTTCTGGTTTGTAGGCTTTTTATTACTGATTTGATTTCAGAACTCATTATTGGTCTGTTCAGGGTTTCAATTTCTTCCTGGTTCAATCTTGGGAGATTTTGTGTTTCTAGGAATTAATCCATTTCTTTTAGGTTTTCTAGTTCGTATCCACAGAGGGGTTCATAATAGTCTCTGAGGGCTTTTTGGTGTTTGTGTAGGGTTGGTGGTGATGTCCTCTGTCATTTCTGATTGTGTTTATTTGGATCTTCTCTTTTTCTTTATTAGTCTAGCTAGCAGTCTATCTAAAACAAAAAAACAAAAAAAACAAAAAAACAACAACAAAAAAACAAAACCCAGAAAACCAATATTTGGTTTTATCGATATTTCGTATTTTTTTTGCATCTCAGTTTCATTAAGGTCACCTCTCATTATGATAATTTCTTATATTCTGCTAGCTTTGAGTTCGGTTTGCTATTGTTTTTTAGTTCCTCTAGGTGTGATGTTAGGTTGCAATTGGAGATCTTTCTAACTTTTTGATGTGGACATTTAGCACTATAAATTTTCATCTTAATACTGCTTTAGCTATGTTCCAGAGATTCTGATACGTTGTATCTGTTTTCATTAGTTTTGAAGAATTTCTTGGTTTCTGCCTTAATTTCATCGTTCACCCAAAAGTCATTCAATAGCACGTTGTTTACTTCCCACATAATTGTATTGTTTTGATTGATATTCTTAGTATTGATTTCTATTTTTTCGGCTTTGTATTTTTATTTTTAAAAATTTTTATTATACATTTAGTTCTGGGATACATGTGCAGAACATGCAGGTTTGTTACATATGTATACACATGCTATGGTAGTTTGCTGCACCCAACAACCCATCCTCTACATTAGGTATTTCTCCTAATGCTATCTGTCTCCTTGACCCCCACTCCCTGACAGGCCCTGGTGTGTGATGTTCCCCTCCCTGTGCCCATATGTTCTTACTGTTCAACTCCAACTTAGGAGTGAGAACATGTGGTGTTTGGTTTTCTGTTCCTATGTTAGTTTGCTGATAATGATAGTTTCCAGCTTCATCCATGACCCTGTAAAGGACATAAACTCATTCTTTTTTGTGGCTGCATAGTATTCCATGGTGTATATGTGCCACATTTTCTTTATCCAGTCTATCATTGATGGACATTTGGGTTGGTTCCAAGTCTTTACTATTGTGAATAGTGCTGCAATAAACATACATGTGCATGTGTCTTTATAGTAGAATGATTTATAATCCTTTGGGTATATACTCAGTAATGGGATTTCTGGGTCAAATGGTGTTTCTGGTTCTAGATCCTTAAGGAATTGCCACACTGTCTTCCACAATGGTTGAACTAATTTACACTCCAATCAACAGTAAAAGCATCCCTATTTCCCTACATCCTTTCTAGCATCTGTTGTTTCCTGACTTTTTAATGATCGCCATTCTAATTGGCATGAGATGGTATCTCACTGTGGTTTTGATTTGCATTTATCTAATGACCAGTGACAATGATCTTTTTTTCATATGTTTGTTGGTTGCATACATGTCTTCTTTTGAGAAGTGTTCATATCCTTTGCCCAGTTTTTGATAGGGTTGCTTCTTTTTTTCTTGTAAATTTGTTTAAGTTACTTGTAGATTCTGGAGATTAGCCTTTTGTCAGATGGATAGATTGCAAAAAATTTCTCCCATTCTGTAGGTTGCCTGTTCACTCTGATGATAGTTTCTTTTGCTGTGCAGAAGCTCTTTAGTTTAATTATATCCCATTTGTCAATTTTGGCTTTTGTTGCAATTGCTTTTGGTGTTTTAGTCACGAAGTCTTTGCCCATACCTATGTACTGAATGGCATTGCCTAGGTTTTTTTCCAGGGTTTTTATGGTTTTGGTCTTATGTTTAAGTCTTTAATACATCTTGAGTTAATTTTTGTATAAGGTGTAAGGAAGGGGTCCACTTTCAGTTTTCTGCCTATGGCTATCCAGTTTTCCCAACAGTATTTATTAACAGGGAATTTTTTCCCAATCACTTGTTTTTGTCAGTTTTGTCAAAGATCAGATAGTTGTAGATTTGTTGTGTTACTTCTGAGGCCTCTGTTCTGTTCCATTGGTCTATATGTCTGTTTTGGTACCAGTACCATGCTGTTTTGGTTACTGTGGCCTTGTAGTGTAGTTTGAAATCAGGTAGCGTGATGCTTCTGGCTTTGTTCTTTTTGCTTAGGATTTTCTTGGCTATATGGGCTCTTTTTTGGTTCCATATGAAATGTAAAGTAGTTTTTTCCAATTCTGTGATGAAAGTCAATGGTAGCTTGATGGGAATAGCATTGAATCTACAAATTACTTTGGGCAGTATGGCCATTTTCACAATATTGATTCTTTGTATCCATGAGCATGGAATATTTTTCATTTGTTTGTGTCCTCTCTTATTTCCTTGAGCAGTGGTTTGTAGTTCTCCTTGAAGTGGTCCTTCACATCCCTTGCTGGTTGTAATCCTAGGTATTTTATTCTCTTTGTAGCGATTGTGGATGGGAGTTCACTCATGATTTGGCTCTCTGTTTGTCTATTAATGGTGTATAGGAATGCTATACACCAATTGCACATTGATTTTTGCATCCTGAGACTTTGCTGAAGTTGCTTATCAGCTTAAGGAGATTTTTGGCTGAGACAAAGGGTTTTTCTAAATATACAATCAAGTCATCTGCAAACAGGGACAATTTGACTTGATCTCTTCCTATTTGAATACCCTTTATTTCTTTCTCTTGCCTGATTGCTCTGGTCAGAACTTCTAATACTATTTTGAATAGGAATGATGAGAGAGGGCATCCTTATCTTATGCAGGTTTTCAAAGGGAGTGCTTCCAGCTTTTGCTCCATCAGTATGATATTGGTTGTGGGTTTGTGATAAATAGCTCTTATTATTGTGAGATATTTTCCATCATACCTAGTTTATTGAATTTTTTTTTTTTAGCGTGAAGGTGTGTTGAATTTTGTTGAAGGCCTTTTCTGCATCTATTGAGATAATCATTTGATTTTTGTAGTTGGTCCTGTTTATGTGATGGATTACATTTATTGATTTGCGTATGTTGAACCAGCCTTGTATCCCAGGTATGAAGCTGACTTGATCGTGGTGGATAAACTTTTTAATGTGCTGCTGGATTTGATTTACCAGTATTTTATTGAGGATTTTTGCATCAATGTTCATCAGGGATATCGGCCTGAAATTTTATTTTTTTTGTTGTGTCTGCCAGGTTTTGCTATCAGAATAATGCTGGCCTCATAAAAAGAGTTAGGGAGGGGTCCCTATTTTTCTATCGTTTGGAATAGTTTCAGAAGGAATGGTACCATCTCCTCTTTTACCTCTGTTAGAATTTGGCTGTGAATCCATCTGGTCCTGGGCTTTTTTTATTGGTAGGCTATTAATTACTGCCTCAATTTCAGAGCTTGTTATTGGTCTATTCAGGGATTCAACTTCTTCCTGGTTTGGTCTTGGGAGGTGTATGTGTACAGGAATTTATCCATTTCTTCTAGATTTTCTAGTTTATTTGTACAGAGGTGTTTATAGTATTCTCTGATGGTTGTTTGTATTTCTGTGGGATCAGTGGTGATATGCCCTTTATCATTTATTTATTGTGTCTATTTGATTCTTCTCTCTTTTTTTCTTTATTAGTCTGGCTAGTGGTCTTTATATTTTGTTAATCTTTTCAGAAAGACAGCTTCTGGATTCATTGATTTTTTTGAAGGGTTTTTTTTTTTGTGTCTCTATTTCCTTCAGTTCTGCTCTGATCTTAGTTATTGCTTGTCTTCTGCTAGCTTGTGCATTTGTTTGCTCTTCCTTCTCTAGTTCTTTTAACTGTGATGTAAGGGTGTCGATTTTAGATCTTTTCCAGTTTCTCCTGTGGGCATTTAGTGCTATAAATTTCCCTCTAAACACTGCTTTGGAAGTGTCTCAGAGATTCTGGTACATTGTTTCTTTGTTCTTAGTAGTTTCAAATAACTTATTTATTTCTGTCTTAATTTTGCTATTTACCCAGTAGTCATTCAGGAGCAGGTTGTTCAATTTCTATGTAGTTCTGCAGTTTTGAGTGAGATTCTTAATCCTGAGTTCTAATTTGATTGCACTGTGGTCTGAGAGACAGTTTGTTAAGATTTCAGTTCTTTTGCATTTGCTGATGAGTGTTTTACCTCCAATTATGTAGTCAATTTTAGAATAAATGCTATGTGGTGCTGAGAAGAATGTATATTCTGTTGATTTGGGGTAGAGAGTTCTGCAAATGTCTGTTAGATCTGCTTGGTCCAGAACTGAGTTCCAGTCCTGAATATCCTTGTTAGTTTTCTGTATTGTTGATTTGTCTAATACTGACAGTGGGGTGTTAAAGTCTCCCACTATTATTGTGTGGGAGTCTAAGTCTCTTTGTAGGTCTCTAAGGACTTGCTTTATGAATCTGGGTGCTCCTGTATTGGGTGCATATATAGTTAGGATAGTTAGCTCTTCTTGTTGCATTGATCCCTTTACCATTATGTAATGGCATTCTTTGTCTTTTTTGATCTTTGTTGTGTTAAAGTCTGTTTTATCAGAGACTAGGATTGCAACCCCTTTTCTTTCACTTTCCATTTGCTTGTAAATACTCCTCCATCCCTTTATTTTGAGCCTATGTGTGTCTTTGCACATGAGATGGGTCTCCTGAATACAGCCCACTGATGGGTCTTGACTCTTTATCCAATTTGCCAGTCTCTGTCTTTAATTGGGGCATTTGGTCCGTTTACATTTAAGGTTAATATTGTTATGTGTGAATTTGATTCTGTCGTTATGATGCTAGCTAGTATTTTTGCCCATTAGTTGATGCTGTTTCTTCATAGTGTTGATGGTCTTTACATTTTGGTATGTTTTTTGCAGTGGCTGGTACCAGTTTTTCCTTTCCATATTTAGTGCTTCCTTCAGGAGCTCTTGTAAGGCAGACCTGGTGGTGACAAAATCTCTTGTCTGGAAAGGATATTGTTTCTCCTTCTCTTATGAAGCTTAGTTTGGCTGAATATAAAGTTCTGGGTTGACTTTTTTTTTTTAAAGAATGTTGAATATTGGTCCCCACTGTCTTCTGGCTTGTAGGGTTTCTGCAGAGAGATCCATTGTTAGTCTGATGGGCTTCCTTTTGTGGGTAACCCAACCTTTCTCTCTGGCTTCACTTAACATTTTTCCCTTCAATTTAACCTTGGTGAATCTGATGATTATGTATCTTGAGGAGTATCATTGTGGTGCTCTCTGTATTTCCTAAATTTGCATGTTGGCCTGTCTTGCTAGGTTGGGGAAGTTCTCTTGGAACTGCTCCTTCCTCTGGAAACTTTTCCCAGAGGGGCACCTGACAGACGTCTGCTGGAGCTCTCCTGTATGAGGTGTCTGTCAACCCCTGCTGGGAGGTGTCTCCCAGTCAGGAAGAATGGGGTTCTGGGACACACTTGAGGAGGCAGTCTGTCCCTTAGCAGAGCTGGAGTGCTGTGCTGGTAAATCTGTTGCTCTCTTCATAGCTGGCAGGCAGGAATGTCTAAGTCTGCTGAAGCTGTGCCCACAGCCGCCCTAGGTGCTCTGTACCCTAGGTGCTCTGTCCCAGGGTAATGGGAGTTTTATGTATAAGCTCCTGACTGGGGCTGCTGCCTTTCTTTCAGAGATGCCATTCCCAGAGAGGAGGAATCTAGACAGGCAGTCTGGCTACAGTGGCTGCTGTGGTGGGTTCCCCACCCAGTTTGAACTTCCTGGCGGCTTTGTTTACACTGTGAAGGGAAACCTACCTCCTCAAGCTTCAGTAATGGTGGACGCCCCTTCCCCCACCAAGCTTGAGTGTCCCAGATCAAATTCAGACTGCTGTGCTGGCAGTGAGAATTTCAAGTCAGTGGATCTTAGATTACTGGGCTCCTTGGGGGTGGAATCTGCTGAGCAAGACCACTTGGCTCCCTGGCTTCAGCCGCCTTTCCAAAGGAGTGAACAGTTCTGTCTCGCTGGCATTCCAGGCACCACTGGGATACAAAAAGGAAAACTCCTGCAGCTACCTTAGTGTCTACCCAAATGGCCGCTCAGTTTTGTGCTTGAAACCCAGTGCCCTGGTGGTGTAGGCACTCAAGGGAATTGCCTTGATGGTGGGTTGCGATGGTCATGGGAAAAGTACAGTATCTGGGTTAGATAGCACCATTCCTCACAACACAGTCCCTCATGGCTTTCCTTGGCTAGGGGAGGGAGTTCCCCGACCCCTTGTACTTCCTGGGTGAGGCAACACCCCACCCTGCTTCTGCTCGCCCTTGTGGGCTGCACCCACTGTCTAACCAGTCCCAATGGGATGAGCTGTGTACCTCAGTTGGAAATGCAGAAATCACCCACCTTCTGTGTTAGTCTCACTGGGAGCAGCAGAGCGGAGCTCTTCCTATTTGGCCATCTTTCCAGCCCTGATGTGATTTGTAATTTTATCATGCTGTGGTTTGAGAGTGTGGTTGGAATGATTTTTGGTTTTTTGGACTTTGCCAAGAATTGTTTTATGGCTGATTGTGTGGTCAGTTTTAGAGTATGTGCCATGTGCGGATGAGGAGAGAATGTATATTCTCTTGTTTTGTGAGGAAAGTTCTATAGATGTCTGTTAGGTCCATATGGTTAAATGTCAAGATCAGGTCCCAAATATCTTTGTTAGTTTTCTCCCTCAGTGATCTGTCTAAAAGTCTCAGTGGGGCGTTGAAGTCTCCCAATGTTATTGTGTGTTTATCTATGTCTCTTCATAAGTTTCTGTTAACTTGTTTCATTAATCTGGGTATTCCAGGTTGGGTGCATATATATTTAGGATAATTATGTCTTCTTGCTGAAATTGAACCCTTTACTTTTATGTAATACCTTTCTTGGTCTTTTCTGATTGTTGTTATTTTAAAGTCTGTTTTGTCTGAAATTATCAGTTCCTGTCCTTCTGGTTTTCTGTTAGCTTGGTATATTTTTCTTCATCCCTTTATTTTGAGTCTATGGGTGTCATTGCATGTGAGACAGGTCTCTTGAAGACAGCATACAGTGGGGTCTTGCTTCTTTATTCAGCTTGCCGCTCTGTCTGTGCCTTTTTAGTGGGGCATTTGGTCCATTTATATTCAAGGCTAATACTGATCTGTGTGGGTTTGTTCTTTTGTCATTAACTGGTTGTTATGCAGACTTTATTGTGTAGTTGTTTTATAGTGTCAATGGTTTATGTATGTAAGTGTGTTTTTTGGTGGCTGGTGATGCTCTTTTGTTTCCATGTTTAGCACTCCCTTATGGACCTGTTGTGAGGCAGATCTGGTGGTAACAAATTATCTTAGCTTTTGCTTGTTTGAAAAGGATCTTAGGCTGGGCAAGGTGGCTCACGTCTGTAACCCAGCACTTTGGGAGGCTGAGGTGGGTGGATTGCTTGAGACCAGGAGTTTGAGACCAACCTGGACAACATGGCGAAACCCCATCTCTACTGAAAATACAAAAGTTACCTGGGTGGTGTGCACCTGTAATCACAGCTACTCAGGAGGCTGAGGCAAGAGAATTTCTTGAACCTAGGAGACAGAAGTTGCAGTGAGCCAAGATTGCACCACTGCACTCCAGTCTGGGCAATAGACAATAGAGTGAGTGAGACGATGTCAAAAAAAAAAAAAGAAAGAAGGAAAGAAAGAAAAAAGAATTTTGTATCTCATTTGCTTATGAAGCTTACTTTGGCTGGATATGAAATTCTTGGTTAGAATTTCTTTTCTTTAGGGGTACAACCCAAATACCCATCAGTGATAAACTGGTTAAAGAAAATATGGAATACTATGCAGCCATGAAAGGGAATGAGATCATGTCCTTTGCAGGGACATGGATGGAGCCAGGAGCCATTAACCTCAGCAAACTAATGCAGGGACAGAAAACCAAATGCCATATGTTCTTATTTATAAGTGGGAACTGAATAATGAAAACACATGAACACATGGGGCAGTGGGGCTGGGGGGAACAACACACACTGGGGCCTCTTGGGGAGTTGGGGGAGGGAGAGTATCAGGGACAATAGCTAATGGACGCTAGGCTTAATACCTAGATGATAGGATGATCTGTGCAGCAAACTACAATGGCACATGTTTACCTATGTAACAAACCTGTACATCATGCACATGTTCCCCTGAACTTAAAATAAAAATTGAAGATTAAAAAATGCTGAATATAAGTCCCCAAACTCTTCTGCCTTGTAGGGTTTCTACTGAAAGGTCTGCTGTTGGCCTGATGGAATTCCCTTTGTAGGTGACTTGCCCCTTATCTCTAGATGCCTTTAATATTTTTTCTTTCATATTGACCTTGGAAAATCTGATGACTATGTGTCTTGGAGATTGTTGTATTGTATACTATCTCATAGGGGTTCTCTGCACTTCCTGAATTTGCATATTGACCTCTCTAGTGAGGTTGGTGCAATTTTCATGAACAATATCTTCAAATATGTTTTCCAAGTTGTTTACTGTCTCTCCCTCTCTTTCAGGGACGCCAATGATTCATAGGTTTGATCTTTTTACATAATCTCATATTTCTTGGAGGTTTTAATTCTATTTAATTATCTCTTCTTTGTTTTTGTCTGACTGAGTTGAAGAACATGTCTTGAGGCTCTGAATTCTTCCCTCAGCTTGTTTGATTCTGCTGTTGATACTTCTGGTTATATTAAAAAAATCTTGTAGGGAGTTCTTTTTAGCTCTGTCTTTCTTACAATGGCTATTACAGCGTTCAGCTCTGGTATTGTTTTGTTAGATTCCTTGGACTGGGTTTTGACTTTCTCCTGAATCTTGATGACATTAATTGCTTTCCAGATTCTGAATTCTATGTCTGTCATTTCAGCCATTTCAGCTTGATTTAGTACCACTCCTGGGGAACTAGTGCAGTCTGGTTTTCTAAACTGCCAGAGTTCTTATGCTGGTTCTCTCACCAGTGTGGGCTGATGTCCATTTAATCTTTGAAGTTGCTGTTTTTTTGAATGAGGTTTTTTGCTTTTATATTCCTTGATGTCCTTGAGGGTTTGATGTGGTATAAAGTGAGTTTAGTTGACTGGCTTCATTTCTGGAAGATTTCAGAGGGTCAAGGCTTAACTCAGAACTCCTGGGCTTTGTGTTCTATCTAACCCCGAGACACGGTATCAGGCCCATGGTTTTGTTCTATGACCCCTCAAGTTTAAGCACCTGCTGTTCTGGAGGGACTGAGATGTTCCAGGTCCACTGGCAACAACACTCCAGTGGGGAATGCTGGCCAAAGTGCTTTGTCGGGCCGCTGTCAGCAGGGTCTGTGCTTGTGTGTATGTGTGCATGTCAGCAGTGGCAGTGGTGGAATGGAGTGTATGCGCATCAGCAGGGGCCTTGCATGGGGGTAGGGAGCACACAGGGCAGTGTGTGCACATGTGCACCAGCAGAAGCAGCAGGTTATTTTTCATAGTTTCCAGTTTCCTGCCTCAAATTTTAATCTTGACTTTTATTTCTTTAAATATAGTAAACACAGGGGTTTTCTTTTTGTGTTGTTTTGCAGTTTTTACTAATCTGTGTCTGATAATTTGAATACATCACATATCATTTGGTTGTTTCTGTCACCTATTGTTTATACTGTTTCTTGCTTAGGATTTGTTTTCATTGTGTGCTTGATTACCTTTAAGTCTGTGCTGGACTATCTTTACGTCTGTGCTGGACATTGTATTTAAAAGATATTTAGAGAAATGTTTTGGATTCTAGATGATGGTCTCTTCTCCCAAGAGGCTTCATTTGTTTCTCTCGGTTTTTGGGAGAGATAATGGGTTTTGAGACCTCCATAATCTTGGTTCAAAATTTGAGCTTTCTGGATATCCAGGTGATGGGATCCTAAATTACAGGTCCCTACTATGACTGATTAATTTTTAGTTCACCTATATTCTGAGGGTATGCTTTTCCTGACTCTTGTTGAAGTCAGGGATTAATTTAGCAGAGTCCCATCCCTTAGCAGTGTCCAGGCCTTGACTTCTGTCTCTTTAGTTCCATGCAGACTCTAAAATGCAGATGAACTTCAAAGTTTCTTTTCCATCATCAGCAAATAAACGCCTTTGGTAAAAATGTAGCTTTGAGTGACTGGGCTTGCCTTTCTTGGTCTTGTCTTCTAATTTTGGCCTACAAAGACCTCAATACTTTGTGGGCTTTTTGGTAGAGATCTCTTAGTTTTCCTTAGTGAGCGTGTCAGTTCAAATGACCTAGTGTGACCTAGTCTGCTATCCTTTTGCTCCTTGAGACTCTCTGCCTACAGAGATAAGGAACTTTAGTCTGCTCTTGACCCCCTAAGGCTTTGCTTGAGAAGAAAGTCCTTACTGAGACCAATAAGTCTGCCACATGCTTCTTAAGTTATATTTGTCAATTGATTGTCTAACTAAATGTGATGAACTTTTTTTTTTTTCAGCTAATCTGTGATATATCCTAATCTATTTTTCTCTGGGCATTTGTTTCTGAAATGAAAATGAGTTTCTCAAATCAGGTAATGTTCATTTGCCATGCTGTTAGCACAGACTTTTATAATAAAGTCAATGGAGAGTCATTGAAAGATTGAGAAGCTAAGGAAGGAGATGGAGAGGTCATTTAAGATATGATAAGATACTAATTCAATCTGTCAGTGAAGAGTTCATTGGCTACCTTGGCAAGAGTAATTATCTGTGAGGTGGTAAAAATGAATGGAAGCTGAGGGAGAAGAGATAGCAAACGTAGCATGTTTTATAAAAAGCTTGACTGTAAAGGGAAGGAGACAAGTAGGGTAATAGTTAGAAGGTGTCATGGGAGTAAAAGACAATTTAAAGATGGCAGAGATAAGCATATTTCTATGCCAAGAAGAAAAAGCTAGTATAAAATGAGATGTTGAGGATATGAAAGAGATAATTGATAGACAATTATTAGATGATAATGAGTTCAAGATTAGAGTTAAGTTGATGCTCTGAATAGAGTTTGAACACAGCTTCCACTGAGTTTGTTTGCTTCAGCATTAGGGGCCTTTAGGATTCAGGCTGAGTTTTACCTCCTAGGGTAAGTGTGCTAGTCTGTCTGGGTTGCTGTAACAAAATACCATAAACTTGGGTGGCTTATAAACAACATAAATTTGTTTCTTACAGTTCTGGTGGCTGGAAACTTGGGGTCCCTTACAGAAAGGCACTAATCCTGTTCATGAGAATTCTACCATCATGACATAATCACCTTCCAAATGCCTCACCCTCTAATAATATTGAATGTTAGAATTTAACATACGAATTTTGGAGGGGACAGTCTACAGTGGTAAGTCTCCTTATATATCTCTAAGATAAGTTAGACACCCTCCTTGTTCCCATTGCACTGTGTGCATTCCTCCACTGAATCCTAGCATAGCATTACTAATGTTAACCTCACCAGAATCTGAGGTCCTTCATGTCAGTGCTTTTGCCTTTATATTCCCACAATAAAAGCCACTTTGTAGTTTACTGAATGGATGAGTGCTATCCCTCTCGTTTTTGAGCATGCAGATCAAAAGGATGGATTGTAATGGCGTTTTTCCATTTCTCTGTGGTACAAAATTTCTTTATGTATCTTTGAACTCAACCAGTAAAAATACAGTGGCAGCTCTGGAGCGATTTATCAGCTGATTTATACTTTCTTTCAGATTTTACTTGTGGTAATGTGTTCTTTGGGGATCTTGAAATAACTGCCTAGGGCAATGAATGTAGCAACTTCTTATGAAAAACACATTTTTACCTGGCACTGAAACCTGTTGCTTTAATGTGATGAGAAAATAGTGACACTTCACTTTTATTTTATTTTCAAAACAGCAAAAGCAAATGTATATTTTTTTAATGTATTATTTTTTGAATTAATAATATATTTCCAAGCTGGATGTGGTGGCTCACGCCTGTAATCCCAGCACTTTGGGAGGCCAAAGCGGGCAGATCACCTGAGGTCAGGAGTTTGAACCAGCCTGGCCAACATGGTGAAACCCCGTTTTTACTAAAAATACAAAAATTAGCTGGGCATGGTGGCGGGCACCTGTAATCCCAGCTACTCGGGAGGCTGAGGCAGGAGAATCACTTGAACTCGGGAGGCAGGGGCTGCAGTGAGCTGAGATTACATCATTGCACTCCAGCCTGGGTGACAAGAATGAGACTCCATCTCAAAAAAAAAATATGTATATATATATTTCCATTGTTTAAAATGTATGAGGCACAAAGGCTATACAATGAAGTTTACCTTCCATCCTCATCTCTAACTACGCTGTTCCCACCACCCCAGACAACAGATATGTGTGTGTATATGTGGGTATTCTTTAAGAGATATTTTAGGCATCTACAATCATACGTAAATGTTATTTATTCCATTTTTTACACAAATGGTTTGCTTTCCACACTATACTGCACCTTGCTTTTTTCACTTAGTGTATTTCAACAGCAATAAGATATATTTTTCATATTTTAATGCCTTAACATAAGGCTTACATTTGATGGTATCTTACAACCGTTGTCGATAAGCAGGGCTCATGGTGTAACCGTCACTGTCTGCATGCATAAATTGGATTAACTGCAACTCCTTAATGTTATAGTCAACAGACCATTGAAAGACCACTTTGGAAGAAATATGAGTCCTAGTCTCTGTCTGAAAGTTTTCCAATATTTTTCTTCTAATAAAAATCAAGAAGGTTCTAATATCAAAATTAACATGACATGTGTTAGTGTGTGTGTGTGTGTGTGTGTGTGTGTGTGTATATATATATATATTTTTAAAGAGACAGTGTCCCACTATGTTGCCTGGCCTGGAGTGCAGTGGCTATTCACAGTTGTGATCATAGCATACCACAACCTCGAACTCCCAGGCTTTAGGGATCCCTCTCACTTCAGTCTTTTGAGTAGCTGAGGTTACAAGACTGTGCCACTGCACTTGGCTGTGTGTTGGCATTTTTGAAGAAGATCTTGTAGATGATAGTAGGACGCAGAGAATGACATTCCATAGCAAACTATGGATTTCTATGACACTGAGTCTCAAAGTGATTCAGAAAAGTTGGAGTCTGAATGAAAAAGTTTTAGAAATTCTTCAACCAATTTATTTCATTAACCTTTTTTTATATATGCACAATAGTAATAATAAAATTCCACAAATAAGTCTGAAGGAATGTGCTTTGTTTAAAATTGAAGTTATAACATGTCACAGTTTGAATTTTGTAATACTATACCTGGTTTTCAATCAGCTGCACAGTATTTCACTAGATAAACGTGCAGTATTTATTTAACTTGTCTCCTATTAATGATCATTTAGGATGTTTGCAGTCCCTTACTTTTAAAAACAATGCTGCAGTGATTAACCTTGAACCTGGATCATTATGCTAATAGATTTGTAGGATGAATCCCTAGAATTGAGATTTGTATGTGCATTTAAAATTTTGGTAGATCTTCCTGATTAGCTGCTAAAGATACAGTTGGTATTTTCTCTTATCATGGTTGGAGCTTTTCTTAGGTTTATAGATTAACTTGAAGGAGAATTATCATCACTACTGATGCTGATTTTTAGTATTTTCAATTTATCTTTTGGTTCTTTTAGAATGTTCTTTCTCATAATATGAGTTTTGCATATTATTTTTACCTTTTTGGTTGTTATTGAAAATGTAATCTTTTTCTTCTAGTGTAGCTTCTTGTTGGTTGAAATAAGTAAAGGTAGCTCTTAAATGCTAAAAATCAGTCTTTTTCAAACTTCCTTGAAAAAAAGTACATTATGTTAATTTAAAAATTGTCAAAATTATAAAATCCTTAGTTAATGACAGAGGGCCACATTCTAAATTTCTTAGAGGAAAAAATGTTTATTGATGGCGTGAAAAATATGTAATGACAGTAACATAACAGTGCATTTATTTGAATCTCTTTCTGGCTAGTAAACAATGGACCGATTTGCATGTCTTGCTCTGCTCTTGCGCCTGAATTCAAGTTTAATGATGTTGTACCTGAGTGTAATGCTCAAAACATTCCTGCTTGGGAACCATTGACCATTACTCTGTTGACCATCCAAACTACCTG
This sequence comes from Macaca thibetana thibetana, assembly GCF_024542745.1. NCBI lineage: Eukaryota > Metazoa > Chordata > Mammalia > Primates > Cercopithecidae > Macaca > Macaca thibetana. Next base: position 67,392,807 of record NC_065590.1, on the reverse strand, counting down.
GACATTGGGTATCACCTAAGTCACTGGGCAATATTCAGACTTCACCTCTGATTTTCTTGAGGAGTCTTTGGCAAGTAAAAGGTTCAATTTCATTGCATGGATTTGCAAAGAATTCTTAAACAATCTGGGTCCTTCACTGCCCTACCGACCTCCCCCCTGCCACCCACCCTCCACCTCCAGCTTCGTATTCTCATTAGGAAAGAGTGTTTTTCAGCCCTAATGTAAATTCATTTGAAAGGCCACATGCTGTTGTATTGGAGATATGCCATCTATAGCCTTCTACTTCATTAGGCTGGAGTCTGCAGGCTTTTTGTAGAGAAGCCACATTTTTTCTCCATAAAATTGTATTCTGTACCAGTATGTACAGCTTCATTAACCATGTCAAACATGAAATGAAAATTTCGATTATGAAAAAATTGATGATTCAGGCCATCAATGGGTTTAAAGTAGTAGCGTATGCAAATAATGTTTCTTAGGTTTTCTTTTAGTACATAAAATATAAAGAACAAAGCAAAAATGGCCTATAATATCACCATTCTGTTAACCCTTATTGTTGAGAAAACAAAATAATGCATGTGCGCGGTTAGGAGACTTAAACAATCCAAAGAGAAATGAAATGAAAAGTACGTTTTTTCTTTCCACCCCAGACTCTTTCAAACTTAAACTACTGTTTACCTTATATACCCCCAAAACATTTTTGCAGAGAGAAATATAATTTTGAACACTTCAACATACACACATATACACACCTATGTTTTAAAAAGGAAAGTACACAGAGTAAATCACATTACACACAATATTTTGTTATTTACATATTTCACTTATATCTTGTCTCTTTATGTAAATGCATGCATGTTGTCTTCATGTACATCAAACATATGGGCATAGCGAGAGCTATCAGTAGAAATTTAGATTAATACCAGGCGTTTTAAAATATTTTAAACACTGCTATGAAAAGCATTCTTATTTGGGATTTGGAACACTGCTGAGAGTATATCTGTAGATTAGGGCAGGCAGTGTAGCATAGTGATTAATGACATAGATTCTGGTGCCAGATTGCCTGGAGTTTTAATTCATTATTTGCTCCTTATTAGCTATGTGACCTTGGGCAAGTTATTGAACTTCTCTACTCTTTACTTTCCTCCTTGTCAGATGAGCCTAAGGGTAGTACACACCTATGTTATTTTTTCAGTCCGTTTGTACTGCTATAACAGAATTACACATACTGGGTAATTTATAAAGAACATAAATTTATTTCTCATAATTCTGGAGTCTGAGAAGTCTAAGATCAAGGAGCCAGCAGGTTCTGTTGTCTGCTAAGGGCTATTCTCTGTTTCCAAGATGACACCCCTTTGCTAAATCCTTGGAGGGGAGGAATGCTGTGTCCTCAAATGGCAGAAGGTAAAGAGCAAGGGAACAGAACACTGTGTGAAACCTCTTTTATAAGGGTCTTAATCCCATTCATGAGGGAGGAGTTCTCGCGGCCTAATCACCTCTTAAAGGCCTCACCTCTTGATACAATCACATTTTGGAGGGAACACATTCAAACCATAGCAGTTGGTATGAGGATCAATGTATATAAAGAGCTTGGATCGGTGTGTGGCCTATAGACCATGGTCAATGAATACTAGCTATTGTTATTTTTATTATTATGACGGTAAAATTTGTGACACCTCTATGTTAAAAGGCTTCATTCTGGGAGAAAAGTTGGAAATGAAAGGGAAGAAGGAAGACAAAAGCAGAAGAGAAATTAATAATGAGCAGGAAGATAAAAAAGAGAGGAAGAGAGAAATGAAACAGAGGTTGGGAAGGGAATGCTGCAGAAAGAAGAGGAAGGATAAAAAGTGGAGAAGGATGGGCTAGACAAGGGTCACATTAATAAGAATGGAAAATGAAGATGTAAGGTTTGGAGAATAATTGAAACCTCACACTGAATGGTTGAAGACTTCCTTTATAATTGTAATTATTACACTGGAGCCAAATCCAGAGATTTGTATCATCTTACCCCTCAGTCATGGCACCTTGTCCTTACAAGGCCCCTTTCTTTTTTGTCCACTTGTTTCTTTGTACACTAATTTATTCTCTTTTATCCCTATTCCAAACTTCATTCACCTACTAATTCCAAGACCATTCTTTCTCTTTTTAAAAAATTGAATAACTAATTTTAATAGACAAATAAAATGGTATCTTTTTATCATGTACAACATAATGTTTTGAAATATGTATACATTGTGGAATGTCAAATCTATCTAACATATGCATTACCTTGTGTGCTTATTTCTTTGTGGTGAGAACACTAAAAATCTCTCAGCAAATTTCAAGAATACAATACATCGTTATTCAGTACTGTCACCATGTTATACAATAGGTCTCTTAAACTTATTCTTCCTATTGCACCGACATTGTGTTTTCTTTCACCAACATCTCTCCAATCCCAATCCATTTCCCCAGCTCCTTGGAGCTACCATTTTTCTCTCTCTACTTCTATGAGCTCAACTTTTTTATATTCCATGTAAAAGTGAGATCATGTGGTGTTTGTCTTTCTATGCTTGTCTTATTTCACTTAACATAATGTCCTCAGGTTCATCCATGTTGTTACACATGACAGAATTTCCTTCTTTTTTAAGGCTTAGTAGTATTTCATTTTTATAAATACATCATTTTTAAAAATCTATTTATCCACTGATGGACACTTAGGTTGATCCCACATCTTGGCTGTTGTGAATAGTACTGCAATGAACATGAAAGTACAGATATCTCTTTCACATACTGATATCACTTCCTTTGGATATATACTCAGTAGTGGTAATGACGGATGATATGGTGGTTCTATTTTTAATTTAGTAAGGAATTAAAATTCCATATTGTTTTCCATAATGGCTACACTAATTTACATTCCCAACAACAGTGTGCAAGGGATTCCTTTACTCCACATCCTCACCAGCACTTGTTATCCTTAGTCTTATTGGTAATAGCCATTCTAACAGGTGTGAAGTGATATCTTATTATGGTTTTGATTTGCATTTCTCTGATTAGTGATGTTGAACATTTTTTCATATGCCATTTGTATGTCTTCTGTGAGAAATTACTATTTAGGTCCTTTGCCTATTTTTATTTTTTAAAAATTTTCCTTCCTAATTACTTTTTAAAAATTATGCTTTAAGTTCTGGGATACATGTGCAGAACATGCAGGTTTGTTACATGTGTATACACGTGCCATGGTGGTTTGCTGCACCCATCAACTCGTCGTCTACATTAGGTGTTTCTCCTAATGCTATCCCTCCCCTAGTCCCCCACCCCTTGAGAGGCCCTGATGTGTGTTGTCCCCTCCCTGTGTCCATGTGTTCTCACTGTTCAACTCCCACTAATGAGTGAGAACATGCCATGTTTGGTTTTCTGTTCCTGTGTTAGTTTGCTGATAATGATGGTTTCCAGCTTCATCCATGTCCCTGCAAAGGACATGAACTCATGCTTTTTTGTGACTGCATAGTATTCCATGGTGTATATGTGCCACATTTTCTTTATCCAGTTTATCACTGATGAGCATTTGAGTTGGTTCCAAGTCTTTGCTATTGTGAATAGTGATGCAGTAAACATACATGTGCATATGTCTTTATAGTAAAATGATTTATAATCCTTTGGGTACATACCCAGTAATGGGATTGCTGGATCAAATGGTATTCCTGGTTCTAGATCCTTGAGGAATCACCACACTGTCTTCCACAATAGTTGAACTAATTTACACTCCCACCAACAGTGTAAAAGTGTTCTGATTACTCCACATCCTCTCCAGCATCTGTTGTTTCCTGACTTTTTAATGATCGCCATTCAAACTGGCGTGAGATGGTATCTCATAGTGGTTTTGATTTGCATTTCTCTAGTGACCAGTGATGGTGAGCTTTTTGTCATATGTTTCTTGGCTGCATAAATGTCTTCTTTTGAGAAGTGTCTGTTCATATCCTTCCCCCACTTTTTGACAGTTTTTTTTTTCTTGTAAATTTGTTTAAGTTTGTTGTAGATTCTGGATATTAGCCTTTTGTCAGATAGATTGATTGCAAAAGTTTTCTCCCATTCTGTAGGTGACCTGTTCATACTGATGATAGTCTCTTTTACTGTGCAGAAGCTCTTTAGTTTAATTATATCCTATGTGTCAATTTTGGCTTTTGTTGCAGTTGCTTTTGGTGTTTTAGTCATGGAGTCTTTGCCCATGCCTATATCCTGAATGTTATTGCCTAGGTTTTCTTCTAGGGTTTTTATGGTTTTGGGTCTTATGTTTAAGTCTTCAATACATCTTGAGTTAATTTTTGTTTAAGGTATAAGGAAGGGGTCCAGTTTCAGTTTTCTGCAAATGGCTAGCCAATTTTCCCAATACCGTTTATTAAATAGGGAATCCTTTCCCCATTGCTTGTTTTTGTCAGGTTTATCAAAGTTCAGATGGTTGTAGGTGTGTGGTGTTATTTCTGAGGCCTCTGCTCTGTTCCATTGGTCTATATATCTGTTTTTCTACCAGTACCATGCTGCTTTGGTTACTGTAGCCTTGTAGTGTAGTTTGAAGTCAGGTAGTGTGATGCCTCCAGCTTTGTTCTTTTGGCTTAGGATTGTCTTGGCTATATGGGCTCTTTTTTGGTTCCATATGAAATGTAAAGTAGGTTTTTTCTAATTCTGTGATGAAAGTCAATGGTCGCTTGATGGGGATAGCACTGAATCTATAAATTACTTTGGGCAGTATGGCCATTTTCATGATATTGAATCTTCCTATCCATGAGCATGGAATGTTTTTCCATTTGTTTGTGTCCTCTCTTATTTCCTTGAGCAGTGGTTTGTAGTTCTCCTTGAAGTGGTCCTTCACATCCCTTGTAAGTTGTATTCCTAGGTATTTTATTCTCTATGTCATGATTGTGGATGGGAGTTCACTTATGATTTCACTCTCTGTTTGTCTATTATTGCTGTATAGGAATGCTTGTGATTTTTGCACATTGATTTTGTATCCTGAGACTTTGCTGAAGTTGCTTATCAGCTTAAGGAGATTTTGGGCTGAGATGATGGGGTTTTCTAAATATACAATCACGTCATTTGCAAACAGAGACAACTTGACTTCCTCTCTTCCTATTTGAATACCCTTTATTTCTTTCTCTTGCCTGATTGCCCTGGCCAGAACTTCCAATACTATGTTGAAGAGGAGTGGTGAGAGAGGGCATCCTTGTCTTGTGCCGGTTTTCAAAGGGAATGCTTCCAGCTTTTGCCCAATTGGTATGATATTGGCTGTGGGTTTGTCATAAATAGCTCTAATTATGTTGAGATATGTTCCATCAATAACTAATTTATCAAGAGGTTTTAGCATGAAGGGGTGTTGAATTTTATGGAAGGCCTTTTCTGCATCTGTTGAGATAATCATGTGGTTTTTGTCATTGGTTCTGTTTGTGTGATAAATTATGTTTGTTGATTTGCATATGTTGAACCAGCCTTGCATCCCAGGGATAAAGCCAACTTGATTGTGGTGGATAAACTTTTAGTGTGCTGTTGGTCTTGGTTTGCCAGTATTTTATTGAGGATTTTTGCATCAATGGTCATCAGGAATAGTGGCCTGAAATTTTCTTTTTTTGTTGTGTCTCTGCCAGGTTTTGCTATCAGAATGATGCTGGCTTCATAAAATAAGTTAGGGAGGAGTCCCTCTTTTTCTGTTGTTTGGAATAGTTTCAGAAAGAATGGTACCAACTCCCCTTCACACCTCTGGTAGAATTCAGCTGTGAATCTGTCTGGTCCTGGGCTTTTTTTGGTTGGTGGGCTATTAATTACTGCCTCAATTTCAGAATTTGTTATTGATCTATTCAGGGATTTGACTTCTTCCTGGTTTAGTCTTGGGTGGGTGTATGTGTCCAGAAATTTATGTATTTCTTCTAGATTTTATAGTTTATTTGCATAGAGGTGTTTACAGTGTTCTCTGATGGTAGTTTGTGTTTCTATGAGATCAGTGGCGATATCCCTTTCATCGTTGTTTATTGTGTCTACTCGATTCTTCTCTCTTCTCTTCTTATTTAGTCTGGCTAGTGGCCCATCTATTTTGTTTATCTTTTCAAAAAAACAGCTCTTGGATTTATTGACTTTTTTGAAGAGGTTTTCATGTCTATATCTCCTTCAGCTCTGTTCTGATCTTACTTATTTCTTGTTTTCTGCTAGCTTTTGAATTTGTTTGCTCTTACTTCTCTAGTTCTTTTAATTGTGATGTTAGGCTGTCGATTTTAGATCATTCCTGGTTTCTCTTGTGGGCATTTAGTGCTATCAATTTCCCTCTAAACGTTACTTTGGCTGTGCCCCAGAGATTCTGGTATGTTTTGTCTTTGTTCTCATTGGTTTCAAAGAACTTATTTATTTCTACCTTAATTTAGTTATTTACCCAGTAGTCATTCAAGAGCAGGTTGTTCAGTTTCCATGACTTGTGTGGTTTTGAGGGAGTTTTTAAATTCTGAGTTCCAATTTGACTGCTCTGTGGTCTGAGAGACTGTTTGTTATGACTTCTATTCTTAGGCATTTGCTGAGCAGTGTTTTACTTCCAATTATGTGTTCAATTTTAGAATAAGTGTGACGTGGTGCTAAGAAGAATATATATTCTGTTGATTTGGGGTGGAGAGTTCTGTAGATGTCTATTAGGTCCGCTTGGTCCAGAGCTGAGTTCAAGTCCTGAGTATCCTTTTTAATATTCTGTCTCGTTGATGTGTCTAACATTGACAGTGGGGTGTTAAAGTCTCCCACTATTAATGTGTGGGATTCTAAGCCTCTTTGTAGGTCTCTAAGAACTTGCTTTTTGAATCTGGGTGCTCCTGTATTGGGTGCATATATATTTAGGATAGTTAGCTCTTCTTGTGGCAATGATCCCTTTGCTATTATATAATGCCTTTCTTTGTCTTTTTTGATCTTTGTTGGTTTAAAGTCTGTTTTATCAGAGATGAGGATTGCAACCTCTGCTGTTTTTGCTTTCCATTAGCTTGGTAAATATTCCTCCATCCCTTTATTTTGAGCCTATGTGTGTCTTTGCACGTGAGATGGGTCTCATGAATACACTACACCAATGGGCCTTGACTCCTTCCAATTTGCCAGTCTGTGTTTTTCAATTGGGGCATTTAGCCCATTTACATTTAAGGTTAATATTATTATGTGTGAATTTGATCCTGTCATTATGATGTTAGTTAGTTATTTTGCCCTTTTTTGGATGCCATTTCTTCATAGTGTTGATGGTCTTTACAATTTGGTATGTTTTTGCATTGGATGGTACTGGTTTTTCCTTTCTATATTTAGTGCTTCCTTTCCTTCAGGAGCTCTTATAAGACAGGCCTGGTGGTGACAAAATCTCTCAGCATTTGCTTGTCTGTAAGGGATTTTATTTCTTCTTCACTTACAAAGCTTAGTTTGGCTGGATATGAAATTTTGGGTTGAAAATTCTTTTCTTTAAGAATGTTGAATATTGGCCCTACTCTCTTATAACTTGTAGGGTTTCTGTGGATAGATCAGCTATTAGTCTGATGGACTTCCTTTTGTGGGTAACCTGACCCTTTTCTCTGGCTGCTCTTAACATTTTTTCATTCCTTTCAGCCTTGGTGAATCTGATGATTATGTGTGTTGGGGTTGATCTTCTCACGGAGTATCTTTGTAGTGTTCTCTATATTTTAATGTTGGCCTCTCTTGCTAGGTTGGGGAAGTTTTCCTGGATAATATCCTGAAGAGTGTTTTCCAACTCGGTTCCATTCTCTTCATCACTTTCAGGTACACCATTGAAACGTAGGTTTGGTCTTTTCACATAGTCCTATATTTCTTGGAGGCTTTGTTGTTCCTTTTCCTTCTTTTTTCTCTAATCTTATCTTCACACTTTATTTCATTAACTTGAACTTCAATATCTCATATCCTTTCTTCTGCTTGATTGATTTGGCTATTGATACTTGTGTATACCTCACAAAGTTCTTGGGCTGTGTTTTTCAGCTCCATCAGGTCATTTATGTTCTTCTCTAAATTGGTTATTCTAGTTAGCAATTCCTCTAACCTTTTTTCAAGGTTATTAGCTTCCTTGCATTGGGTTAGAAAATGCTCCTTTAGCTCAGGGGAATTTGTTATTACCCACCTTCTGAAGCCTACTTTTGTCAATTCGTCAAACTCATTCTCCATCCAGTTTTGTTCCCTTGCTGGTGAGGAGTTGTGATCCTTGGGAGGAGAAGAGGCATTCTGGTTTTTGGAATTTTCAGCCTTTTTGCACTGTTTTTCCTCACCTTCATGGATTTATCTACCTTTGGTCTTTGATGTTGGTGACCTTCAGATGGGGTTTTTGTGTGGATGTCCTTTTTGTTGATGTTGATGCTATTCCTTTCTGTTTTTTAGTTTTCCTTCTAACAGTCAGGCCTCTCCTCTGCAGGTGTGATGGAGTTTGCTGGAGGCCCACTTCAGACCCTGTTTGCCTGGTTATCACCAGCAGAGGCTGCAGAACAGCAAAGATTGCTGCCTGTTCCTTCCTCTGGAAGCTTTGTCCCAGAGGGGCACTCCAAATGCCAGCCAGAGCTCTCCTGTATGAGGTATCTGTCGACCCCTGCTGGGAGGTGTCTCCCAGTCAGGAGGCACAGGGTCAGGGACAAACTTGAGGAGGCAATCTGTCCCTTAGCAGAGCTGGAGGACTGTGCTGGGAGATCTGCTGCTCTCTTCAGAGCCAGCAGACAGGAAAGTTTAAGTCTGCTGAAGCTGCACCCACAGACGCCCCTTCCCCCAGGTGCTCTGTCCCAGGGAGATGGGAGTTTTATCTATAAGCCCCGACTGGGGCTGCTGCCTTTCTTTCAGAGGTGGCCTGCTCAGAGAGGAGGAATCTAGAGAGACAGTCTGGCTACAGTAGCTTTGTGGAGCTGTGGTGGGTTCTGCCCAGTTCGAACTTCCTGGCAGCTTTGTTTACACTGTCAGTGGAAAACCGCCTACTCAACCCTCAGTAATGATGGATGCCTCTCCCCTGACCAAGCTCGAACATCCCAGGGCAACTTCAGACTGCTGTGCTGGCAGTGAGAATTTCAAGCCACTGGATCTTCGCTTGCTGGGCTCTGTGGAAGGGGGATCTGCTAAGCTAGACCACTGGGCTTCAGCCCCATTTCCAGGTGAGTGAATGGTTCTGTCTCGCTGGTGTTCCAGGCATCACTGGGGTGTGAAAAAAAACGTCCTGCTGCTAGCTTGGTGTCGACCCTAATGGCTGCCCAGTTTTGTGCTTGAAACCCAGGGCCCTGGTTGTGTAGGTACGCGAGGGAATAACCTGGTCTGTGGGTTGTGAGGACTGTGGGAAAAGTGTAGCATCTGGGGTGGAATGCATTGTCCCTCACGGCACAGTCCCTCATGGCTTCCCTTGCCTGGTGGAGGGAGTTCTTGGACCCCTTTCACTTCCTGGGTGAGGCAACACCCCACCCTGCTTGCCCTCCATAGGCTGCACCCACTATCTAATCAGTCTCAGTGAGATGAGCCAGGTACATCAGTTGGAAGTGTAGAAATCACCCACCTTCTGGATTGTTCTCACTGGGAGCTGCAGACCAGAGCTGTTCCTATTCGGCCATCTTACCAGCCACTTCTCTTGCCTACTTTTTTTTTTTAACCTTTCTCTTTTCTATTTTTATCCACATCAACATCCCTTTAATTGCACATCAGTCTTCACCCTAATCCCTTTGCTCTTGTTATTTGTTTATTTTCATCCTTTACATTATTATTATTATTATAATACTTTAAGTTCTAGGGTACATGTGCGTAACGTGCAGGTTTGTTACATATGTATACTTGTGCCATGTGGGTGTGCTGCACCCATCAACTCGTCAGCACCCATCAACTCGTCATTTACATCAGGTATAACTCCCAATGCAATCCCTCCCCCCTCCCCCCTCCCCATAATAGGCCCCGGTGTGTGATGTTCCCCTTCCGGAGTACAAGTGATCTCATTGTTCAGTTCCCACCTGTGAGTGAGAACATGTGGTGTTTGGTTTTCTGTTCTTGCGATAGTTTGCTGAGAATGATGGTTTCCAGCTGCATCCACGTCCCTACAAAGTTCACAAACTCATCTTGAGTTGTTTGGTTTTGTTCTATTGAGTTATTTGAGTATCTTACATATTTTGAATATTAAACCCCTATCAGATGTATGGTTTGGAAATATTTTCTACCATTCTGTAGTTTGTCTCTTCATTCTCCTATTTTATTTGTTGTGTAGACGTTTTTAGTTTGATGTAATCCCACTAGTGTATTTTTTTTTCTTGTGTTGCCTGTACTATTGGGTTCATATCCCCTAAAAAAATTATTGCCCAGATAAATTTCATCGAGCTTTCCTCCTATGTTTTCTTCTAGTAATTTCATAGTTTCAGATCTTATGTTTTAATCAATTTTGGGATGATTATTATATATAGCATGAAGTAAGGGTCTAATTGCATTTTTTTTGGCATGTGGATATTCAGTTTTTCCAACATTATTAATTAAAGATATGTCCTTTATCCACTGCATGTTCTTGGCACTTTTGTTGAAAATCAGTTGACTGTATATGTGTGGATTTATTTCTGGAATTTCTATCCTGTTCCATTGATTTATATGTCCGTTTTTATGCCAGAACCATGCTGTTTTGATTGCTATAGCTTTGTAATATATTTTGAAGTCACATAGTATGATGCCTTCAGCTTTATTCTTTTTGCTCCAGATTGCTTTGGTTATTAAGGGTCTTTTGTGGTTTTGTACAAATTTTAGGATTGTTTTGTCTATTGCTGTGTAAACATCATTGGAATTTGGGTAAGGATTGGATTGAATCTGTAGATAGCTTTGGGTAGTATGCACATTTTAACAATATTATTTCTTTCAATTCATGAACACAGAATATCTTTCCATTTGTTTGTGTCTTCTTCAGTTTCTTTCATTAATGTTTTATAGTTTTCAGTATGCAGATATTTCACCTCTTTTGGTTAAATTCATTTTTGAATATTTTACTTTTTTGGAGGTATTGTAAATGGGATTGTTTTCTCGATTTGTTTTTTTCGGGGGTTAGTTCATTGTTAGTGTACAGAAGTGCTACTGATTTTTGTAAATTGTTTTTGTATTGTACAATTTTACTGATTTTTAAAAACAGTTTTAGCAGTCTTTTCTTTTGGTGGAGTATTTAGGGTTTTCTATATGTGAGATCCTGTCATTTGCAACAGGGAAATTCCTGCTTTCACTTTGTTGCTTTTTCTTTTCCACTTTGTTGCTTTTTCTTTTCCACTTTGTTGCTTTTTCTCTCTTTCTTTTGCCAAATTGCTCTACCTAGAGCTTCCAGTTCTATATTCAATAAAAGTGGCAAGAGTTGGTATTCTAGTCTTGTTTCTGATATTAGAGGAAAGGCTTTCAACTTTTCACTATTGAGTATGATGCTAGTTGTAGGTTTGTCGTGTACGGCCTTTGTTATGTTGAGGTACATTTCTTCTACACCTAATTTGTTGAGAGTTTTTTTTAACATAAGATGTTGTTAGATTTTGTCAAATGCTTTTTCTGCATGTACTAAGATGATCATGTGGATTTTGTCTTTCACTCTGTTAATGTGATATATCACATTTATAGATTTGCATCTGTTGAACCGTCCTTACATTCCTAGAATAAACACTACTTGATCATAGTGAATGATCATTTTAATATGTTGTTGGATTAATTTGCTGGTATTTTGTTGAGAATTTCCACCTCTATTTTCAACAGAAAGATTGGTGTGTAACTGTATTTTATTGGAGTGTCCTTCTCTGACTTTGGGGGTAATGCTAGCCTTATAAAAGGAGTTTGGAAGTATTTCTTCCTCTGCAATTTTTTTGGAAGAGTTTGTGAGGGATTGACATTAGTTCTTTAAATGCTTGGTAGAATTCAGCAGTGAAGCCATCATGTGTTGGGCTTTGCTTTGATAGTAGACTTTTTATTACAGATTAAATCCCCTTACTCATTATTGGTTTATTCATATTTTCAATTTCTTCATGATTTGTTATTGGTAGGTTGTAAGTATTTAGGAATTTATCCATTTCCTCTAGAATGTTTGATTAGTTGTTGTATAATTGTTCACAGTAGTCTCTTACAATGGTTATCAGTCATAATACCTCCTGCCTGATTTCTGATTGTATTTGTTAAGTTTTCTCTCTTTTTGAAGTTAGTCTAACTAAAGTTTTATTGTTTTTGCTTATCTTTTCAGAAAATCAACTATGTTTTGTTGATGTTTTCTGTTTTTGTTAGTCTCTATTTTGTTTATTTTTGCTCTGATGTTTATTTTCTCCTTTCTTCTAACTTTGAACATAGTTTGTTCTTCTTTTCCTTGAGTCTTGGTGTATAACATTGTTATTTATTTGAGATTTTAAATTTTTTTGATGTAGGCATTCATTGCTATAACTTTCCTTTTAGAACTGTTTTTGCTGCATCCCATATGTCTTGGTATGTTCTGTTTCCACTTTTGTTTGTTTCAAGATATTTTAAGTTATTTTTTCTTAATTTATTCATTGACCCGTTGGTTGTTTAGGAGCATGTTGTTTAACTTCCATGTTTGTGTGAATTTTCAAATTTTCCCCATAATTGCTTTTTAGTTTCATGCCATTGTGGTCAGATAAGAGACTTGATATGATTTGTTAAGTTTGTTAAGGTTTATTTTAGGGCCTAACGTATGACCTACCCTCAAGAATATTCCATGTATACTTGAGATGAATGTGTATTCTGTTGCTGTTAGAATGTTCTGTATATGCCTATTAGGTCCATTTTGTCTAAAATGTAGTTTAAGGCTGACAGTTCCTTACTGATTTTCTGTCTGGGTGATCTGTTTACTGCTGAAAGTTAAGTATAGAACTTCCCTACTATTTTGGTATTACAGTCTATCCCTCCTTAGAGATCTATTAATATTGGCTTTATTTATTTAGGCGCTCCAATGTCAGATGCATATAAATTTACAATTGTTATATCCTCTTTATAAATTGATCCCTTTCTCATTATATAATAAACTTTGTGTCTCATTTTCCAGTTTTTGACTTAAAGCATATTTTATATGATACAAATATAGCTACTCCTGCTCTTTTTTGGTTCATTTGTGTGAAATATTTTGTTCTCAGCTTGAATGTTTTTGGTTTATAGAAATGCTACTAATTTTTGTATGTTGAGTTTGTATCCTGAGACTTTACTGGAGTCACTTATCAAGTCTACGGGTCTTCTGGAGGAGTCTTTAAGGTTTTCTAGGTATACAAACATCATCAGTGAGCAGACATAATTTGACTTCCTCTTTTTCAATTTGGAGGCCTTTTATTTCTTTCCCCTGCTTGACCACTCTGGGTAGAACTTCTAGTACTTCCAGTTGAATAGGAGTAGTGAGAGTCAACATTCTCCTCTTGTTCCAGGTCTTACGGGAAATGCTTTTCCCCATTCAGTATGATGTTGGCTCTGGGTTTATCATGTATGACTCTTATGATTTTGATTATTTTGAGGTATGTTCTTTCTATGCCTAGTTTGTTGAGGGTGTTTATTCTGAAGGGATATTGGATTTAACCAAATGCATATTCTGTAACTATTGAGATAATAATACAATTTTTGTTCTTGTTCTCTTTATGTGGTGAAATGACATTTATTGACTTGCATATGTTGAACCAACTTTGCATCCCTGGAATAAAGCCTACTTGATCATGATGAATTTTTTTTTAAATTGCATTGTTGGATCCAGTCTGCTACTATGTTGTTGAGAATTTTTACATCTATGTTCATAAGTGATATTTGTAGTTTTCTGGTTTGATGTCCATACATGGTTTTGGTATCAGGGTCATACTGGATTCCTAGAATGAGTTATGTGGGATTTTTCCTCTTTGATTTTTTAGAATAGTTTCAGTAACATTGGTACCAGCTCTTCTTCATACACCTGGTAAAATTCAGTTCATTATCCTTCCAGTCCTACACTTTTTTTTTGTTGGAAGATTTTTTATTATCAATTCAAATTTAATCCTTGCTATTGGTCTATTCTGTGTTTCTATTTCTTACTGGTTTAATCTCAGGAAATTGTATAAATCTAGGAATTTATCCATTTCCTCTGGGTTTTCTAGTTTGTGTGCACTGAGGTGTTCATAGCAGTTGCTGATGATCTTCTGTATCTATCTGTTATCAGTTGTAACGCCATCTTTATCATTTCTGATTGTGCTTATTTGAATCTTCTCCCTTTTTTCTTGGTTAGTCTAGTGGTCTGTCAATTTTGTTTATCTTTTCAAAAAACTAGCTTTTTGTTTTATTGATCTTTTAAAATTTTTGTTGTCTCAGTCTCATTTAGTTCTGCTCTGATCTTTGTTATTTCTTTTCTTCTGCTAGCTTTGAGTTTGGTTTGTTATTGCTTTTCAGATTCCTTAGGGTGTGATGGTAGATTGTTAATTTGAGATCTCTCCATCTTTTCAATGGAGGCATTTAATGCTATCAACTTTTCTTTAAGCACTGCTTTTGTTCTATCCCAGAGGTTGTTTTATGTTGTATATCTGTTTTCATTCATTTCAAATAATTTTTAATATTTGCCTTAATTTTGGTGTTTACCCAAAAGTTGTTCAGAAACAAATTGTTTAGTTTACATGTATTTGTGTAGTTTTGAGAATTCCTCTTGGTATTGATTTCTAATTTTATTATCCTGTAGTCTGACAAGACACTTTATATGATTTTGATTTTTTTGAATTTACTGAGACTTGCTTTAAGGCAAAGCATATAGTTGATTATGGAGAATGTTTCATGTGTAGGCAAGAAGAATGTGTGTTCTGCAGTTGTTTGGTAGAATGCTCAATAAATGTCTATCAGGTCTTTTTGGTCTATTGGCCAGTTTAAGTCCAGAGTTTCTTTGTTGATTGTTTTTATGATCTGTCTGTTAATGTTAGGGGGTATTGAAATCCTCACTATTATTCTATTGCTATCAATCAGCTTTATTAGGTTTATTAGTATTTGTTTTATGAATCTGGGTGCTCTGGTATTAGGTCGATATATATTTAGCATTGCTAAATCTTGTTGTGTTGAACTCTTTATTATTATATAATGACTTTCTTTGTCTTTTTTAACTGCTGCTGACTTAAGTTTATTAGTTTTATCTAATATGAGTATGTCTATTCCTA
Source organism: Macaca thibetana thibetana (assembly GCF_024542745.1). Lineage (NCBI taxonomy): Eukaryota > Metazoa > Chordata > Mammalia > Primates > Cercopithecidae > Macaca > Macaca thibetana. Next base: position 67,377,709 of record NC_065590.1, on the reverse strand, counting down.
CTCACTTTTGTTTTCCACTTGTGTTGTATGTATTTTTCCACCCTTTTACTTTGAGTCTGAATTTGTCTTTAGGTGCATCTCATATAGACAACAGATGGCTGTGTCTTGTATTTTTTTAAATCAAATTTGCCACTCTATCTTTTAAGTAGGGCATTTAGGTCATTTACATTCAAGGTTAATATTGATATGTGAGATTCTGTTACTGTTGTTGTACTGTTAGCTAGTTTTAGGGTTTCAATTGTGTATTTGATTTATAGAATCTGTGAGCATTTTACTTATGTGTCCTTTTTCTGATGCAAGTATCATTCTTTTGTTTCCATGTGTAGAACTCCTCTGAGCATCTCTTGTAAAACTGGTCTCGTGGTGACAAATTCTCTTAGTGTTTGCTTATCTAAGAAAGGCTTTATTTCTCCTTTATGTATTAAGCTTAGTTTGGCAGGATATGAAATTCTTGGCTGGTGTTTTTAAGCTTAAGGATGCTAAAAATAGGCCCCCAAACTCTTTTATGGTTTCTGCTAAGGACTCTATTGTTAATCTGATTGTTTTCCTTTTATAGGTGATTTGACCCTTTTCTCTAGCTCCCTTTAAGGACTTTTCTCTAGTGTTGACTCTGAATAGTCTGATGACTATATACCTTGGTGATATTCATCTGGTAGAGTGTCTTACAGATATTCTCTGCATTTTTTTCTTTTCTTTTTCTTTTTTTTTTTTTTTTTGAGATGGAGTCTCACTCTATCACCCAGGCTGGAGTGCAGTGGCACGATTTTGGCTCACTGCAACCTCTGCCTCTTGGGTTCAAGCAATTCTCATGCCTCAGCCTCCTGAGTAGCCAGAATTACAGGCATGCACCATCACACCCAGGTAATTTTTGTATTTTTAATAGAGACAAAGTTTTGCCATGTTGGCCAGGGTAGTCTTGAACTCCTGACCTCAAATGATCCATCCACCTCAGCCTCCCAAGGTGCTGGGATTACAGACATGAGCCACTGAGCCCAGCCTGACTCTGTTAGTTTTAAATACTGGTTTTCAAGCTCTGAAATTCTTTCTTTTGCTTTATCTAGTCTATTGTTAAAGTTTTCTTTTTATTTTGAAATTCCTTAAATGATATTTCACTTCTAGAAGTTCTGTCTGATTTTTAAAAATAAGACATTTATCTCTTTCTTCATTTCCTGGATTGCTTTTGTAGCTTCTTTATGTTGGTTTTCAACCTTGTCTTGGATCTCCTTGAGCTTCCTCATAATCCATACTTTGAATTCTTTATATATCATTTCTGAATTTCTGTTTTGGTTAACATCCATTTCTAGAGAGCTAGTGTGATCTCTAGAATGTTGTGGTGTCACAACATTCAAATTTTTTTTATGATGCCAGAATTCTTATGCTAATTTCTTCTCATCTGGACAGCCTGCCACTTCTTATTTTTGACATTCTTTTCATTCAGATGGGTTTTAAAAAATTTCCCTGTATTTTTCCTCTCCACCCTGGGGTTGTGATTGTAGAGTATGTTGGGTAGGGTCTTTTGGCTTTGCTTCCATTTCCCTGTGCGCACTTCCGTCTGCAGCTTTTATGTTGGCCTGTGCAGTTTGACCTGTGGCCAGTAGATGGCACTTATGAGTAAGAGCCAGCTATGGCACAAGGTATATACATGGGTATGTACTTGATCTTTGTTTACTGTGAGGTGCTATCTGTTGATTCAGGTGGTGGGCTGGACAGTGGAGTGCCCAGAGTCCTAAGCTTCCTGTTCAGCAGGGGAATAGACAGAGCTGAACTCCCTGGGTTGCTTATGAATATCCCAAAGATGAGCACAGACACCGGGCCTAATGAGGGTCACTAGGGGGGCTGCTGGTAAAATGTGCTGAAGTCTCTGTGGGGGGTGAGGAGGTTGCACCAGCTCCATGTCCTAAATAGGCAGAAACATGATCTGTTTGCTTATCACACCCCTGTTCTTGGCCTTGTGAATCTCAGTTCAGACACACACTGTTGTCTATCTTCAGAGCCATGACAAGTGCCTCTCTTTTGACTCTCCAAGGGAGTGGTTTTGGGGTTGAACTTCTTCACTCAGCCCAAGACAGACATCTTTATGGGTCACCTATTCTCTAATGTGGTAATAATGTTACTTCATGAAGAGGGGAGGGGACTCTGCCTCCTGGCCTGTGTGATGAGTGTCAGCTGTGGGGGTATTGGCTGGTTGGATCAGCCCAACCTCAGGCCCTTGGAGGAGTGGTCAGATGCCAGCAGTGTTGGACTGGACTAGGTAGTTCCCCAGTCCCAGGCCCCTAGATGGTCCACTGGATGGCATGCAGACTGGGGTCAGGCCAGCCCTGAGTTCAGGTGCTGTCTGTGACGAGGAGGGGTGGGCTGGTCTCTTGGTCACCCACAGAACTCTCAGGCAGGGACAGGCAGAATGCTCAGTTGGTGGGAGCCTGAGGCAGATTACAAGCCTGTGGGGGTTGGGCTCTCAGAGGGGCCCTGGGCCGCATCTGAAATGTTCAGATAGGGACAGGGTCGCTGTGCTATAAATCTTTCACTGGGGAGGGCAGGTCCCTTCAGCTGCGGCAATGGAGACTCACAGCCGTGGGGCATGTGGCACATTTGCACTTCCCTCCTGCAGAAATAACACTGGATTTCACTGTTAGGGGCATGCACAGGTGCCAGCCCTCTCTGCTTCCTCCCTGGCCTGGGGGAAGCAAGGGAAGGGGCAGTGGGGGTGGTGGCTGTAAAGGGCTTGTCAGTGACCTCTAGGAGTAGGGCTTTCAGACTAACACTGAGCCATGACTACAGTATTCATGCAGCGACCGGGTGGATGCACTGGGGGTCTGAAGCCAGCAAGTCTCATTTGGCAGGGAGTGGCAGAGGTGTGGAGTTGTGGGTTGCAGAGTCTGCCCACTGCTCCTCCATATCTCAGCTGCAGCATCTGTGCTGGAGTACAATCCTTTGTAAAGTATTCTATTTATGAGAAAAGTAACTTAAAATGCATCACAGTGCTTTCAACAAAATAAAATCCTTAAGAAGAAACTTTGACTTCTAGGATATCTGGAACTCAGCTGAGAGTAGTGGTTTAGGGCATGACTTATCAAATTACTTTTTCCATGTTTTTTTTTAAACACCATTTTCCTAGCTGCAGATAGAGGATTTGGTTACCATACAATATATGACAGAGAACCTTCACAAATTGGTTTAGGGGAAGCTGGGATCTCAACACATGGTGGAAAGGGAGATGATGAAATCGAGTAAAATTAGGGATTCAGTCTAGGGCTTAAAAAAAAGAAAGAGCCAGAAGTCTAATAAATATCACAGTCAGCAGTGAATGACTTAAGACGCACCCTGTTTTTATCTGAGAGATATTGATGCATAAGTGGGGCATGGTAGTAGTGATTTTTCGCCTTTCAATTATATTATTGCAATGACTTATTAATTGGTTTTCAATGTCCAGAATGTTTCCCCACCAGGCTATTCTATAACCATGCTTCTCAAACTTTAATGTTCTACATATTACCTGGGGATCTTGTCAACATGCAATTCTGATTCTATAGGTCTGGAGCAGCGGCGCTGAGAGTCTGTATTCTAACAAACTGCTGCTATTATATGTTGATGCTGCTGGCCTGGGAAGCACACGTTGAGTAGTAAGGTCCACACAATGTTGTTAGACCTTCTCATTACCAAAATTCTCTTATTAAATATTTTCCTGCTCAAACTCCTTCTATGAGTCTCAAAGGTCCACCCGTACTAAGTTAAAAAAAATCTTCATCTTAATATGTATGCCTTCCATAATATGGCTCCAAACTCTCTCCCCATTTACATCTCTCATGAATCCCCTACTGATTGCTATGCACTGGCTCACCTGGTAAAGTTTTCTGATCTTTCCTCTTTACTTGGAAAAACATTGAACTTCTTCCATGAACCACAACTTTCTTGTCTTTCCTTTGTATTCCTGATGCTGTGTAAACTTCATAGTCTGCCTTTACTTATAGTCATATGCTTTTCTTTTTCTTTGTTTGTTTCTTTTTTTTTTTTTGTGAGCTGGAGTCTTGCTCTGTCACCCAGGCTGGAGTACAGTGGCATGAATCTCGGCTCACTGCAACCTCTGCCTCCCAGGTTCAAGCAATTCTCCTGTCTCAGCCTCCTGAGTAGCTGGGATTACAGGCGTGGGTCACCATGCCTGGCTAATTTTTTGTATTTTTAGTAGAGACGGGGTTTCACCATGCTGGCCAGGCTGGTCTTGAACTCCTGACCTCATGATCCACCTGCCTTAGCCTCCCAAAGTGCTGGGATTACAGGTGTGAGCCACCTCTTATCTTCTCTTTTGGACATCTAGGCTGCTGGCGGCTATGTTTGTGTCTTACTCCTTTTTGAATCCTTGTAGCATCTAATTATATGCTAGCTATTGCCATTTTTATGTAATTGAATCTAGTTTTAATCATTACACACATCAATTATGACATTTTGCTCTAAGAGAAAAGTGCTACCAGCAGTGAATACTTCATTTAGATTATTTACTTTATATTAACAACAGTCAATACTGCTTTCTTTCCCTCATTTGTAACGATCATTTACCAGTATGTTTCAGTTAAAGTAGTTGTAGCTGCTACTTTTAATTTACTGTCTTAAGTTATTAAACCAACTAATTTTCATTTACCTATAATTCTAAGCCATTCTCTGGCCTAAAGGTAACCACTTGCCTCTCTTAAATACTTAAGTACTAGTGTTTTTATGGCAGTTAATCCTTTTTCACTTGTTTTCTCTGTTACCATCTGTGTTGTGGATACTTAGAGCTGCCAGAAGTTAAGCTGTTTTTTTGTTTTTAACATTCCATAAGAAATGCTTGTGTAAATGTATTGAATAATGACCGTGACATTTTTCTTTACAGTTAAATAGACTTTGATTAAATTCCACAAATGTTACTTAGACGCCTACCACACACAAGCCACTGTGGGTGATACAAAAATGAATAACACATAGTTCCTGCCAAATGGGAACTTTCATTGTATGCAACCACTTGGAGCAGCATATAACTCCCTTCCATTTTATGTTTCCTTCATGTAGGGGTGAAAGGTAGATAGTAACAGATGGAACTTCTCATTTTATTCAACTTGCAATTTTGATAATCACCAAATGTGATAATTCTATTTTACATGATAAATTGTTTCACTGTACCAGAGTCTTATTAAACTATGGTTGACTCATTTTTCACAGGTGGTTGCATTGTATAATAGCTACCATATTAAAATGCAGAATTGGGCCAAAAGATTGTATTTACATATGGTGTTCATTTTTTTTTAATGTTAAAATTGTTTTAAGTGAGCCAGTTAAAATGACTGAATCCTTTTTAAAAACTTAATGATTTAGCCTCCAGGCATGAGACAGTGAGTTGAAATGAATGCTTTTAAATGATCATGTGCAACTCTAGATGTCAGCTAGATATCTCAGAATTCACAGACTCAAAAGTCAACTCTTGATTCTTGTACTTTCTTTTCTAGTTACCTCATATAAGTGGACTCATAAAGTATTTGTTTTTCTGTGACCTTTTAACTTTAATGCTTTTTATTTTTAATATTGGGAAACTAGAAACAATTTAATAAAAAATAAAGTAATTAAATAAACTATAATACTCCCATACCTTTGATAACATGCAATTATTTTTACATTTTATTTTTATTTTTTTGAACAAGGTCTTGCTCTGTGGCCCAGGCTGGTGTGCAGTAGCAAGATTATGGCTGACTGTAGCCTTGACCTCCCAGGCTGAAGTGATCCTCCCACCTCGGCGCCCCCTCCCCTCTACCCTGAGTAGTTGGACTACAGGCATGTAACACCACACCTTGCAAATTTGCTTATTCTTTTGTAGAGACACGGTCTCACTATGTTGCTTAGGCTGGTCTTGAACTCCTGGGCTCAAGGCATCCTTCTGCCTGGGTCTTCCAAAGTGTTGGGCTTACAGACGTGAACCACTGAACTTGGCTATTTATTTGTTTTATAACACAGGTGTAGAGGTACTGACCAGGCAAGAGGAAATAATGACTTAGACAAAGATTGCTATCTTGGGTACAGGTAGTAAGGACCAGCCAGATTCTAGATATAGTCTGAAGTTAGTGTCAGTAGTGTAGTGGATATAGGACAGAACAATGACACCAGTGTTTTTGGCCTGTGGAAAGGGAAGACTGGAGATAGCATTTCCTGAGATTGAAAGATTTCAAGAAGAGCAGGTTAGAATAGTTTCTGCTTTTATGATAGTTGAGTTTTTAAAAAACATCCAAAGATAATACAAAACATTATATTTTATATAATATAAAATAGGTAATATAAATATAAATATAATATAGGCAATATAAGAAAAGAGAAACAATCTAATAGAAAAATGAGCAAAGGGCTTGAACAAAACAGGAGATGAAATTTTTACAGAGTAAGAATATATGAATAAATATTCTATGCACTAGAAATCATACTAATTCATCTTTAAGTAATGAGACACTGGTTTTCATCTGTCAAAGTGACAACATTTTTAAAAGTGATAAAACTTCAATTGGTGTGTGGAAGCATTGCTCAAAAGAATGTAAATTGGCATAGTGCTTTAGATAGTCAATTTGGCAATATGCTTGAAAATGTGTAAAATATTAATATTGTTTAACCTAGAGATGTAACACTTAGGAAATTTTTCCTAAGAAAATAGTCAGAATGTACACAAAGGTGTACATAGTGTTATTTACAGAAAGAACTATCTAAGTGCTTAAAAATTGGGGGGGACTTTTAAAGAAAAGATACGTCAATATAGAGAACACAATGTTTTTTTTTTTTTTTTGGAACACTATGTTGACATTAAATTTCATGACATGGGGTAATAATGTTCACACATATTGTGCGTGTATATTAAAATGATCTGCTTGGCGAAACAAGTTGGGCACCAAAGATATTTTTATAAAGGACAGTAGGGAGAAATTAGAAATGACTGGCACTAATAAAGATGGTTTAAAATATCTTTGCAAGCCTTTTGATGTTGCTTGGAAAGCAATAGGTTGTGATCAGACAGGTTAACAAAGAGCTGAACGCATGGATTACTGAACAGATAATGCGCATCTGCCATACTAGGGGGCATGATTTCAGTATGAGGAGAAAATGCTGACCTTTGTCTTACATGTCTGACAAGAAGAAAAAATGCCACTCCCCTCCAAGCTGGATCTTCTGCGAAGCCAAAGATTTACAGTCTAAGGTAACCTCCACCACAGTTATTACGGTGTCAGAGTTCTTGCCTTTGTTTGGTATGCAATAAACATTTTCGGACTCTTTTGGCTTCCCTCGTGGCTCCAAATGTGCAGGGCTTTTCTCTTTCCTACATTGTATTTAAAACTCTAACATGGAATTGCTCTAAACCCACAGCGACTCTTTTCTATCTCAGAAATAGGCCACGTGTTTTAAGAAGCAAAGTGCCTGAAACTATAATTATAGGAAGGGTTAATCTGCTAGGCTAAAGAAGCAAGAAGAGAAAAATCTCCGGAAAACTGAAAATCAGGGTGTCCTTTCCCCTGCACCCACAGTGGAATAGAGAGGGGGAGAAGTGACAGCCAGCTGTGCAGGAAGCAGCTCATTTTTGTGGTCTGGCTGTCAGATTGTGTTTACTAAACCAAGCAGCTTCCACCCACTGCTTTCTCTCTTCTGACGGCAACTGCAGTCACCAAAGGGCAGCAGAGGGGCTGGCCCCAGGGGAAAAGGACATGTAAAAATATGCATAGTCACCTAGAACCAGATGCCATTTTCCAAACTGTTTTGCTCAACAGGGAAAGTAAGCTTATTGTAGCAAGTTGTGTTGATGCCACAAGATGCCACCCTTCCCTTGAAAAGAAGAGACTAAAGGTAACTAAATTCTATGCAAGTGTTTTATGAGTGCATCTCCCCCACTTTTATATCTGTAGTTTTATCTCGAATGAAGGAACAGCAGTTGCATTTTTTTCTGCAACATTCTGGTGCCAGGAAAGAAACTAGTTCTTGTTAACAATTTCCAACACTCCTTTAAACTGCTATGGAAACACTGCTTTTTCATTTTATCTGATAATAGATTACGATTTTTTGTGCAAGTTTTATTACTTTGGGTTCTTGGTTTTAGCCTAGCTTTTGATATATGGTCAAGCTATTACAAAAGGCCACAACATAACATATTGTCACTATCCACCATTTTAAGATTTTTAAGCTTCCAATTTCTCCAAGAGAGATGTTTAGCTCTGTTGTCTGTGGAAGCAAAAAATAAATACGGGATTTGTTTTTGATTATTTGTTTGATGGGTTATTTCTATGAAAAACCACATTTCTCTCTACCTCCATCAGCACACGGTCACCTGATGCAAAGCTGAAGGCTGCCATAGCAAAAGGTTATTGACTTGTAAAATGGAAATCAGTGTAATTTACAATCAAATATTATTTATATTCTCGGTTGAAATCAACACATACTTATTAATCATAATTCTTGAATTTATCTTTGAGTTTTGCTAAAAACAAAATATCAGGAATTACTTATGTTTCTCTAGTCTTTTGCCTTTTACTTTCCAAGAACCTCCTAGTCATAGTAAATCAGCCTGCTGCTGTCAGTGGTTGGTCTGCAGTCATCTTTCTGCATTGGGAGGAAAAATGAAATTTGGAAAATTTCAACTATTCATCCTAAAGGGAAGCCATGAAATAGATGTGACCTCGAATGACTCATCTAACCTGTCAGTACCTCCATTTTAATTTGTAAAATGAAGCATTTTGCTGGCTGCTCTATAAGTTGTCTTCTACAGTTTTGAGGAGATTTTTATGACATCCCTTCATTAAAAACGCTCATGTCTAGAAGATTCTTGTGGTTAGTGAGGAAAATATTTGGAATTTGAAGGGATATCAATATTTATATTAAATTCGGATGCTATTCTTATAATCCTATTTCTCCAAATCATTCTGCCTCCTGGAGCAATGTCCTAAAAGTATAGCTACAAAAAGCTTGTCTGCGTATAGGTACACTAATTTTTAAGGTTGACATAACATAAAACATTTATATGTGTGTGCGTGTAATATATATATGTACATGTATATGTATACACACACACACACATATATATATCTTTTTTTTTTTTTTAAAGAAATGGGTCTTGCTGTGTTGCCCAGGTTGCCCTTGAACTTCTGGGTTCAAGGGATCCTCCTGCCTCAGCGTCTGGAGTAGGTATGACTACAGGCACATGCCATGATGATCAGCTTATACTTCATCTTTACTTTTCCCATTTGAAGTTTTGGAGAGGAGTCCAAAAATTCTAAACACCTGATACTCCTTATCCGAGAAAAGCAGTTCAAATTTTTCTTTCTGCATGTAATCTCTGTGGTTTGTGCCATGTTTGTAAGATGAAAACATTTGTTTTAAACGGGCCATGTCTAGCCACACCAAGACTTGATGTCTAAGTCAAAGGCATCCTAGGATGAGCTGGTCCTTGGAGAATCTGTGACTCTACCAAATATGGGGAACTCCATATTCATAGCGGCAAGCCAAGTTCAACATATCCTCTATCTTTTGGGACATAAATGAGAAGATGATGGGTCACTAGAGTTTAAATCGTCTTTTCTTCCCAAGCCCTCTTCTTCCAGTTCCCTGTTAGACCTGTTGTCTTGGATACCCAGTTAAATTTTAATTTCAGATAAAAAATAGATTTTGTGGGGGTGTATATCCCAAGTATTGCACATATAGTATACTAAAATTAAACTAGTGTACTAAAGTATATTTTATACAAATTAGCCTAAATAATTAATTTTTTTAAAATCTGAAATTTAACTGGTATACTGTATTTTTATTTGCTAAATGCAACCCTAATTAGCACCCAAAGGAAATGTGAGGATGCTGAGATGGTTTCTGTGCTACACACATCTTTGTAAGGAATAGCAATAGACCCCTATTACTGAAGTGATGTAATATTCGTAAGATAAGAGTTACCCGGTGCATGGATTCACACTTCCCAGTGTAACCATATAGGTATATATTTTTTCAGTCTAAAAATTTTGTATTTTGCCTTTTCACTTAGTATGTTCAATATTTCTATACCTACATCTTAAAACTGCTAATTTCATGTTTTAGATAAATTACTTAACATTTCTCTATTATTAAATACTTAGGTTATATAGTTTTTTCTACTACAAATATTATGGTAGTTCTTGATGCAGATAGTACTTGATTTTTGTTAAACTGTTTTTCCAGAATAAATTCCTAGGAGTGAGATTAATGGGTCATAGGGAATAAAGTGGTCAAATTATGTCTAAATGATCACATTCGGACTTTTCTTTTCATCCTTTGTTACAAGGGGGTACAAACTGGGAAAGAAGAAGAGATGGGAGAAATGCATGTGGATACAATTTTAAGTCTTACTAGTTCTTCAAGTGAACAATCCCTTTACAAAAATATTTTAACTTTCTTAGAGGAAGCCATTTCTATGTTCACCACTGGTAGTAAAATAACAGGCATGAAAATCGTTTTAAAAAATTCAGCTGAACATGAAATATTTCAGTAACCGATAACATTCTTCTGTCATCCGTTTCTTTCCAGTATGCCACCAGGCTTCTCTGATCATCATGAGAGGCCCCATAGCTGGTCCTAGGCTGATGTGATTTTTTTTTTTTTTTTTTTTTTTTTTTTTTTTTTTGAGGCAGAGTCTCACTCTGTCTCCCAGGCTGGAGTGTAGTGGCGCAAGCTCTGCATCCTGGGTTCACGCTATTCTCCCGCCTCAGTCTCCTAAGTAGCTGGGACTACAGGCGCCCACCACCACGCCAGGCTAATTTTTTTTTTGTATTTTTAGTAGAGACGGGGTTTCACCACGTTAGCCAGGACGGTCTCGATCTCCTGACCTCGTGATCCGCCCGCCTTGGCCTCCCAAAGTGCTGGGATTATAGGCGTGAGCCACCGCGCCCGGCATGTGATTGCTTCTTAAACACACTTTCAGGGGTTACATTGTCAGAAGAAGCTGCAGCATATATCTGCTCAGAAACTCACCATCCACATCTCCTGCAATGTGTTGGAGATGAGAAATAGGCTTGCAAAAATTCTACAACAAGCTGGCTCAAGTGATAAATGCCTCAACAATACGCAATTGATTAATAATCTTATCCAGAAAGGAGAAGGAAACACAACAAACCAGGCAGAACTATTTTCTCTTAAGGCAAAGAAAGAGACTAGGGAAGATTGGGGAAGGCAAATATAAGGTAAAGGAGATGCCCAGGAGGATATAATTGTAGTTTATTCTCTTTTTAAACTCTGAATATCATTTAAGTGACTTAAAAATCAAACAAAATAAAATGAAATGAAATAAAATATATAAAAGTATAAAGACTTCAAACTAGTTTTCTTTCTAGTTGCATTGTCTGGCTAACCTCAGCTTTATGCAGTTAGAATTAAGCCACCATCAGGATATGCCTTATTATTTACAGCTTTCAGGGCAATCTCATAGGCAGATAGCTTAGGTTTTGCTGCGAATACTGTGCTGTAAGAAATTAAACTTTAATGAGAACTACAGTGCAACAGTATTTCAATATGAGAAATAATGAGAGGAATATAGTTTAACAAAAAGGCCTGCTAGGTCCTAAACCATCTTCTTTAGTGACCTTGCTTGAAAAAGGTCCTCCTTCTTACTAACCAAGCTGTAGTTTAGTTAGGAGTTATGTCAGCATTTACCAAATTGTTTTCACGGGGAAGACTGCTACAGTAGTTCATCAGGATGTTAATGGCCGATCTCCAAAAGTGGGTTAAAAAAAGCTTGGGAAAGTTAATTGCTGCATACTCCTCCCTTGCAGATCCATAATACATGCTAGAATATTGAGAAATTCTGCAGTAGAAAAACCTGTTTAACTTTATTTGACTTATAGCATCCCAAACTTAAGAAAGTCATTTTTGTACAATTGTGATAAACGTTTCAAAGAATAATTTATGCAAAACTGTAAGTTAAAGTAATGTCCCTCAATCCCAAACAAAGGAGTATAGGTAGAGTTGCTGGGAGAGCAATTTTCAAACTAATTTTCAATGTGTTTTGTAGGTCTTGTATCTTGTTCTACCCACCCAGAGCTTCTCTACATCTAAGTCACCTGGGGTGAGTCATCTATCATTTTCTTTGGAGATTTGAGTCTCTAACAGGAAAATAAAGGAGAAGGGTAAAGGTGGCCCAGGCTTTATGTTCATTTATCCTTTTTGTTAAACTATGGCTTTAAAATAGAAAGGAGGGTGGGGAAGTGAGCTGGCTGTAAATATAGCTTAGCAGAGCAGAATTTTGTCTACTAAATCATGACTTCTGAACAAAATAACAAGATAAAATAAAAAAGATAAAATACATTTTATGAACATCAAGATGGACATGGTTAGAAAAATGATGATTAGATGATTAAAGTTCTCAATACGGAACTGGCCAGTGGGAGCAGAAGACTGCTACAGAAGGGAAAATTAGCTTCTATGGGGGATAATGCATGACAGAGAAGGGAGGAGCCCAGTGGAGGTGGTGGTGAATTATTTTCCATTGAAATTGCAGTGAAATGATTTGGAAATAATATGTATCATTTCAGATGTCTAACTACTAATGTTTAGACTGTGAAGTAAAAAAGAACATTTTTAAGTTTTCTAACAATGGATAAACTCGTTATTCAGTTAAGTGAATAAATATCAATTATCTATCATGCGTAGTACAGTAAAAAAGAATTTTAGAATATGAAAGACAAATTCTCCTTTCAAAGAAGGAATACTATAAATGCTTTAGTAATATAATAAAATAATATGGCATTAGAGGCATCCATAAAAGAAAAAGGAAAGAAGTACATAGTGTACAGATACCTCATATAAGGCACAGAATACTATCATTTTTGGGCAGAAAAATAATGTAGTTATAATTGAGTTTGGAAATATTAGTCCACCAGTGATAGCCAGAATGGGTTAGAACACTGAGAGTGGGGATAAAGAGAACCGAGAAATAAGAGTGACTAAAAGCCTTGATTTGAAAAATAAGAAAATGACGGATTTTAGGAATTAAATCAGGGAGTCAGCAAAATTTCCTGTAAAGGGCCAGATAGTAAAGATTTTGGCTTTGCAGGCCATATGGTTTCTATGGTGTGCAAGCAGCTACAGGAATTATACAAATAGGTGTGGTTGTTGTTTTCTAGTAAAACTTTATTTACAAAAACAAGTGGCAGGCCTGATTTGGTCCACAGCCTATAGTTTTCCCACCCTTGCATTAAATAAAGGAAGTTTAAAATCAACTGCTGGTGAAAATATAAAATCTATAACTACATATCATAAGATAAGCTGCATCATAAGGAACTTTGATGTTTATCTTTAGGAACAATGAAAAAATCATGGTTTACTAATCTAATTTAGAGTTATTTGGGTTTCCATATCCAACAATGGCAAATCATCTTGTTATAGACCAACTCTTCCATTAAAAAAACTGGAAAATCTCTGTGTATATGTACATATGTGCATGTCAGGGGGTTTAAAATATATGTAGAATTAAAATACATGGCAATAATAGCATAAAAGACAGAAGGAGTAAATGGAATAATATGTTCAAAGATCCTTGCACTCTTCAGCAATTGGTAAAACCACAAATTTAAATTAGATTTTAATAAAATGAAGGGTCATTTCATGATTTCTATGGTTACTAAAAGAATAGTAAACAAATATATTGTATAGCTAGGAAGTGAATAGATGGGAAAATGGAATAATAAAACACCACCTAATTCAGAATAAAGCAAGAAGGCTAGAAAAATAAATATAGAACAGAGGGGACAAAAAGAAACCCTCCAGTGGTAAATGGTATTAGGTTGGTGCAAAAGCAATTGCAGTTTTGCCATTACTCTCAATGGCCAAAAAATGCGATTGGTTTTGCACTTACCTAATAGATTTAACGGACATATCAGCAGTTATATCAAATGGTAAATGGACTAAAAGGTAAATGGTAAACGTACTAGGAGATAAAGATTATCCGAATGGATTAAAAGGCCAAGATTCAACTGTATGTTGCTAACAAGACATAAACCTTGAATATTAGGTTACAGAAACATTCAAAGTAGATGGATATAGCAAATATATCTTGCAAACAATTTAAAAGTAAGCTGGTATAGCTATACTAATACCAGACAAAGTACATTTTTAAGGTAATAAGTATAATTAGAGATGGAGAAGGATATCTCATAATGATATAAGTCAATTCACTAGGAAATTATAACTGTCTTAAATTTACATACACCGTATAGCCTCAAAAATTGCCAAAAGGAAAAGAAAAAGTATACATATACAATAACAGTGGGAAATGCAATACATCTCTTTTTGTAACCCATAGAATGAACACAGAAATCTATGTAAGGGTATTATTTCAGGATATAAAGTATCCAATTAATATGAGTAAAATAGTGTCATTTGAGAGATCAGCGAGGTCTAGTCTATTTCAGTGAATCATTTGACAAAGTTTTTCCATGATAACCTTGTGACAAGATGAATAAATGTAGGCTGCACGAGTATAAAGTTAGGATAATTTTGGTGAATGAAATACCCAATGAGTTTCTGTAAGTTTTCTGATGCTGCAAGTTATGTTCTTGGACCAATTCTATTCAATTTAAATAATAGATAGCTATTACCCATGATGATAGACTCAGAGTCACAATTCTCTTAATGTTTTGGAGCATTGAACTAAATCTGTGAGATGAAAATTTAATTGATATAAATGCAAGGTACTCTACATTGCTTGTTTTAAAGTAAAATAGCATTTTAAAAATGAGGCACACCCTGCATATGTGCAATAAACTACATAAATCTTAATGAATTTTTACTTATGTGTACATCTATGTAACCAGGCCCTAGAATAGTTCCAGCACCCTGGAAAGCTCCTTCATGTCCCTTTCTAGTCAAAAAACTCCTCCCACAGAGGTAACCAATATTCTGCCTTCTATTATCATAGATTCTTGGAGAAAACTCTCAAACCATGTTTTTCCTCTGTTCTCACACAATCACCACAATCACCAACTCAGAATACTTCTGTGACCAAAGGTGTGGGGTTTTTCCTCCACATACCAGGTGGCAGACACCAGCGGGGTGTCTTCCAATTCAATTCTGATGCTATCTACCTGTCAGATCCCATAGGTCAGAGGCTCAGTCCCCAAGACTGCCCCTCTTCTCCTCCCAGACACAGGTCACAAGTTTGAACATCTGGAACTTCTGAGGGACTGGCTCCAATTTGGGATTCCCATAAACCTGTCTTTGGGTTTGATTAACCTGATGGAGTGGCTCACAGAATTTAGTGAAATACTTATTTACATTTACTGATTTATTATAAAAAATTACAAAAGACACAGGTGAAAAGATGCATAGGAAAAGGTAGGAGGGAAGGGGCAGGGACCTTCCATACCCTCCCCAGGTGCACCACCTTCCAGGAACCTCCATATATTCAGCTATCTGGAAGGTCTCTAAACCCTGTCCTCTTGGGTTTTTATGGAGGCTTCATTACATAGGCACGATTGATGAAACCATTGACCATTGGTGGTAGACCTTTCCCTCTCCCCTTCCTGGAGGTTGAGGAGTGGGGCTGGTCCCAACCCTCTAATCCTGCCTTGGTCTTTCAGGTGACCAGTCCCACCCTGAGCCTATCAGACAAAAGACACACAACAGAGAGCACTTTGAAGATCCCAAGGAATTTAGGAGTTGTATGCTGGGAAATGGGAACAAAGACCAGATCCGTATTTCACAATCTTATCTGTTATATATCTATTAACATAAATACATTTTGAATGTAATACACATGGAGCTATATATATTATTTTTTTCTGTGTGTAACCTCTTTCTTTAAACAGAGAGTCTGATAGGTAAAAGAAGCTTGCTGAGATTTTGCTTGAAATTGCATTAACTTTTAGATCAAGTGAGTATTGACAAAAACAGTTAAGTCTTGCAATTCAGAAACATGGTATTTATACAGGTCTTCATTAATTTATCTCAGAAAGATTTTCTTTCATTAGATTTATTCTATGCATTTTATGTTTTTGATACTATTATGAATATTTAAAATTTTAATTTTCTAGTGTATGTTGCTAGTGTATATTCAATTCATGTGTATAATGACTTTATATCAAGTAATCTTTCCAAATACACTTATTAGATTATAGGGTCTTTCAATTTCCTATATTTAAAGTCATGTCATGTGAGGATATAAACAATTTTATTTATTTTTTTATCTTTGTAACATTTATTTCTGTAACTTGCCTTGTTTCACTGGATAGACCTTCTATATACTGATGAAAAGAAGTGCTAATCCTGGACATCTTTATCCTGTTTCCAAATTCACAGGACATACTGCTTTTTAAGAAATCTTTCATATACAGTAATTCCTCACTTAATTTTGTGGATAGGTTCTTGGAAACTATGACTTTAAGCCAAACAATGTAGAACAAAACAAATGTTACCACAGGTCAATTGATATAAACAAGAATTAAGTTCCTATGGCCTGTTTCTGGTCACAAAAAGATCGTCAAACTTCTAAATAAAGACCCCAAACACTTCAAATATTAAACATTGAGATAAATGTGAGCTATACATACATTCAAGAAAGATTAATAAAAACAAGTAAGATAGTAATTTACACACCTATTCCAGTGCAAGGTCATGAGTGGCTGGAGTCTGTGCTGGTAGCTCAGGGCACAAGACTCTCAAGAGCTGGCTCTGGACAGGATTCCCTCCTATTGCAGGGCACAGTCTCCCACACCCACACTCACTCACACTGGGCCTGGGTAGACATGCTGATTCACCTAATGTGCACATATTTGGGATGTGAGGGGAAGCTGGAGGACCCAGAGAAAACACACACTGCAACTCCACATAGACAGCGGCTCTGACTGGGAATAGATTTTCTTTTTTTTCTCATCACGAAATGACATTGAATGAAATGATATTATTTGAGGACTTGCTGTATATAATATAGACAACCTCACTTGAGAACTGGTTGTATGAACAGAGCTGAATATGACTTGGAACAGTGATATAGCTGCTGCTTTTTTTTTCTTTGAAGTAATTCACTTTTATATTGCTAAGAACAAAATGCAGAAGATGGAAAGTACAAATTTGTTTAATTTTGTACTTCTTTTTGGGATTGCCTGTGGAATATTTAGTGTTGAATGCTACATTTTAGGAAGAACACTGGTGAAGTGGAGTGAGTGCATAGAATGAGGGAATTAGGCTACTAAAGGTTTTGGAAACCATCTGTAATGAGGAATGATATGATTCGGCTCTGTGTCCCCACCCAAATCTCATCTCGAATTTTAATCCCCACAAGTTGAGGGAGGGACCTGTAATCCCCATGTGTAGAGGGAGGGAAGTGATTGGATTATAGGGGCTGTTTCCCCATGCTGTTTTCTCATGATAGGGAGTGAATTATCACGAGATTTGATAATTTTATAAATGTAGTTTTTCCTGCACCCACACACACTCTCTTGCCTGTCGCTATGTAAATGTGCCTTGATTGTACATTTGGTGTACCATGTAAGGTGCTCCACGATTGTATGTTTCCTGAGGTCTCCTCAGCCTTGCAGAATGGTGAGTCAGTTAAACCTCTTTTTGTTTATAAATTAGCCAGTCTGAGGTAGTATCTCTCTTTTTTTAAAAAATTGAGATGAAATTTTACTCTTTTCTCCCAGGCTGGAGTGCAATGGCGTGCTCTCAGCTCACTGCAATCTCTGCCTCCTGGGTTCAAGAGATTCTCCTGCCTCAGCCTCCTGATTAGCTTAGATTACAGGTGCCACAACACCTGGCTAATTTTTGTATTTTTAGTAGAGATGGGGTTTCACCATGTTGGCCAGGCTGGTCTCAAACTCCTGACCTCAAGTGATCTTCCTGCCTTGGCCTCCCACAGTGCTGGGATTACGGGTGTGAGCCACCATGACTAGCCTGGGGTAGTATCTTTATAGCAGTGGGAGAATGGACTAATACAAGTAATTATTGAAAGAAGTAGGTCAAATATTTAGTTTGGTGAAAAAAGGAGTAAACTTGATGCCCCACAGTGATAAACATAGGATGAGAAGGTGAAAGTCACAACAAGAGAAATTAGACTCAATTTAAAGAACACTGGTAGAATAATTAGAATTTTTTGACAGTGGAACAGCGTTGCCTCTTATTACCTGGAGGTAGTAAGTGTAGAATAACTGGTAATGTTTCCACAAAGCCTGGGAGTGGTTGATGGGATCCTTACTATTGGCAGAAAGTTGTACTAGTTGATTCTTTTATTAGGAAGGAAGATGTACAGATAATTTATGAAATCTATTCTAATGTGAAAATTGTCATTTGTAGAAATGGTTTACAGGACATGTATTCTGGGTCTCTTTCACATTTGAAAGATGTGACTGAAATCTACATTCAAGAAGGTGTTCAAAAATTAGTACAGCTTTATTGAATAGTTGACATTTGATTTGTAGGGCTTAGAAATATTTTGAGGGAATGTGTTCGCCTGAGAAAATGATGACACATTTGAAGACTGACTTAGAGAAAAAGATTAAATAATTTTGTTTAATTCATTTGCTCTATTCTGGTTGCCTCAAAAGTGGTATTATTTTCAAGAGCCTTCCATTATTTTATGATAGCATGATGGTTACAAGTAGAAATCTGTGCTCAGACTGACTGTTCAACTTCAGGCTCTGACACTTACTAGTCCTATGACTTTGGTCAAGTTACTGCATAAAATCTGTAAACCACAGTTTCTTATCTGTAAAATGAAGACAACAATGGTAGTTATCTAAAAAGTTACTGAGAAATCGAATAGGGGAGAAGTCTTGCAATGTGCTTAGCCTGTTTCTGGCATGTAGACTTGTTTAAGAAACTGATATGGTTTGATTGTGTCCCCACCAAAATCTCATCTTGAATTGTATCTCCCATAATTCCCGTATGTTGTGGGAGGGACCCGGTGGGGGATTTTTGAATCTTGAGTCCAGTCTTTCCCATGTTATTCTCGTGATAGTGAATAAGTCTCACCATATCTGATGGTTTTATAAAGGGAAGTTTCCCTGCACAAGTTCTCTTCTCTTGTCTGCCACCACGTGAGCCATGCTTTTCACCTTCCACCATGATTGTGAGGCCTCTACAGCCACATGGAACTGTGAGTCCATTAAACCTCTTTCGTTTGGAAATTGCCCAGTCTTGGGTGTATCTTTATCAGCAGTGTGAAAACCTGACTAATACAGTGAATTGGTACTGAAAGTGGGATGCTGCTTTATAGATACCCTAAAATGTGGAAGCAACTTTAGAACTGGGTATCAGGCAGAGGTTGGAATAGTTTGGAAGGCTCAGAAGAAGACAGGAAAATATGGGACAGTTTGGAACTTCCTAGAGACTTGTTAAATGGCTTTGAACAAAATGCTGATAATGATATGAACAATGAAATCCAGGCTGAGGTGGTCTCAGATGGAGATGAGGAACTTGTTGGGAACTGGAGTAAAGGTGACTCTTGCTATGTTTTAGCAAAGAGACTGGGAACATTTATCCCATGCCCTAAAGATTTGTGGAATGCTGAACTTGAGGGAAATGATTTAGGGTATCTGGCAGAAGAAATTTCTAAGTAGCAAAGCATTCAAGAGGTGACTTGGGTGCTGTTAAAGGCATTCAGTTTTATAAGGAAAGCAGAGCATAAAAGTTCGGAAAATTTGCAGCCAGATGATGTGATAGAAAACAAAATCCCATTTTTGAGGAGAAATTCACGCAGCTGCAGAAATTTGCATAAGTAATGAGGAGCAGAATATTAATCCACCAAGACAATGAGGAAAATGTCTTCAAGGCATGTCGGAGAACTTTGTGGCAGCCCCTCCCATCACAGGCCCAGAGGCCTGAGAGGAAAAAATGGTTTTGTGGACTGGGCCCAGGGTCTTTCTGCTGTGTGCAGTCTAGGGACTTGATGTCCTATGTCCCAGCTGCTCCAGCCATGACTAAAAGGGACCAGGGTATAGTTCAGGCAGTGCCTTCAGAGGGTGCAAGCCCCAAGCCTTGGCAGCTTCCATGTGGTGTTGAGTTTGCGGGTGCACAGAAGTAAAGAATTGAGGTTTGGGAACATCTGCCACCTAGATTTCAGAGGATGTATGGAAATGTCTGATGTCCAGGCAGAGGTTTGCTGTAGGGACAGGCACTCAAGAAGGACTTCTGCTAGGGCAGTGCAAAAGGGAAGTGTGGGGTTAAAGTCCTCACACAGTGTCCCCACTGGGGCACTGCCTAGTGGAGCTGTGAGAAGAGGACAACCATCCTTCAGACCCCAGAATGGTAGATACACTGGGAAAGCAGGCAGGAGGGAAACTGCACCCTGCAAAGCCACGGGGGTGGAGCTGCCCAAGACCATGGAAACCTACCCCTTGCATAAGCATGATCTGGTGTGAGACATGGAGTCAAAAGAGATCATTTTGGAACTTTAACATTTGACTGCCCTGCTGGATTTTGGACTTGCATGGGGCCTGTAGTCCCTTCATTTTGGCCAATTTCCCCCACTTGGAGTGGTTGTATTTACCCAATGCCTGTACTCCCATTGTATGTAGGAAGTAACTAACTTGCTTTTGATTTTATAGGCTCATAGGTGGAAGGGACTTGCCTTGTCTTGGATGAGACTTTGGACTGTGGACTTTTGAGTTAATACTGAAATGAGTTAAGACTTTGGGGGACTGTTGGGAAGGCATGATTGGTTTTGAAATGTGAGGACATGAGATTTGGGAGTGGCTAGGAATGGAATGCTATGTTTGGCTGTGTCCCCACCGACATCTCATTGTGAACTGTAGCTCCTGTAATTCCCATGTGTTGTGGGAGGGAGCTGGTGGGATGTAACTGAGTCATGGGGTTGGGTCTTTCCTATGCTAGTCTCTTGATAGTGAATAAGTCTCATGAGATCTGATGATTTTTATAAAGGGGAGTTTCCATGCACAAGCTCTCTTCTCTTCTCGGCTGCCATGTGAGATGTGCCTTTCACCTTCCACCATGATTATGAGGCCCCTCCAGCTACATGGAACTGTGAGTTCCTTAGAACTTTTTCCTTTGTAAATTGCCCAGTCTCAGGTATGACTTCATCAGCAGCATGAAAATCGACTAATACAGAAACCTCCATTTCCCTCATGAACTAGCTAGTCTTACATAGAAAATATTTGTTTAGGGAAATTACTGATTCAGTGACATAGAACTTACACAAATACTTTGAGAACATAGTTCAGAGGAATAATAAAAGATTACAGATCCATCTACTAGTTTTCTTATGATTCAAGTGTTAAGAAAATACTAGTCTGTACTCAGTACCTGACGACTACTAGCATTGTACATCTTTGTCTCTTATCTCTGTCCTCTCGCTCTGCTGGGCTATGAATACAAAGCTGGTAACTTCCAAGCACATCTCTGATTGTGTGAACAGGCAGGAACTGCCATCAGGAATTGCATGAGAACTTCTGGTAGAACTCCTATGTCTAATTTTCACACTGTACTTGAAGAACAAAAATTTTAAATGTAAATGCTACCTTTAAATCATTCAGAGGAAGTACTCACCTACTACATAATTACATATCACACACACACACACACACACGCTGACTTCAAACTGTCTTTCACTCTGACCAGAAGAGTAAAAGAAAGAAAAAACAAAGGGAAATAGGTACCTTAAATTTATAGGTGATTGCTCTGTAATTCTTATATTTTCTTATATGGAGGTGAGCACCTCAGGGAGCTATAAAGGATGCCAAGTATCAGTATGACCAGGATTCGGATTGCTTATGTAATTGCTTAACCCATAGCAGCTCACTTAGAGTGAAATTGCCATGGCAAAGGGGAACTAGCTGCAGAAGTAGGATATTGTTTGGACAGAGCTCATCTTTAGCTAGCATCACTCAGGAACAGTGAGTTCCTCCCTGCCCACCTGCAGGTGACAGTTGCCTGTGGCTTCCTTACATTTGGTGGATCGCTCAAGTTGGCTTTTTTTTTTTTTTTTTTTTTGCCCTGAGGGAGTGGACGTGATTGCTGCTGAACACTCCCTTCTTCCCCAATGTCTTTGCTAGTTCGTAGCATTTTCTGTGGGTGATTGCTACACCAGTGAGGGCTATTTTTACTCATCAGAAGTTTGCTAGATTTTAGAAATTAAAAAGAAATGCCATGGAATAACTGTTACACTTTGAAGCCAAATCCCTTCTCCACCTCTGCCAATGCCTCCTGGGAAGAAACGTTTTGCTTTTAAGTAAAATGCTAAGATGCTTCACAGTGGTTAGAAAATTCAGTTTCAAGGTAGAGAAACTTCAACACCTTCACACTGTTAGTTCTGAATTCAGGTTTGCCCTGCCAACTGATGTCCTTAGAAAAAAACATCCTCCACAAGGGGCCACTTGTGCTGTTCTAGCATCCCTGTGGGGGCTAAAGAGTTAGGACTGTTTCAGATGAGATTCATCAGGGTATGGGGTAAACAGCAGTTCTATATGTTGTTGTGTTTCTTAAAGTTAAAAAACCAAACAATAGGAAGCAGCCATCTGTGGTGATTGTTTCAAACTGTAAAAAGTGGATCCGTTAAAGAGTTTTAATCCAAATAGATCCACACAAAGTGATGTTATCAAATGGGTTTGGGCTTTTAAATAAATTTGGCCAAAGTCTAGTCAGCCTTTTGAGTAAACAGGACTTTGAAATGTAGGCAGTCTCAAGCCCTTTACCCTTTCCTGGTAATATTTCCCTTTAATTGTTCCATGCAACCCTGTGGAGGGCAGTATTTACTCATTATTTATCCATAACACAGTATTTAGCACCTTATTATTTCCAGCTTAGCAGGACAGAGCACCTTGCATGAAGTTGGCCCTCAGGAGCAAGAGGGTAACTGGCAGGTATTTGGCATCCTATTTGCACCTGTCTCAGGCCTACGTAATTGCGTAAGGAAACCACGTGAGTTTGCTTTTGCTCGTGTGTCATTAACATAAATATTATAATGAATGCATATCGGAGAGAGTGTGTACAGC
Organism: Macaca thibetana thibetana; assembly: GCF_024542745.1. Taxonomy (NCBI): domain Eukaryota; kingdom Metazoa; phylum Chordata; class Mammalia; order Primates; family Cercopithecidae; genus Macaca; species Macaca thibetana. The sequence continues at coordinate 67,354,763 of NC_065590.1, read as the reverse complement.
CTTTGAGAAAGGACAGAGGAAAAGCACACATGACTGCAGGCAGCTGCTTCATTAAAGGGGTCTGAGCTAATGCTCACCCAATACGACAGGGCATTGAGATGACCTTGTTGATCTACAGGTGCCCAGACATCAAGAAAATACATAATTACCATCCCCTGTGTGGAGAATAAATGGACTCCAAAAGAGTCAGAAGTGGATGTTATGTGACTTGCAGGCTTCAGACAATCTAAACTTTTTGAAACAATCAAGAAGAGTTGGGGCCAAAGGGCAAGAATGTCTGCATATATCATGAGGAGGAAGGACTTGGGTGAAGAAATGTGAGTTTTGATTTTCGGCAAGATAATTTTCTCCTCACACTTCAACTTAGAACGAACCATCTTTTGTATGGCAGTGATGGAAAAATGTAAAATATGGCATTGCTTCTAGCTGCCATCTGAGTCCCCTTCCATTATTGGGGCCTTGGAGATGGTAGGGTGCACGTACGTCAGGGCGTGACTGATCAACTAATGTTTTGGGAGGGTTTTATACATCATCTATGTGTATACTTTTACGTTCTGGGTAAGTGGAGTCTTTTAGTCTCTTGAAGCCTGGATTCTGCTTCTGCTATAGAAAGCACTAGAAAAGAATTAGATTTACATGTGCTGAGGCTATGTAAGAAGCTGTTAAACATACAGGAACTATTTAGAGTTCTTGAGACATCATGCTTTGGGAAAATTCAGGGTAGAAATGTGAAAAATGAGGAAGTTAGAGATTCTCTAGTTAAATTCAACAATCGCTTAATTGTGAACGCTTGCAATTAGCAAAAAAAAGTGAAAAATCCTGCAGTGATTTACTTCTTATGTCTGAATGCAAGCTTAAGGAGCCGTGATTGTGTGGATTATATTCTAAGCTTGGTTCAATGCTCAGACATACACTTCATTGAGTTGAAAGGTATAAATGTAGTATTCTGAGAGAAACAATCAGTATATTATTTCTATTTTTTTGAAAAAGATTTTCACTGAGTTAGAAGTTTTAGGATGGTTTTTGAAGGCATGGAAAGATAAGTTATAGTGATGATGGCTTGCTTCTAAGCACGATTTGGGAACCTGTTGTTAGATCAAGGCAACATTCATTCTTCCTTCCTTCTGTTCATTTTATTCTGTCTTTTATGGTCTATGATGTGTTTTCATAATAACTAAATAGCTTCTTCTCCTCTCAATGTAAAGTAGGACTGGATACAAAACTTGGATTAATAAGTAAGTTTACAAATTAGCGAATGTATATCATGTCCTTTTGGTTTATTTTGGATGGTCAATGTTCTCATCATTTTGTAATTGGACCTTTTATTGGGTAACTTTTACAGGTTTCTTAAACCTAACATATATATTGATTTCAATCACTGGAAATGTTTGATGTAGCCCTTGAGGACAGAGGCAATTTTGTATTACAAAAATTTATTTTGACGTTCACAATTTTCTTTATATTAGCTAGGTGCTGAAAACTAAACACAATGACTTATCAAAAATTCATCTGAGTACTAAAAGTAATTAATATTTTTTCTATTTCCTCTAATCAAACATTTTACTAATGTGATCTTCATGCTATGTAGTCAGGGTGGCATGATTTTCATCTTAAATATATGATTTCTTAAAGGGAATGTCCTGTACCTTTTGGAAATTAAACAGCAGTATTAGAAAACTCATGATTTTTTCCTGATCTAAATTTTCAGTTGTGCCCCAATGTCTTATCAGAAGGGCATATGAGCAAGGTTTGGAGGTAAGGTGCCCCAAATACCTGAGTTTGAATTTGCCAGGAGAGAATTATGGGTTATTTTCTGAACAGCTAACAGAGGCCCCTTTGCATGTGGAAAGGATCGAATCCTGAGGGAAAGTTAGCTCAGTATTCCCTCAGCACACCTGTCTTTTCCCAGCTCACCTGTCTTCCCTCAGCTCACTTGTGTCTTCTCTCAGCTCACCTGTGTCTTTCCTCAGCACATCTTTCCTCAGCATACCTGAGTCTTTTCTCAGCTCACTTGTGTCTTCCCTCAGCACACCTGTGTCTTCTTTCAGCTCAACTGTGTCTTCCCTCAGCACAACTATGTCTTCCCTAAGCACATTTGTATCTTTTCTCAGCTCACCCGTGTCTTCCCTCAGCCTATCGGTCTTCCCTGTGTCTTCCCTCAGCACACCTGTCTTCCCTCATCTCAACTGTGTTGTTCCCTCAGGCACACGTGTCTTCTCTCAGCTCACCTGTGTCTCCCCTCAGCATACCTATGTCTTTCTTCGGAGGGCATAAAGGGCATAAACTGGATGATACTTCAGAAACTGGAGTCTCTGATCCAATGCTAAGAGATCCTGAATAGGTTTCCTTCAAGAGTTGATGCTTAGAAGACGTAGTTGTTAAGAGAGAACCCAGCAGGACCCTTCTGAGGTCCTGAAACCCCGATACCCCTCAGCAAGAGGCCGGGAGCCATGAAGGCTAGAAGGAACAGCTGACAAGGTGCTTCCCTGAGAGCTGCTGCTAGGTGGACCCGCCGGCCTGGGAACATTTTTGAGAAAGGGCTAGGTCCCAGTTATTGGCTTAAGAGTTGTGGAAGGGTATGAATTGTTGGGCTTTATTGTACTAGTCACCAAAGAAGAATAACTACCCCCTAAAATATTTGGAGGACTTGAGATGTAAAAATTTGGGTATGAGATTGAGAAAATTATAGAGTTCTTTAGAATTTTGGCTTTCTAGATATAACATTATAAAAGAGGGTTTTTCACAAAAGATGCTTCTTTCTAATAAGGGTGACATATGCTTCCATTTTCTTTTTCATTGAGTGAGAAAGCCCTGTAAGACATCATCTTTGTGTTGTGCTTAAGAGGCCCACATTGTGTGTGTGTGTGTGTGTGTGTGTGTGTGTGTGTTAGGTCCTCTTGGGAGTTCCTGAAGCTTCTCTAACACTGTCCTTTCCCAGAATCTGTTCACAGAGCCTGGAGTGAGGGTTTTCATGCTGCTAATCAAGAAACTCTCGTAGACAGCCAGAATCAAACAGTTTTTCCACAGGCATAGCCAACAAAATAGCACACTGCTGGCAGGAGACAATCATTGCTCTAATATATTTTAGGCTACCCAAAATGAAAACACTCAGTAAAACTGCCATCCCAAGCAAAAAATGTCAACTTTTAGACCCAAACTATTTTACAGATCACCTGTTCAATCAGAGCCTGCATTAGGTAGGTAGCTCATGGCGATAAATGATTTAACTCTATTATTTTGTAATTTCCTATGCCTTTTTCTCTTTCTTATGTGAGTCATACTTGTTTGTCTGCTCCACAGATATACTCCTCTTTCCTCTCACCCCTTCAGCTATTCTTTATCTAGGCTGTTCCCTTTGTTAGCAGTCATCTGGGCCAATTTTTCTTTCCTGCTCTCGACTTCTCCATCAGGACATTCCCTCCTGTATACTTTCCCTTTAGTGTCTTGATACATGGTTTGCTTTCTTAGGAATAATTTTAGATACACCAAAATTTTTTTCAAGACCTATTTATTTATGCTAGCAGTGAAATATGGTATTAAACTTATACAACTTCGCTTTATTTTAATGCAGCTACTGATTGCATAAAAAGTTATAGACATGTAGAATTCTAGTGCTGGGAGGGTACTTAATTTTACAGACGTATTTATTTATATTCATTGATCCATTCAATGGATTTATTTCACAAATTTTTCTGCTGTGCATATGCCATGTGAGAAAAGTGAGCTTTGATTTCTGCTCCTTTGGAGCTTCTAGTCTATTGAGAAAGCAGACAATATTCAAACAACCACAAAATAAATGAAAAGATACAACTGTAATCATGTAATAATGTATGAATATGTCTTATAAGGAGACTTGACATAGTAGGGGAAGTGAGAGAAAGCTTCTCTGAGTGAGTGAGGATTGAAATGAGGTCTGATGGGAGAATAGACAGTGACTGAAAGAGGCAGCGTGGCGGCAGGAAATAGCATGTGCAAAGGCCATGTGGTGTAGGGGAGCATGACACATTCAAGAACTGTACGAAGGACTATACAAAAGTCAGAGGACATTATTGGATTTCCAAATAGCTGGACTAATTCACTGACATGTTTTAGTTAGAGGGTTGATATGATCAGGTTCAAAAATAATGCTGATTAGATGGGCACATGCTTAGGGGAGCAAGAGCAGATGGAGGTGGGCTGGTGAGGAAATTCTCACAGTAGTCCCGATGAGAGTGACGTGGCTTGAATGGGGGTGGTGCTGGTGGTAGAGATGGATGGAGGTGAGCAGAAATGGAAGGTGTAAATTTAACAAATGATGGTAATAGATTGGATATAAAAGGAGAAAGCAATGTCAGGCATAGGTTTTAGATTTCTGGCTAGCTCAGGTGGATGAATGAGGACAAAGGAAGAGAATCAAGTTCATGGCAGAAGATCATGAGTAAGATTCTTGTTAGACTGAAGTACTTTGGGGTGGCCAAGGTAGGATGTCAGAAAGCCAATTGGGGTTACACATCTGGAACTCTGGAAAGGGTCCGGGATAGAGTTATTGATGGGTGGTGGTGGGGCAGACACAGTGGCTCATGCCTGTAGTACCAGCACTTTGGGAGGTGGAGGCAGGCAGATCACCTGAGGTCAGAAGTTTGAAACCAGCCTGACCAACGTGGTGAAACCTCCGTCTCTACTAAATATATACAAAAATTAGCTGGGTGAGGTGGCAGGTGCCTGTAATCCCAGCTACTCGGGAGGCTGAGGCAGGAGAATCGCTTGAACCTGGGAGGCAGAGATTGCAGTGAGTCGAGATCACACCATTGCACTCCAGCCTGGGTGACAAGAGCGAAACTCCATCTAAAAAAATAAAAGAGGGTGGGAGGAACCAAAACTCCAAGAAATTCTTGCTCAAACCCACACAACATTAGATGGTGAAGCCAATATTAAGTTTAGGTATTTTTGCCTCAAGATCGAGCATACCTTTAATGCTACAAAGAGATAAAAACAAAGGTAATAAGATGAGCCTATGCAACAGTAGAATTACTGAGACCCTTCCTCTGTCTCAGTAATTCTACTGTTGATAAAGCACAGAGCTAAAATACTAGAATAACATAGCGCATTTATATTTTCTTTTTCATTTTACTTGCATTACAAGATTTGAGTTATGTCCTATTGTGTTCTTTATTTTAGAAGAGATAGAAGGAAGTACGATAGGAAGAAAATTGATGGAAGATCAGTTATCATTAAGATTGTATTGGGGCTGTTAGAGAAAGCCATATTTGTATATATTATGATGAAAAAAGGGCAAATGTGCCCCTTCTTCAGTTTTATGTGTTTGCTCTAAATGAGAGCAGGGCATATAGAAGCAGTGAGCTGTTAAATACAGTAGCTTCAAAGTATTATAATTTTCTAGTGCATGTGCTCAGAACAGCAACTGTAAATGTTAATGATACTATTAATTCCCAAACTCTATTTTCAAATTTAAAATCCCCTATTCTTCTGCAAGGTTGAAACCTGTGTTTCTATTATGTGGCATAAAAATGTCCCAACTCTGATTTGTTTTGCAGGAGTAAGATGATTTAAACGATCTTCAATGTCCTTTCTTTCGTCTCAAGAATGCTCAAGGGTATTTTAATCCTAAAATTTCCATTTCAATTAAGTCTGAAGTTGTATATAGAAGATTGCTGACAAATTCTCTTTTCTGTCATCCTCTACCTTATTCCTCCATTGCACACCCCTTGCTCCAAAAGTCTATAGGAATAGCCAGGCAAAGTGATTGTTATATTCTCATAGAGCATTTTCTTCTGTATTCCCATTGTTTGCTAGACTTTTCTTTGTCTACCAATTGTTGAAGTTAGTTTTAAATGAAAAAACCCTGATATCATTTCAATGTAATGTAATATACCAATACAGTATGTTTTGGGGGCCATAAGAAATGTCTTTAATCAGTACCCCAAAATATCTTCCTTTTGGACTCTAGCACAGTGCTCCAAAGTCTCATGTTAATTGCTAAGTCAAAGCATTGAAGTATGTGGCTAAGATGTGATCATCTTTCAGGTAGAACTCAGAGGGAGGAGAAGATGACTTAGGTGTTATAGGACATTGCACATGCTTATTGCAGTAATAGAAGATGATGTATGAATGCTGTATTCTGGTTGGTGTTCTGTGTGCTGTTATTGTCAGGTCTAGGTGTTTTGTTTCATGGTGAAATAATCTGACATAGGACTAGAACTGGGAGATATTTCAGACTGTCATGTATATTTGTGTATTAATACATTGCACAGTGTATGAACTGCACAAAGATACTCAGCAGCCTGAAATGTGGAATTCTCTTCCACATTAATGCTATTAGATGAGAGAGCATAGTAAAGGTGAGTGGTTACCTTGCTCTCTTATCTCATAGTATTAGCATGAAAGGGATGACCTCCTCTTAGGGAGGACAGTAGGATGAACAGGTCATCCAATTCCTATTCTATTTTCATTTTCTACATCAAGAAGAGTGCTTTTCAAATTGGGAAAGTCAGAACAAACATTATAAATCTTAGATAAGATGAGAGATAGTATCTAGTTTTGAAAATTGAGTTCAAGTTTACCGACCCAGGTAAAAAAGTATTTCTCAACATAATTTGAGAATATGTCAGTGCTTTTGGTGCAATCATTGAGAATAGGGAAAGTGTCAGCAAAATGAGGTTGCACAAGTCTTTTCCTAGTGGAAAATGGTAGATTTGGGTAACAGTGTGAATGGGCGGCATGTGGGGAACAAGCTGGAGACTAGTTCATCTGCCAAAGTTAGGAGACTTTGCTCCAAAGGTAGGTGCTTTACTGTGTGTTCATTCCTGGCTTCATTCTTTCCCTTTGCCTCCTTTTCTGTTGTAGAAGTGTTCCCTCAGGCTCTCTGGTCCTTTCAGTCTCCCACTACTCTTGCTAGGAGCACTCCTCTTTCCCCCCAAGCATGCTTGCTTATTTTTAAAGGAGTTTTCTGCATTTTATCCTGATGGCAAGTGTACATTACTGCTGTGGGCTACCCCTCATCCTTGGGGAAAGCAGAGAGGCCTGTGGGGATAGTTCCTGCAAGGTGGATGCCACTCTTTGTATTTGTTGAACTTGAGTCTAGAGTTTCCCAGGTCCTCTCAGGATGAACTGCAGATTCCTCTGCCATACCTTTCCTGAATCCTGTTTTCTGCCATTCTGATTCCAAGTGCTTTCGATTTCAAGAATTCCTCTGATTTCTGATTTGCTGATGGTCAACTTTCTTGCTTTTAGGGCTGGTTTGGGATATCCTTTTAAAATTATGTTTTCTGTCATTCCAAAAACTTGGATGTGGAGGAAGAATATTGAAAGATAACATTCAAAAAGATAAAGTCATGTATTGTTTACAAATATAAAATGAATATGTAACAGAGATTTTCATTTCACTCATTGATTAATGAGGAAACCAAACCAGTTAAAATGGTTCAAAAGAGAACCTAAAGAATAGACACATACAAAGACAATTAGAAATGCTGAAATGAATTTGCTAATAGAGACACAACTGGGCAATATTCATGGGACTAAAAGAATGTCATGCTTGGGAATACCTTTTTCCATCGGACATATCAGTTGTATCTCCTTCCGCTGGACACATTTCACTTGCATTTCTTTAGACAACAGTCATTTTTTCTGCTCTCAGTTTTTATAACTTACAAAGTTATAAAATAATTCAATGATAGTGAAAGACAGAGATAACTGGAAAATTTCAATAGACAGGACACTTAGTAATCTTTGTTTCAAGCTTTTCACATTTTTTTCTGACACTTTATCCATGAAGTTAGCACTCCTTCTCTTTTCCATTCTCATCAAGATTTTGTTCCCCCATCTTCCTATGATATCAAATGTCCATTTCTAAGATTAACAATGATTCTTTTCAGATTGGCTTCTTTCACTTAGTAATATGTGTTTACGTTTCCTCCATGTCTTTTCATGGCCTAATAGCTCATTTATTTTTGTTGCTGAAGAATAGTTCATTTTCTGGATGTACCACAATTTATTTATCCATTTACCTCCTGAAGAACATCTTGGTTGCTTCCAAGTTATGGCCATTACAAATAAAGCTGCTATAAACATCTGTGTGCAGATTTTTGAGTGGAAATAAGTTTTCAAATCTTTTGTGTAAAAAACATGATGGCTGGATCATATGGTAACAGTATGTTTTGTTTTTAAGGTAACTGCCGAGCTATTTTTCTAAGTGGCTATACAATTTGGCATTCCTACCAGCGATGAATAAGCATTCCTGTTGCTCCACATTCTTGCCAGCATTTGGTGTTGTCAGTGTTTCAGATTTTGGCCCTTATAATGGGTATGTAGTGGTATCTTATTGTTGTTTTAATTTGAATTTTCCTGATGACATGATATAGACCATCTTCTCCTATGCTTATTTTCCATCTGTATATTGTCTTTGGTGAGGTGTCTATTGAGGTCTTTGGCTGGCTAGCTTGCGGTTTGACTATGAAATTCTCATGCAAATTTAGTAAATTTTCAAGCAGCTCTGTGTGCAAGTAGCCATAGCTAAGGTCTAGACATAACTTTGAGGTTGAAGACTAGTTTTTTACTTACTGGTCTCTGTACTTTGCCCTTCTCCTCCTTTCTCCTCATCTTCAATTTAGTGCTGCCTCTCTGGACACTGTTTGGAACAATGGGCTTGGGTGGGAAGGCAAGACTCTTAGTCTGGTCTCTACCAGTAGGATTTTGTGTCCTTTATTTGACCTTCATATGTCATAGCATCAGTCATCTCTTGTTAAGGCAGTGGCTTTGAAGTCTGCTTATCATTGTTTCGGTTTGGGAGATAAAAGTAGTTGACTTTTCAGTCCTGCAATGTTCCAAAATGTAGAGAGAAAGAACATCCATTACAGAGCTTCTAACTTTCCAACTCAGCTTGGAGACTGTTGATCTGCAAGCTGAGTTTGCCACCTTAATAGTCAAGAAACACCCAAATACAACACTGTCCTTTTCACTTTCCCCCAGTAGTCCTGCACTAAGTCAATGCCATTTATTTTAGGTTTAGTAGCATGCGGCTCACCACTTCCAGGTATCAAATTATGTATTAGTTAAGATTAGGTTCAGCTGAGAATAACAGAAAGAAACCAAATACCAGTGACTTAAGATAGAAAGTTCTTTTTCTCTAGAAGTCTGGGAGTTGGCAGTTCAGGCTTGCTATTGTGGCTCTGTCCACAACATTGTCAGGCGCCAACACTCTTTCCTGCTCACGAATGCACTGTCTCTAGGGCATAGACTTTGTCCACATGAACTCCAGTCATCACATTCATATCCCAAAGAGTTGGATAGAAGAAGGTAAAAGGAAGAAAAGCGGCAAAGGGTACATGCCAGCTAAGATTCCTGCGTGCTACACAACATTCCCATTTGCATCTTACTAGCCAGCACTGAATCATATAGCTGTGCTAGCTCTAAGGAAGGCTGAGAAAAAGAGGAGAATGAATGAGTATTGAGATTTAATCAACAACAATTAGCTTGTATTCTTTCTATGGCAGCTCCTTTCTTATTGCAATATTAAGGTGACTTTTGAAATGTGAGTTAATCACATTGTAAGCTACAATGGAAGTTAAGACAACCAGGAATTCAGATTCCAAAGGTCAGGGCTTTTGATGTTAACATTAAAAAGTTCACTATTGGTTTTCTCATATCTTAGCAACTTTCCTTGGCAGGAGTCCTACTTGAAACAACCTACCACAAAATGATTTGCCCTCATCATGTTAGTTAATGTGAGAACTAGGGCTGGGACTTGGTTCTTTTGGTGTCTAAACTACTTCCTTTCTACTGTATTATGATGTGAATATCATATTTATGTATAGAGACATAGACTTGAAGGACTGCATTTTCAAGCTGGTGGATAAATCATGAAACATTTTTCTATAAGAAATTAATGGATATGCCACAGCAAAAGGAATAATATGTTCAAATTTGAAAAAAATTGGTTGCACAAAGAAAACTAGGTTTCCTCACTGCAGGACTTCTCAAGGTCTTTAATATGCTAATGTGCATTGTGAATCTTTAAGACAGAGATTTATTTTGCCAACTTATTTTACCATTGAATGCTTTATTTCACCCTATGCCCTAGTAACATCTCCCAGAAGAGTTGTCATGAAATAAAATTTGGGAAATTCTCAAATGTTTGAGGAACAACTACCTCATAGTGTGAAACCACTTTTGTAAAAATTGTGACAGAAAATTACAGTGGTGAAAGAGATCTGACCTAACTGACTCCATCTTGTTTCTAACCTCCAAGCTGTTTTTGTTCATTCCTGGGCATAGGCCAAACTAACTTTGGGAACTTAGTTTATAGTTTAACTTTGAAACAAAGATGATAGCCCTTTCCTGAAATAAACCCCCTTCTTGGTCAGGTGCAGTAGCTCACACCTGTAATCCTAGCACTTTGGGAGCCTGAAGCAGGGGGATTGCCTGAGTTCAGGAGTTTGAGACCAGCCTGGGCAACATGGTGAAACCCCATCTCTACTAAAATACAAAAAATTAGCCAGGTGTGGTGGTGAGCGCTTGTAATCCCGGCTACTCGAGAGGCTGAGGCAGGATAATTGCTTGACCCTGGGAGGCGGAGGTTGCAGTGAGCCGGGATGTGCCACTGCACTCTAGCCTGGGTGACAGAGTGAGACTCTGTCTCCAAAAAACAAAAACAAAAACAAAAACAGAAACAAAACAAAACAAAAAGCCTTCTTGCTTATGGTTTAGGACTCATGCAGCTGGAGGCTGCAAGATCCTGAACCTCCCCAAATTGCTCCTGGGGATAGCATCACTGTTGTAAAACCTAAGATCAATGCTTGAGATATTTTGCACACCCTGCATTCTGATGCACCAGTGGACACTGCAAAGCCCAGTAATCTGGTTCAACCAGTTCTGTGATGCCATCCAAGAATAGAAGATAGCAAGAGAAACCCACTACAACCAGCTATGATTTCATCTCTGACCTGACCAATCAGCACTCCCCACTCCGTGACCCCCTACCCACCAAATTACCCTTAAAGACCCTGATCCCTGGATACTCAGGGAGATTGATTTGAGTAATAATGAAACTCTGGTCTCCCATATAGCCAGCTCTGCATGAGTTAAACTCTTTATCACAATTCCCCTGTCTTGATAAATTGGCTCTGTCTAGGCAGCGGGCAAGCAGAACCTGTTGGCAGTTACAAATGCTGGATGTTTTGGAGCCTGGAAAGAATAAAATAGCACTTTATTCCAATAACATACACTCTGGAGAAAGAAACCATGAATATGTACATGAAAAACAATTAAGTTATGTAAATGTATGTAAGATTTAACAATTATCTAATTAATAACTACTATTTGGCACTCATTGTTCTAGGTTGTAGGGATGAAACTGAACGACACAAATGAGATCCTGCTCCCTGTATAGTTTATTTTAAATGAATAATATAGCGATCCAAGACAATCCTCAATTTTGGCCAATAGTTAGTTGTCAAATGAGTGGTATCCTTTTAAATCTGTGTATACATCTTAGAGGCTACACAATTTTTATATGATTTGTGAGTTACTTTATATGCTTACCAAGCGATGTCTGCAGACTGAATAAATAAATGACAGTATAACTTTTATGTTGGAATCGGCTTAATGTTTTGATACTCAAGAGATATTACTTAGATATTAAAAGACATTATTATAGATAGAAGCAACCGTAGATTCATTAAAGGGGAGATCTTTTTTAATAATGGTACTTTGTTTGAGGGTTAGAACTAGCAGTTATTTTTGCCACAAGGTTGTGTGGGAAAACAAATGAAACTGCCTCCTTCCTCTTAGCCCCCATCCATGAAAAGGATCCTGGAATACCAGGCTAAGGCTAGTGAAGCAAGGCATAGTTGAGTCTCTGAGTCTTCAATTGACCATGCAGGAGAGTTATTTGAAGTAAAAGGACATTGTAAGTGTGAAACCAGATTCAAGAGTGTGTCAATGTGAAAAATTCAAATCTGCTGCCAAGTCCATGGGGTAAGAGAGGGACAAGAAGATGGAGACACAGCCTCAATGGACATCCTTGTAAATGCAGGGGACAAGAATCAAGCTGGGTGTGTGATGGGAGGATACATGATTTTTTCTAAAAGTGTAATTGATATGCTCAAAGCTCCTGTATGTTGAATTCTTGCTTTGGTTTTACCTGCGTAAAGGCACACTTTTGATAAGACAGATAGGGCCTTTATAGCCATTCCCTTCACACACACACACACACACACACACACACACACACACACTCACTCACTCTGTGGAGAGGTAGCATGGCTAGGAAGACCCACGAGACCTAGACCAAGTGTCTGTTAAACACTACTTGGCAGTGACATGCTTATTTGATAAATCACTTCACTGTTCTAGATCTCTGTATTCTTGTCAATAAAACGATCCCTTCCAGAACCTACATCCTCTCAGGCTTAGACTTCAAACTGGACCTTGAAGGAAAAATACAATTTAGATGATTAGGGAGGAGAGCATTCCATTTAGACAGAAACAGCAAAGCTTAAAGGCAGGTAAATGTTGGGCATTTTTAGTGGGCCCTATTAGTTGAAATGCAAACCTTGCTTAGGAGGCAAAGCAGCAAATGCAAAAGGCAGTGTCTGCAAGTGTTAGATGTTACATCACTGAAGTCATACTTTATCCTGTGTCTAATTAAAGAAGCTCTAGTGGGTTTTGACCAGAGCCATAGCAAGGTGAACGTGGAGTTTCAGGAAGATACGTTGAGTGGTTATTTGTACCTGTTAAGTTGTCTAGCCCAGAGATAAGGTCCCATCGGTCAGGTCAGGACAAACAGGAGGAGAAGCATCACTATGGGAAAGCACTTTAGGGAGGGCTTATATGGCAAAATCATAACTCAGAAGACAGATTTCAGCATTCTAGGTCAAACCTTGACTTCAAGGTCTCTTCTTGATTGTACTACTAACCTCCTTTTTTTGGATGCAACTGATGATTTTATTTTTATTTTTTGTTTAGTACTGCCTTCTGCTTTCTCGAAGAGGACATGTACTCCCCAGAGAGCAGGAATGTGGCCTTATGTGGTCTGCAGGCATAGTACACCCTCAGCTATAAATGTCTATGTGGAAATCAATTATTTCAGATGGGAAAAGAATGAATTTCATGCTTTCTTGGTGCAGCAGGCCACATAGATCTCTTTTCCTCTCTGTTGCAGGTCTAATAGAGGCTTTTTCATGATTGGCCCCACATCTCACTTCTTTATAAGCAGTTGCAAAATAATATGAGAAAGAAAGAAAATGGGCTTGAGTCAGACTTTCTTCACCTAAAAAACAAAGCAATGGGTGCTATGCCTTGGACGTCTACCATGATGCTTCTGATTAAGACTCACAGATGGGCTGACTGGAAGAAATTCAAGGGTGATGCAAAATGTTGGCATTTTAATGAGAAAGTTGGCAGTGATGATGTGACAACCATTCTGATACTGTTATTATACAGGTTTGCTTGGTACTTAATACCAATATCAACTGGGGTGATACCTGCAGACCAGGCATTACTGTAACTAATAGTGGATCAGAACGTAGTTGGCTGGTTACTCTCCAACTTCCATCTCATACCTACTCCATTTAGACCTTGTCATTGACTGAAGAAATACTTGGCAATAGCTCTGTTGGATAGAGTTTGGTTCTGTGTCATGTTAGCTTTGCTTTGGGAGGCTGATATATAAATGATATCCCTCAATTTTCTTAGTTCTTAGAAGACAGTGAATCATGAGTGCTCTGCCATCAAGCAATAATGTCTAGTGAGAATGGGACGTGTGTCTAGATATAGGATAAATGCTAAGAAGGATTCACAAGTATTCGGGAGCACTTGTTCTCAACGAAGGATTACAGTGTCAGGACTAAGGCATAGACTGATAGCAGAGTATGTTATTCAGTATATAGCCAAGTGGCAATGTATGATAGCAGCTCAAAGAAGGAAAATTGTTAGTAGGACGAGAGATCTGAGGTTTGTGAAAGAGGTAAAATGTAAAGATAGATAGAATTCAACCATATCATCAGTTTTCTTTTATACACTTTGAATCAGTGAATCTTCATTTCTTGTGATGACACATTCCCTGTGGCTAGAGAGGGCCTCGAAGATCCTCTTAGGTTAGGACTGATGACATTCAGCTCAATTTTAAGGCCAAAATTCTGCTATAATATTCAGGATATTTTAAATCAGAAAGGTCAGGACATAGATCAATTGATAGTCCCCCAAGACTGTCGACTGACACCTGCAGTCCAGCGATTGGCATGAGGGTACTTGAATAATAATAATAATAATAATAATGCCCTGGATACTCCTAAATTACTTTTATGAGAAGATTGAAGAGTGTGTATTGACATTGCACAAAAAGTATCACCATTCAGGACAACTGTAGCATCCACTTAGTAGCAAAAGCAATGCTCCCACTGTACCTCCAATGCCACAGTGCTCAAGTGTGTCTCAGAACTACAGTGAAGCTACCACACAGACAGCAGGCTCTGGGTGTGGAGGGAGGGACAGAGAGAGAGAGAGAGAGAGAGAGAGAGAGAGAGAACTGCAGCATTTTGCAGTCTCCCAGGGTCAGTATAGGAGCCTACAAATGATGCTTGGTGGTAACAGGGACTCTGAAATAAAATCATTTAGGGAAAGAGCAATGATGGAGAGCCACACAGAGGTTGAATGAAGACTACCACATCTGTTCTCTTAGTGTGAAGTCAGTAAGCCAGAGCATTCCTTTTGTCTTCATAAAGTTTTGCAGTTAAAGATGCCCTCTCTTGGTATTATTATATATAAATACATGGGCAGTTTGATAGTAGGCAAAACCCTGATCCCCAGTGGAGGCAAAAAACAAATGATCAGCATCTCCAAACAGAATTACATTCTGTTTGGATGTGTTACATATTTCATATCTCTAGCTTGGAAAATATAATTCCAAAACTCTTACCTGGCTTATGATATAAAATTTGAAACAAGAGGCAATACAAGATTTTAAAAGTTTATTATAGTAATTTCAGAAAGAAAATACATGAAGGGAGATTTCGTGATTTATTTAATAAAACAGTAGAATTGATGAAAATATCTCTAAAATAATAGAGTTTCTAGGAAGTGTATCCCCAAAGCTAGGAAGCAGCAGACCAAATGTTTTATGACATTGAGTTACCGGTGAGTACCAGTAAAAGACTATGGACTGATTTGCAATGCCGCCATCATTTTCAGAAATCCCGTTGGTTGATAATGGAAATGGCTAATGTGATCCTGAACATCCTGGATAATGAATACCACATGAGGGATGGGGGAAATATTGCAAAGAAAGCTGTTAGAACAAAAGAAATTAAGCAGTATTGTGTTCCCTTGACTGAGATTATTGTGCCTGGAGGAAAAAAAAATCATCCCAGACTGAAAGAATGCCATAATTGTAACAGACACTGATTTGTTTTGGTTTTTTAAAGTTGATTTTTTTCTACACTATGGTAGACTTTAATTAGGTTTACTTAGGCTCTCAAGTAAAACAAACAAACAAAAAAGGCAACACATTCTACCTTTGATTATTCTCACCAAGTACTCTATATTATTTCATAATTGTCAGCATTAACATCGTGTCGTACAAAATGGGGCTAATATTTTGTTGAATGAATTCTTGTACATGAGGCTCTTGGTTTGGCCACATCCATACTTTACTTGTCTTGAGACAGAGGTGGCAAATGGGTTTCATTTCTTGTGTCAGCATCAACTGATGGAAGTTGGTTGGCTGGAGTAGTTCCTCTACTCAACTTCTTTGGAACTTGAATCCTAAGCTCTATCTTCGTAATAATATGTATCATACTCTATAATAATATATATTATGAGAACTGAAAAAAGACTTTTTAATCAAATTGGCTCTATGTTTTCAATGCACTTCCTTTTTTCTTTTTTTCCTAATGAAAGATAACATGTTTAAAAAGAGAACAGTAAAATCATTCATGTACTTAAAAACAGACATCTCATGGACAAGATCAGAACCACAAGCACGGATGATGATGGGTCTAAAGTCACAGAACAACTGGCATTGAGAATTGCAAGTATGTTTGGATGACCTGAAGTTTGGTTTCTTAAGGCTGATGGTATTAAAAATACTTCCATTCTAGAAGTTTAGAGAAGAGCCAAGATGACCAACTAGAAACAGCCAGGAAAGGCATCTCCCACCAAGAGACCAGACCATCAAGAAGACCAGCACACTTAGTGCAGATCTTTGGAAGGAAGGCTTCGAGAGTAGATGGAGGGGCTACACAGACTGTGGGCTGAAGATGGAGGAAGCTGGGAACCCTACATGAAGGTGTGAAGTACCAGGACTTGTTCCTGGCCTTCAGTAGCTCCTGGGGAAGGGGTGAGTTAAATAGGTGAGGAGTGGCCCACACTCACCATCTCCAGAATGCTAGCTATAGGAGACCCCAATCATCCCCATGGGCATTGAACTGACAGGGACAGCTGCTTGGAGAGGTGGCAGGGACTCCAGACTGTGCAGAGTCCAGAGGGCTTGGCCCAGGAATGGCTGCAGTGGAGCACGGCCAGGGACGCCTAAGGCATACCACACTCCTCTAAGTGGCTTTGACCTTTGTTGACTGTTGAACCTAGACAGAGCAGGGCAGTCTTACCCATGGGATGGAGCCAGTTTAATCTGAGTGCCTTCCTCTCTGCCGGCCTGGTCAGGGGTCCCTGTCTGGCCCCACCTGCTGGCAGCACAGCCTCAGATGCCCAACTAGGGTGCATTCTGACAGCCTCTGCCATAGCTCCTTCACTGGCAGACTCCACTTAACAATCAGAGAGCTTTGGCAGAGGGGCCTCCATTTATGCGAACCCTCCTGCAGCCTTCCCACACTATTGCCAGCCCACACTCACCTACATCCTCCCCCCACTGTTTTACTGGTGCGTGCATGCACACGAACCTCACTGCTCAGTGTCCACTGATGGACACGTGCACCTTGCCACCACTGCTCCACCCCTACTGTCACCACCAGCATGCATGCCCATGCACTGCCCCTGCTATCCCACCAACACTGGCACGCCTGTGTGCACTGACCCTGCCACACCCTCTCCCCACTGCTGCTGGCTTGTGCATAGGAGTGTGGACCCCACTGCCACTGCCTCCAGTGAAGTGCTTTCACCAGTACCTCCCATTGTAGTGCTGTTGCCAGCAGACTGGGGACACCTCTGCTCCTATAGCGCAGCAGGTGGTTAATCTCAAAAAGCCAGAGAACAAAATCATGGGCCTAGTACCAGACCCCCAGGATTAGAGTAGGCAGCCCAAGAGTGCTGAGCTGAGCCTTGGCCCCCTGAAATCATCCAGAAGTGAAGCCAGTTGAACCCAACAGATACTGCAGTCAAACCCTCAAGGACATCAAATAATATAAAATCAGAAAACCCCATCCAAAGGACAGCAACTTCAAAGATTAAAGGAACATCAGTCCACACAGATGAGAAAGACTCAGTGCAAGAACTCTGGCATCTCAAGAAGCCTGAGTGTGGTGGTACTCCTCATGGCCTGGGATGGTGGTAGCTATGGTGTGAGGCTCCTTTGCCTCTGGGAAGTGGAAGGAAGGGTAGGAGGGACTGCGTCTTGTGGTCTGACTGCCAGCTCAGCCACAGTACAATAGAGCACGGTAGACTTCTAAGGTTTTTGAGTCTAGTCCTTGAGTCCCAGATGGCATCTCTGGACCCACCAGGGGTTTGCAGGGCCTTGCCATCCTGAAGGGAAGGACAAAGGCCTGGCTGCCTTTCCTACCAGCTGACTGTAAAGCCCCAGGGCCTGGAATGAACATAGGCAGTAGCCAGAGAGTGGTTACAGCAGGCCTTGGGAGAGACCCAGTTCTGTGCTGGATTCAGGTCTGACCCAGCACAGTCATAGTGGTGGTGGCCACAGAGGTGCTTGTGCCACCCCACCCCTAGTTTTAGGTGGCTCAGAAGAAAGAGAGACACTCTATTTATTTGGGATAAAATAAAGGATGAGTACAAGAGTCTCTGCCGAGTAACCCAGAGAATATTCCCGAATCTTGTCCAAGACCATCAAGGCAGTACTTCTGTAAGTCTGTGAGAACCATAGTGTTACTGGGCTTGGGATGTCCCCTAAAGCAGAGAGAGCTTAGATCACAACACCCAAGTCCTTTCAAATATCTGGAAAGCATTCCCAAGAAGAACAGTTACAAATAAGCCCAGACAGTGAAGACTACACCTAACTCCTCAATGCCCAGACAATGAAGAACAACTACTAGCATAAACACCATCCAGGAAAACATGACCTCACCAAATGAACTAAATAAGGCACCAGGACCAATCCTGGAGAAATAAAGATATGTGACCTTTCAGACCGAGAATTGAAAATAGCTGTGTTAGGAAACTCAAAGAAATTCAAGATAACACAGAAAAAGAATCCCAAATTCTATCAAATAAATTTAATAAAGTGTTAAAGAATCAAGCAGAAGTTCTGGGCTGAAAAATGCAATTGGCATACTAAAGAATGCATCAGAATTCTTTTTTTTTAAAAAAATTATTATTATACTTTAAGTTCTAGGGTACATGTGCACAATGTGCAGGTTTGTTACATATGTATACATGTGCCATGTTGGTGTGCTGCACCCATTAACTTGTAATTTACATTAGATATATCTCCTAATGCTATCCTTCCCCGCTCCATGCTCCCCACAATAGGCCCTGGTGTGTGATGTTACCCGCCCTGTGTCCAAGTGATCTCATTGTTCAATTCCCACCTATGAGTGAGAACATGCGGTGTTTGGTTTTCTGTTCTTGTGATAGTTTGCTGAGAATGATGGTTTCCAGCTGCATCCATGTCCCTGCAAAGGACACGAACTCATCCTTTTTTATGGCTGCATAGTATTCTGTGGTGTATATGTGCCACATTTTCTTAATCCACTCTGTCACTGATGGACATTTGGGTTGATTCCAAGTCTTTGCTATTGTGAATAGTGCCGCAATAAACATACGTGTGCATGTGTCTTTATAGCAGCATGATTTATAATCCTTTGGGTATATACCCAGTAATGGGATGGCTGGATCAAATGGTATTTCTAGTTCTAGATCCTTGAGTAATCGTCACACTGTTTTCCACAATGGTTGAACTAGTTTACAGTCCCACCAACAGTGTAAAAGTGTTCCTATTTCTCCGCATCCTCTCCAGCACCTGTTGTTTCCTGATTTTTTTAATAACTGCCATTCTAACTAGTGTGAGATGGTATCTCATTGTGGTTTTGATTTGCATTTCTCTGATGGCGAGCGATGATGAGCATTTTTTCATGTGTCTGTTGGCTATATGAATGTCTTCTTTTGAGAAGTGTCTGTTCATATCCTTTGCCCACTTTTTGATGGGGTTGTTTGTTTTTTTCTTGTAAATTTGTTTGAGTTCTTTGTAGGTTCTGGATATTAGCCCTTTGTCAGATGAGTAGATTGCAAAAATTTTCTCCCATTCTGTAGGTTGCCTGTTCACTCTGATTGTAGTTTCATTTGCTGTGCAGAAGCTCTTTAGTTTAATTAGTTCCCATTTGTCAATTTTGGCTTTTGTTGCCATTGCTTTTGGTGTTTCAGACATGAAGTCCTTTCCCATGCCTATGTCCTGAATGGTATTACCTAGGTTTTCTTCTGGGGTTTTTATGGTTTTAGGTCTAACATTTAAGTCTCTAATACATCTTGAATTAATTTTCATAGAAGGAGTAAGGAAAGGATCCAGTTCAGTTTTCTACTTATGGCTAGCCAATTTTCCCAGCACCATTTATTAAATAGGGAATCCTTTCCCCATCTCTTGTTTTTGTCAGGTTTGTCAAAGATCAGATGGCTGTAGATGTGTGGTATTATTTCTGAGGGCTCTGTTCTGTTCTATTGATCTATATCTCTGTTTTGGTACCAGTACCATGCTGTTTTGGTTACTGTAGCCTTGTAGTATAGTTTGAAGTCAGGTAGCATGATGCTAGCGTGATGCCTCCAGCTTTGTTCTTTGGGCTTAGGATTGTCTTGGCAATGTGGGGTCTTTTTTGGTTCCATATGAACTTTAAAACAGTTTTTTCTAATTCTGTGAAGAAAGTCATTGGTAGCTTAATGGGGATGGCATTGAATCTATAAATTACCTTGGACAGTATGGCCATTTTCACGATATTGATTCTTCTTATCCATGAGCATGGTATGTTCTTCCATTTGTTTGTGTCCTCTTTTATTTCACTGAGCAGTGGTTTGTAGTTCTCCTTGAAGAGGTCCTTTACATCCCTTGTCAGTTGGATTCCTAGGTATATTATTCTCTTTGAAGCAATTGTGAATGGGAGTTCATTCATGATTTGGCTCTCTGTTTGTCTGTTACTGGTGTATAAGAATGCTTCTGATTTTTGCACATTGATATTGTATCCTGAGACTTTGCTGAAGTTGCTTATCAGCTTAAGGAGATTTTGGGCTGAGACAATGGGGTTTTCTAAATATACAATCATGTCATCTGCAAACAGGGACAATTTGACTTCTTCTTTTCCTAACTGAATACCCTTGATTTCTTTCTCTTGCCTGATTGCCCTAGCCAGAACTTCCAACACTATGTTAAATAGGAGTGGTGAGAGAGGGCATCCCTGCGTTGTGCCAGTTTTCAAAGGGAATGCTTCCAGTTTTTGCCCATTCAGTATGATATTGACTGTGGATTTGTCATAAATAGCTCATTATTTTGAGATACGTTCCATCAATATCAAATTTATTGAGAGTTTTTAGCATGAAGGCTGTTGAATTTTGTCAAAGGCCTTTTCTGCATCTATTGAGATAATCATGTGGTTTTTGTCTTTGGTTCTGTTTATATGCTGGATTATGTTTATTGATTTGCATATGTCGAGCCAGCCTTGCCTCCCAGGGA
Organism: Macaca thibetana thibetana; assembly: GCF_024542745.1. NCBI lineage: Eukaryota > Metazoa > Chordata > Mammalia > Primates > Cercopithecidae > Macaca > Macaca thibetana. The sequence continues at coordinate 67,333,927 of NC_065590.1, read as the reverse complement.
TGAAGCCTGCTTGATCATGGTGGATAAGCTTTTCGATGTGCTGCTGGATTTGGTTTGCCAGTATTTTATTGAGGATTTTTACATCGATGTTCATCAGGGATATTGGTCTAAAATTCTCTTTTTTTGTTGTGTCTCTGCCCGGCTTTGGTATCAGGATGATGTTGGCCTCATAAAATGAGTTAGGGAGTTTTTCTCTAGACTTCTCTTCTTGCTTCATTTCATTCATTTGATCTTCAGTCATTGATACTCTTTCTTCCAGTTGATCGAGTCAGTTACTGAAGCTTGTGCATTTGTCACGTAATTCTCGTGACATGGTTTTTATCTCTATCAGTTCGTTTATGGCCTTCTCTGCATTGATTATTCTAGTTATCCATTCTTCCATTATTTTTTCAAGATTTTTAGTTTCTTTGCACTGGGTACGTAGTTCCTCCTTTAGCTCTGAGAAGTTTGATCGACTGAAGCCTTCTTCTCTCAACTCATCAAAGTCATTCTCCGTCCAGCTTTGATCCATTGTTGGTGATGAGCTGCATTCCTTTGGAGGGGGAGATGCGCTCTGATTTTTTGAATTTCCAGCTTTTCTGCCCTGCTTTTTCCCTATCTTTGTGGTTTTATCTGCCTTTGGTCTTTGATGATGGTGACGTACTCATGGGGTTTTGGTTTGGGTGTCCTTTCTGTTTGTTAGTTTTCCTTCTAACAGTCAGGACCCTCAACTGCAGGTCTGTTGGAGTTTGCTTGAGGTCTATTCTAGACCCTGTTTGCCTGGGTATCAGCAGTGGAGGCTGCAGAAGATAGAATATTGCTGAACCATGTGTGTTGCTGTCTGATTCTTGCTCTGTGAGGTGTGAGGTGTCGGTCTGCACCTAGTGGAGGATGTCTCCCAGTTAGGCTACTCAGGGATCAGGGACCCACTTGAGCAGGCATTCTGTCTGTTCTCAGATCTCAACCTTTGTGCTGGGAGAACCACTGCTCTCTTCAAAGCTGTCAGACAGGGACATTTACATCTGCAGAGGTTTCTGCTGCTTTTTGTTTAGCTATGCCCTGTCCCCAGAGGTGGAGTCTACAGAGGCAGGCAGGCCTCCTTGAGCTGTGGTGGGCCCACCCAATTCAAGCTTCCCAGTGGCTTGTTTACCTACTTAAGCCTCAGCAATGGCAGGCGCCCCTCCCCCAGCCTCGTTGCCACCTTGCAGTTAGATCTCAGACTGCTGTGCTAGCAATGAGGGAGGCTCTGTGGGTGTGGGACCCTCCAGGCCAGCTGTGGGATATAATCTACTGGTGTGCCATTTGCTAAGACTCTTGGTAAAGTGCAGTATTAGGGTGGGAGTTACCCGATTTTCCAGGTGTTGTGTGTCTCAGTTTCCCTCGGCTAGGAAAAGGAATTCCCTTCCCCCTTGAGCTTCCCAGGTGAGATGATTCCTCACTCTGCTTCAGCTCTTGCTGGTTGGGCTGTGCCCCCTGACCAGCACTGACTGTCTGACATGCCCTATTGCGATGAACCCAGTACCTCAGTTGAAAATGCAGAAATCACCCATCTTCTATGTTGCTCATGCTGGGAGCTGGAGAATGGAGCTGTTCCTATTCGGCCATCTTGGATGTGCCCCAGAATTCTTTAACAGCAGAATTTACCAAGCAGAAGAAAGAATTAGTGAGCTTGAAGACAGGATATTTGAAAATACACAGTCACAGGGACAAAGGAAAAAGGAATAAAAAATGAAGCACACCTATAGGATCTAGAAAATAGCCTAAAGGGGCAAATCTAGAGTTATTGGCCTTAAAAAGGAGATAAAGAAAGAGAGGGGTAGAAAGTTTATTTAAAAGGATAATGACAGAGAACTTCCCTAACCCAGAGAGGGTTATAGAACACCAAGCAGATTTAACCCCTAAAAGGAATACTTCAAGGCATTTAATAATCATACTCTCAAAGGTCAAGGATAAAGAAAGGACCCCAAAAGGAGGAAAAGACAAGAAACAAATAACATACAATGGAGCTGCAATACATCTGGCAGCAGACTTGTCAGTGGAAACTTTATACGCCAGGTGAGAGTGGCATGACATATTTAAAGTGCTGAAGGAAAAAAACCTTTTGCCCTAGAATATCCAGTGAGAATATCCTTCAAATGTGAAGGAGAAATAAAGACTACCTGACAAACAAAAGCTTAGGGACTTCATCAACACTAGACCTATCCTACAAGAAATGCTAATGGAAGTACTTCAATTAGAAAGAAAAGGACATTAATAAGCAATAAGAAATCGTCTAAAGGTATAAAACTTACTGGTAATAGTAAGTACACAGAAAAACCCAGAATATTATAACACTGTAACTGTGGTGTGTGAACTACTCTTATCCAAATAGATGAAATGATGAATCAATTAAAAATAATAAGTGCAACAACTTTTCAAGACATGGTCAATACAATAAGATATCAGTAGAAACAACAAATAGTTAAAAAGCAGGGGGATGGAATTAATGCATACAGTTTTTATTAGTTTTATTTTTGTTTGTTTGTTTCTGCAAATAGTGTTAAGTTGTTATCACATTAAAATAATAGGTTATAAGATAGTATTTGCAAGCCTTGTAGTAACCCAAAACTGAAAACATAAAATGGATACACAAAAAATAAAAAGCAAGAAACTAAATCATATCTCTAGAGAAAATGACCTTCACTAGAGGAAGACAGGAAGGAAAAAAAGAAGGAAGAGAAGATCATAAAACAACAGAAAACAAATAATGAAATGGCAGGAGTAAGTCCTTACTGATCAATAATAACACTGAATGTAAATGGACTAAATTCTCCAATCAAAACACGTAGACTCGCTGAATGAATGAAAAACAAGACCTATTAATCTGCTGCTTACAAGAAACACACTTCTTTAGAGACACACATATACTGGAAATAAAGGGATGGAAATAGATGTTCTATACCAATGGAAACAAAAACAGTAGGAGTCACTGTGCTTACATCAGACAGAATAGATTTCAAGACAAAAACTATAAGAAGAGACAAAGAAGATCACTATATAATGATAAAGGGGTCAATTCAGCAAGAGAATATGACCATTTTAAATGTATATGTTCCCAGCACTGGAGCACCTGGTATATAAAGCAAATACTATCAAAGCTAAAGAGTGGGATAAACCCCAATATAAAAATAGTTGGAGATTTCAACACCGCACGTTTAACATTGGGCAGATCATTCAGACAGAAGATCAGCAAAGAAACATCAGGCTTAATCTGCACTATAGACCAAATGCATCTAATAATATTTAGAAAACATTTTATCTAAGAACTGCGGAATACATATTCTTTTCCTCAGTACATGGATAATTCTCAAAGATAGACCATATTACGTCACAAAATAAATCTTAAAACATTCAAACAATTGAAATAATATTAAGCATCTTCTCAGACCACAATGGAATAAAACTAGAAATTAATAACAGGAATTTTGGAAAATATATAAATACATGGAAATTAAACAATATTCTTCTGAATGAGAAGTGGGTCATGAAGAAATTAAGATGTAAATTGAAAAATTTCTTGAAGCAAATAATAATGGAAACACAACATAACAAAACCTACGAGATACAGCAAAGACAGTACTAAGAGGGAAGTTTATAGCTGTAAGTGCCTCCATCAAAAAAGAGGAAAAAAACTTGAAATGAACAATCTAATAATACACTTGAAAGAACTAGAAAAGCAAGAGCAAACCAAACCCCAAATTGGTAGAAGAAAAGAAATAATAAAGATCAGAGTATAAATAAGTGAAATTGAAATGAAAAAAATACAAAGGATCAATGAAACAAAAAGTTGGTTTTTTGAAAAGTGAAACAAAATTGACAAAACTTCAGCCAGACTACATAAGAAAAAAAGAGTAAAGATCAAAATAAATAAAATCAGAAATGAAAAAGGAGACAGTATAACTGATGCTGCAGAAATTCAAAGGATCATTAGTGGCTACTATGAGCAGCTATATGCCAATACATCAGAAAATCTCAAAGAAATGTACAAAATCCCAGATACATACATACTACCAATATTGAACAAGAAAGAAATCCAAAATTTGAACAGATCAGTAACAAGTAACACAATTAAAATTGTAATAAAAAGCCTCCCACTAAAGAAAAGCCCAGGAACTGGTGGCTTCACTGCTAAATAGAGGAGAAATGAATACCTCAAAACTCATTCTACAAGGCTAGTATTACCCTAATTCCAAAACTAGACAAAGAGACATGAAAAAATGAAAATCGCAGGCCAATATCTCTGAGGAATATTGTTGCAGAAATCCTCAACAAAATACTAACAAACTGAATTCAACAATACAGTAGAAAGATCATTAATCATGACCAAGTGACACTTATTCCTGGGATTGCAAAGATGGTTCAACATACACAAATCAATCAATATAATGCATCACATCAACAGAATGAAGGATAAAACCATATGATCATTTCAATGAATGCCGATAAAGCATTTGATAAAGTTCAACATCCTTTCATGATAAAAATCCTCAAAAAATTGGGTATAGAAGGAATATACCTCAACATAATAAAAGCCATATATGACAGACCCACAGCTAGTATCATGCTGAATGGGGAGAAACTGAGAGCCTTTCCTCTAAGGTCTGGAACACAACAAGGATGCTCACTGTCACCACTGTTATTCAACATAGTACTGGAAGTCCTAGCTGGAGCATTGAACAAGAGAAAAATACAAAGGCATCTAAATTGGAAAACAAGAAGTCAAAATTTTCTTGTTTGCAGGTAATATAATCTTATATTTGGTAAAACCTAAAGACTCTGCAAGAAAACTGTTATAACTAAGGAACAAATTCAGTAAAGTTGCAGGATACAAAATCAACATACAAAACCAGTAGCATTTTTATATGCCAGCAGTGAACAATGTGAAAAATAAATTAAAAAGTAATCCCATTTTTAATAGCCACACATGAAATTAAATATCTAGGAATCAACCAAAGAAGTGGAAAATCTCTATAACAAAAATTATAAAACACTGATGAAGGAAATTGAAGGACATCAAAAAATGAAAAAAATATTTCGTCTTCGTGGATTGGAAGAATCAATATTGTTAAAATGTCTATACTACCCAAAACAGTCTACACATTCAATGCAATCCCTATCAAAATGCCAATGACATTCTTCACAGAAGTAGAAAAAAAATCCTAAAATTTTTATGAAACCACAAAAGACTCATAATAGCCAAAGCTATACTAGACAAAAAGAATTAAGCTGGAGGAATCACATTGACTTCAATGAGAGAGCTATAGTAATCAAAACAGCATGGTACTGACATGAAAACAGACACATAGACCAATGGGACAGAGTGCAGAACCCAGAAACCAAGCCACACACCTACATTGAACTCATTTTTGAAAAAGGTGCCAAGAACATAAATTGGGGAAAGGATAGTCTCTTCAATAAATGGTGCTGGGAAAACTGGATATCCATATGGAGAAGAGTGAAACTAGACCCCTATCTCTCACTATATACAAAAGTCAAATCAAAGTGAATTAAAGACTTAAATCTAAGACCTTAAACTATGAAACTACTAGAAGAAAACACTGGGGAATATCTCCAGGACATTGGCCTGGGCAAAGATTTCTTGAGCAATACCACAGAACAAAAATGGACAAATGGAGTCACATCAAGTTAAAAAGCTTCTGCACAGCAAAGGATACAATCAACAAAGAGAAGAGACAACCCACAGAATGGGAGAAACTATTGGCAAACTACCCATCTGACAAGGGATTCATAACCAGAATATATAAGAAGCTTAACTCTATGGGGAAAAATCTAATAATTTGATCAAAAATGGGCAAAAGATCTGAATAGACATTTAGCCAAAGAAGACATAAAATTGGCAAAGAGGCATATTAAAAGGTGCTCAACATCACTGATTGTCAGAGAAATGCAAATCAAAATTACAATGAGATATCATCTCATTCCCAGTTAAAATGGCTTATATCCAAAAGTCATTAAGTAATAAATGCTGGTGAGGATGTGGAGAAAAGGGAACTCTTGCACACTGTTGGTGGGAATGTAAATTAGTACAACCACTATGGAGAACAGTTGGGAGGTTCCTCAAAAAATTAAAAATACAACTACCATATGTTTCAGCAATCTCACTGCTGGGTATATATCCAAAAGAAAGGAAATCAGTATATTGAAGAGACGTCTGCACTCCTATGTTTGTGGCAGCACTGTCCACAACAGCTAGAATTTGGATACAACCTAAGTGTCCATCAACAGATCAATGGATAAAGGAAATGTGGTACATATACACAGTGGAGTACTATTCAGATATGAAAAAGATGAGATCCTGTTATTTCCAGTAACAGGGATGGAACTGGAGATCATTAAGTGAAATGAACCAGGCACAGAGACACAAACATTGCATGTTTTCACTTATTTGTGGGGTATGAAAATCAAAACAATTGAACTCATAAAGATTAAGAGTAGAAGGATTTACCAGAGGCTGGAAAGGGTAGTGGGGGGTTGGGAGAAATTGGGGATAGTTAATGGATACAAAAAATGTATTTAGAAAGAATGAATAAGACATACTATTTGATAGCACAAGAGGGTGACTATAGTCAATAATAACTTAATTGTACATTTAAAAATAAAACAGTATAGCTGGATCATTTGTAGCACAAAGGCTAACAGCTTGAGGTGCTGGATACTTCATTTACCCAGAGGTGATTATTACACATTGTTTGCCTATATCAAAATATCCCATATACCCCATAAATATATACACCTAGGTACCCACGAAAATTAAAAATAAATAAAAATAAAGAAAATGTTGTATATATAGTATATGCCACTTAATATTATTCAGCTATAAATGAAACAAACAAAGTCAAAAGCTGCATGTGCTTACTTATAAGTGGGAGGTAAATAATGTGTACAAATGAATATAGAGTATGGAATAATAGACATCGAAGACTTGGAAGGGAGGCAGGCTAGGAGGGGGTGAGGGATGATAAAGTACTTAATGGGTACAATGGGCACTATTCCAGTGATGCTTACACTAAAAGCCCAGACTTCACTACTATGTAATATATCCATGTAACAAAACTGCACTTGTACCCCTTTATGCAAAGAAAAAATCATACATGAGAATACTACACTATAGTTGCCCAAAATAGGACTGCATTTACCAATATGAATACTAAAAACAGATGTGAATGAAAAAGCAAATTGCAGAATGTTATATACAGTATCATAGCATTTCTTTAAGGTTGAAACACCCAAGACTATGCCATATCATTTGTGAGCATATACATATGTAGAAATGTAGCAGTTTAGGAGATAAGAACAAGCATGGGGAGGAATCACACATGTATTAGGATTGTGATTACCTATGGGTAGCAAGAAAGAAAACGGGATTGGGAGGAATTAATAGAGGACTTCAATAGTTTCTGTAATATTTTGTTTCTTAAAACAAAAACAATATTTGAAGCACATTGGGCAAAATGTTAGCATTTTTTCATATGGGTTCACCTGTGTTTATTATATTATTCTTTATGTTTTTCACATGTTTGACATATTTCAGACTTAAGCATTATTAGTGTAGAATAAAACAGAAAATCTCTAAATTCTCATGTTAGCTATGGAGCGGGTTTGGTGGGCATCTCTAGTGCAGCAGTTTCCTTTTTTTTTTTTGAGGCGGAGTCTGGCTCTCTTGCCCAGGCTGGAGTGCAGTGGCCGGATCTCAGCTCACTGCAAGCTCCGCCTCCTGGGTTCACGCCATTCTCCTGCCTCAGCCTCCCGAGTAGCTGGGACTACAGGCGCCCGCCACCTCGCCCGGCTAGTTTTTTGTATTTTTTTAGTAGAGACAGGGTTTCACTGTGTTAGCCAGGATGGTCTCGATCTCCTGACCTCGTGATCCACCCGTCTCGGCCTCCCAAAGTGCTGGGATTACAGGCTTGAGCCACCGCGCCCGGCCAGCAGTTTCCTTTTTGTCACCAGGGACTGGTCTTGTGGAAGGCAATTTTTACATGAACGGGGTGGAGGGGCAGGGTCATTGGTTTCAAGAGGAAACTGTTCCACCTCAGATCATCAGGCATTAGATTCTCATAAGGAGTGCACAACCTAGATACCTCACATGTGCAGTTCACAATAGAGTTTGTGCTCCTATGCGAATCTAATGCACAGCTGATCTGACAGGAGGTGGAGCTCAGGCAGTAATACTCACTTGCCACTCACCTCCTGCTGTGTGGCCCAGTTCCTAACAGGTCATGGACTGGCTCCAGCTTGTGGCCCAGGGGCTGGGGACCACTGCTATGACTACATCATAATTTCCCAGGGGCTGCCATACATCTGTTATCTTTTTAAATAAAAAGAACGAGCTCAGGTCAGGAACTGGTAAACTATTCAGGGCTGTCAGAGACACACATCTCTTTACTCCACCACCTCCTAAGTGTTGCATGAATATAGATGAAAGTGCTTTTCAACTGTATTTGCAGCCCCGGAAAAAGTATATTGCACAACTGAAATTTCTAGCATATGTGTTTATGTGTGTGTGTGCTTTAGTCTTGGTACTTTTGATCTATTCAGATACTTTGTTTGCATCAGTGTCTCTCTCCCACGAAGTTATATATATTTTCCTTATATTTTGTGTCACTTTCTAAAAACTTTTATGTTCTTTGATACTTGGAATCTGAGTAAGGATATAATTTTTGCCATTTCTTAGGAAAACTTTGCTAAAATATTTTGGCCACTCTTGATATTAATTTCCCCACAGATATTCTTAGATTTATGTATAGAAAGGGTTTTTCTTAAATACCATTTTAGTGGCATGCTTTTCTCATATTTTGAGAGTACAAGGTTTTTATTTAAATTTTTTCAAAGAGTGAATACATTTTTAACATATTTAATAGACACTAAGTAGATAAGAAAAATTAGCTTACACATTTTAATATTCCTTAATATATAGTGTCTGTTTTAAGAGGTAGGGTAGGATCATATAATTGGCTCAGAAACTTTTAGAAATAATTATCACACTGGCTGTAGAGGCTGGGAGTGCACTTGTTTCCCATCCCACTAGGTGGCACTGCTGAGAGGGATCTCGCTATTGCTTTAGCTTAATGGGGCTCCATGTAATACCAAGACAGTGGTATCTTTGCTAGACAAATAGTATTGGGATGTAAACGTTCAAAAAAGAAACTAGAAAGGAATACAAGAACTTCATATTAATATTTCAGGGAAGAAGCTGCAGGAGCCAAAAGGTTTGATCTTCATCAAATATTATGCACTTGGTCAGGTGATTGTTTTTTTCCTTCCTTCGGGTACAACCCAGATAGATAACCCTTGTTTTTTAAATAAAAAATAAACTTTTAATCAAAAGATAACTTTGTGTTTGTGCTGCTGCATGGTCAATTTAGGGATGACAATATATTAAATGTAGTGTGGTAATTAATATGTCTATACACAGCTTTCACATACTTTGTGAAAGCTTCTCGCCATAAGCCTGTGATGTAGGAAAACCCTGAATTTTCAAGAGGAAGACATGAGGCTCAGAGAGAGTAGGTTGTTGCTCAACTAGTGTATGGAGGAACTGAAGTCAAATCCAGGATTTCTGACTCCAAAGGGTGTGCTGTGCTCTTTCTTTCACTAGGCCACTCTTACTGGACCCAAAGTATAGGCCTTGGACACAAAACATTTTCAGAGCATTATGCTCACATCTATCTAAGGAAGAGAACAACTGCTTTTAAATATAAGTTTTGGCTTATTCAAATCATAGGGAGTTGGTTATATATGTCTTGTTATCCAAAAATAAAACTTCACCTTCCTTTGTACAGTCTTTCAGCTTATAAAGTATTTTGCACGCATACAGTTGATAATTCTTCTTCACCACTCTTTAAGGTATGTGGGCTATCATAAGTGTATCACTGAAGAAGTCAGTTCCCAAGAGATCTAAACTTCAGTTTAGGATATCTTCTTCTAAGGTGATAGTTTTTAAAGTTCATGATTTTTCACTTTGGTTAGAAATTTCTCAATTTCCTTTTCAATTATTTTTCACTGGTTGACATCATTTTAATCCTTCATGGCATTAGTGGTGGTGATGATGGCAGTGGCAGGCTGTCAGAAGCAGCCACTGCCATTGGGCCAGCTGCAGCAGGGAGGTGTGAGTGGCGGTGGCAGGAGCGGCTGCGAGAGGGGCAATGGCAGTGGTGGGACCCTGTGCCCTTGTGTCGCTGAGGCAGCTGACTGCACCCCATCCCCAGCCCTTGTGCTGCTGGGAGGGACCAGCCCCCAGGCCTGGAGCCTCTGCTGCTCTGGACCCTGGCCCTGCATTGCTGTTCTCACCCACTGCCACTATGGGGAGGGTGTGGGGAGGAGGCAGAGCTGGGTCTGGGGTGGTGCCAGCACCACAAAACCAATGGGAGCCAGGGACAAATGGGAGTACCCCCCAGAACCTACCTCCAGCTCTGGGGGCCACTGAGATGGTGCTGGGCTGAGCTGCCCACCAGAAGGGGAGCAATGCAGTTGGGCATAGAAGGGTGGGCAGAGAGGGGTGCAGTAAGGAAATGGAGCCCCTGCCCCATGCTGTGAGGGGGCATGGGCTGGAGTTGCTTGCAAACGTTCCACACAGTAGGTGGAAGCACCCCCGTCCCAAGTGCAGGATCAGGGCATTTCTGCACTCTGTGATGCAGAGATCACATCTCTGGGGGCCTGGGAAGGCCTCACCTGCCTCCGCAGGCTCAAGGGTGTCTGCTCCCGCTGCCTGGCCTCTCTCTACTCCAGGCAACGACTACTGTCTTGGAGTGGGGTTGGGGCTGAGCCCAGGAGCTGTCACAGCCCGGCTGGGTGTGTGCATGCTTGGAGCAGCAATGACATGCCAGCCCCTTGCCACCTTGGCCCTCTCTGGACTTTGGGTGCCGATGAGTGCAGAAGGGGAAGTTGAGGTGGAGCTGAGGGCAGCTCATCACTAGCCTGCAGGTGTTCCTTGGCACCAGCAGCCTGGGCACCATGGACAGTGGCAGGAGGCAGACAGGCTCCTGGGCAGAAGGGGGCAGGTCCCTGGTGAGGCTCCACCTTCAGGCCAGGGAGGGCTGAAGGCTGGGGGTTGGGCTGTGGGTCTGTGAGACTGGGGTGGGAACTCGTGCTGTCTTTTCCTGGCCCACCCATGGCTGTCCATGGACCAACTGGCTTGCACTTCCTCCCCTCTGAGGCCCATAAAAGCCTTGGGCTCAGCCAGACTTGGACGGACTACAGGATAACCAGCTGCAGAGAGGAACTATCCTCTCTGTTGAACAGTTGAGGGGGGACAACCAGCTTCAGAGAGGAGCTACCCTCTCTGCTGATAGCTGAACACTTGTCAGGATGACTTGCCTAGCAGAGAGGAGCTACTCATTGGGACACCCTGGCTGTAAAAAGGAGCTACCTCCTGTGGGTTTCCTCTGAGCTGTTCTGTTGCTCAAGAAAGCTCCTCTTCATCTTGCTCACCCTCCATATGTCTGCATACCTCATTCTTCCTGGTCATAGGACAATAACTCAGGACCCACTGAATGGTGAGGCTAAAAGAGCTGTAACACAAACAGGGCTGAGACGTGCCCCTTGTTCACCACGTTATGGGCACAGAGAAGGAGAGAAGAGCTGTGGCCCTTCAAGGATCCCAGGTCTGGGAGCTCCCCCAGCCTGGGCTGTGACTCCCTCTTTGGGCCCTCCAGTTCCTGGTGTCTCCAAGCTTCCAGGCACTGCTGCATTCCACGGTGCCAGCTGGGGAAGCTGCTTGTGGTACGCCTGGTCCAGCCACAGCTGTACAGAGAGCCAGCACCTATATCACCACCTGGAGCTTCCTGCCCTGAAGCAGCAGCTGGTGTATCTGACTGCACAGTGGCCAGATCCTACTCACACACTCCTCGCTGCTCCACACCTGACTCGCAGTTTTCCTTGGAGGTGTGAAATCCAGGCTGGTAGTGTGAGCTACCACCGCCAGACTGAGTGGGCAGAATGAGACCAGCGGGCCCAAGCCAATCTCAGGCAAAGGCACCACTGGCCACAGGTTTCTGGCCAGAAAAGCAACACCCCAAAGATCCCGTAACAGTGAGGGAAAAAATGTATTATAACCTGTGGAGAAATTGGGATGCCTGTGTAATTTGAAAGAGTAAGATGATGATATAATAATTCTGTATTTGTAAATGAAATATAACAACTCATATTTGGAAAATGAATAAGATGCCTACTATTTTTGTAATATAAGCTACCAAAACGAACGTTTGGCAATTTGTGTGTGTGTGTGTGTGTGTGTGTGTGTGTGTGAGACATGGTTAAAAAGGACTGAGAAATACTCATGTAATGGTAAACACAAGGGCTGTGGAATCAGAGATTTAGGTCTGAATTCCAGTCTATAGTGTAGTAGCTGTGAACTGAGGCAAACTACTTAATTTCTGAGTCTCAGTTTCCCCAGTGGCAAAATCGAGAGAGTAATAATTACTTTATAGACTTAACTGTAGATTGAGTATAGATCCCCTATAATAGTGTCTGGTTTGTGGAAGGTATTTAAAAAATAAATTTTCCTTTTTTTTAAAAAAAAATTCATTCTTTCATTCAAATAAATGTTTAGTTGCTTTGCTTGTCACATCTGGTTTGTAGTCCATCTGATACAAAGTCAGGCGAATATAGACTGATTAGAATAAAGGTGATTTTGGAAGAAGGGAGCCATTGCACACTTTTTTTGGCCTCAGAACTAGGAGAGGGAAGTGTTTCATTTTGCCTGGTTTGGACTGGGATGGCTTCCCTCCCTGCCAAGTCCTCAGCATGCTGAATGGAAATGCCAAGTGCGGAGCCTGATCCAAGTGGTGCGAGGCCAGTAAATTACAGCTCTTGGGAAGTACTTTAACTCTTACAGCCCGCTGAGGGGCAATTTAGCACCGTCTGTCTTCTCTCAGTGTTGTAAAAGATACCCTCAAAGTTTGGAGACTGGGAATAGGCTGGCCCATAATTCCCTGCTCTATTGATGGCTTTAGTGGAGAGAAACCTTTAAAGGCTCTCGTTTTCACAAGTGGGATATTTGAAAATTCCCAGGACAAGGCTGATTCTTTAACACAGAAGAGTGGCTTTACCAATGGACAATGATTTCCTCTATGGGGCAATTTGCTGGATGACTGAGAGGCTTCCTAACTTGAACATAACACACATACAGAAATTTCTTTTTCAGAGGTTCACTTCCATTCTGTTAAAAATGATGGGGTGGGGACCAGGTGCGGTGGCTTACACCTGTAATCCCAGCACTTTGGGAGGCCAAGGCAGGTGGATCACAAGGTCAGGAGATCCAGACCATCCTGGTTAACACAGTGAAACCCCCTCTCTACTAAAAATACAAAAAATTAGCCGGGCATGGTGGCACGCACCTGTAGTCTCAGTTATGTGGAGGCTGAGGCAGGAGAATCGCTTGAACCTGGGAGGCAGAGGTTGCAGTGAGCTGAGATCGCACCACTGCACTCCAGCCTAAGTGACAGAGCGAGACTCCATCTCAAAAAAAAAAAAAAAAAAAAAAAAAAAAAAAAAAAAAAAAAAAAAGATGGGGTGGGAACTGTAGATTGAGTCTCATAAAATCCTTCCAAACACTTTCTTCTGTGCCTTGTTTTACTGCAGAGGCTAGAAAACTATAAACTTTATTTCCCAGACTTCCTTGCAGTAGGGATTTGAATATTATTTGAGTTCCGCCAACTGGGTGCACTTGAAGGAGAGCTGAATTCAGAAACTCAGCTCAGAAAGGAGAAGGGTGGTGGTGCAGGTGTTCCAGATTCCAGACTGTGGGAGAGAGAAATTTCCATGGGGGCCAGTGCTGCCGTGGTGTTTTGGGAGTCAGGACCATTCCAGACCCTTCTCCTCTAGGCCTTCCACTAATTTTGTATGTACTCAATCACCGATATTAAACAACTTTCTTCTTAACATGGCCACAGTGGTTTCCATTATCTGCAACTAAATGCAGCAATTGAATTTCAAATGCCCTAAGATCTTTTGGCTCAACAGATTTCATCCTTTACAATTGCTGCACTCTTTGCTTAGAATGTTAGGAGTTTTTAGGGGTGAAAGGAGGGAAGCAAGGTGACATAAAGAAGAGAACATGAGATTTGTAGTCAGAATGCCTGCTTTTCACACCTGCTTTGCCATTTACTAACGTTAAAAGATAAACTTGGGTGCGTTAATATTTTTGAGTTTATTTGAGCAGACAGTGATTCCTGAACCAGGCAGCTGCAGATGGTAGCAGTTCAGGGGCTCTGACAAAGGGGTATGAGAGGAAGCTGACTGCAGAAACAAGGGAAAGAAAATACCTGATTGGTTAAAGCGAAGCAGTAGCCTTATTTGGATCATTCCAGTGGAAAGTCCCTAGCTGGAGGTCAGCTGGTCTGATTGGTTAAAGTTAAATTTCATTTTCTCATTTACACTGAATTGGGTTTTGTTTTGCCTATGTAGAAACCCAGAATGCTGGAGCTGCCTCAGCCAAATGGCCTCCCAGTTGTATGTTTTTTAACATTAGTTATGCATCCTTGAACAAATTTCCTTCTTTCTCTGCTTCAGTTTCTTCTTGTAAAATGGGAACAATACTAAATACCTTTCGGGAATACTGTAAGAACTAATAATATAGAAATATATCAAAAGGATCTTCTATATAGCAGGCATTCCATAATTAGGAGCTGTAATTACAGATAAATACACATAATGTATGTTTGCATATAATAAGCTGAAGACCTGAAAGACTCCGAAATGAACAACTCTTTCTCTCTCTCGGGTTGCGTGTGTGTGTGTGTGTGTGTGTGTGTGTGTGTGTGTGTGTGTGAGAGAGAGAGATTGAGAGAGAGAGAGAGACAGAGAGAGAGTGGGTAGAGGGGGAAATGGTAGGGGCCACAGATACTTAAAGCACCAGGAAAGTACAAAACCCAAAGCGACGCAGTAAAGCACCACTAGAGGGTGTCATTTCCCCTTTTCATGTTGAAATCCAAGCGATCCAGGTTTTCTCTCCCCTTCCCCACCTTATTAGAAGGAAAGAAAAGACAAATCTATTTTGTACAATATACATTTGCCTAAACTGCTTTCTGCCTGGTTTGGTTTAATGGGTTTTACATTTATTGTTTGTCATTGTTTGGATTCAGCACAGCTGGTTCGGCAATCTAAGGAACATTACCACTTTGGAAAGCACATATCAGCCCTAAAGGAATCTTGGGCTAAGCCACTCCAGAAATCTTGGCAAGAACATCTTCTGGCAGTTCAAGGAAGTTATGGGCCTTCAAAATATGGGACCAAATGTCACCGTGAACTCCATTTCTCGTTTGCCAAATTCAGTTGTCATAAAACCATAGGATTTTAGACCTGGCTGCCACCTCGTGGGGATTTAAGAGTTCTTAGCCTTTTCTCTGCCTTTTTCCTATTCATGTGGTAGTAGCATTCTATCAATAACATCTCTCCTAGTTGAGTATCGCTGATTTAGAGCAGCAATTTTTCCAAATCTACGAGTGCCCCACACCTTAGAGTAATCTTCCCAAAGTCATACAGCCAAGTGGGAACAGAGCTAGATGGAGTTTAAAGGTCCTAGCTCTTAGCTGAACCTTTGCAGTTACATTTGTTTATATATTTTTGTTTGATTGTCATTAAGTTTTCAGGCATGGACTCTGGTCTGGTGGTCCTGGAAGTATTCTCTCAGGGATGGGCTATATCAATATTGAAGGATTAAAGTTCTTATTACAGGACAATTGTCTGGCTGTCCTTGAACCAATCCAGCTCTCTCTGCCTTCTTGCTTGTAGTTCTCAAGAATAACTAGAATGTGCAGGGAATGCAACATCCTGAGTTAGGGAGGGAATGGCCAGAATAGGCCAGGCTCCCTTCAGTCCCGCCCAGAACAGGATGTCTTTCAATACTTTAGTCCAGCAAGTTCTGTCGCTCCTGGCAGAGAAAACCCAGGGCAGGCTGCTTTCTGGGGTCCCTCAGGGCCATACAAGTGGAGCACATGCAGACAGGACTCCATCTGCCCTGGACAGCTTCTCTGAGTCTTGGGGAAGCAGTTCATCATGAATCCTAGGGTTCTGTTTTTCCTTGCTGCTTATCTGCAAGTAGTAGACAAGCTTCATGAAACCTGTGTGTGTGAGTGTTCTGTCTCACTAGACTTGGGCAAGTAGGAAAAGTACACCCAAGACCCAGTGGGTCCAAGTAGTAACCAGTGCACAGTGAAGCTGCTTCTTACTTATGCTTTTGCCCATCGGTTCCCTATTCATTAGATAGATGAGAATGTGCAGACCCAGGAGGAGTGGACTGAATTTTTCTAGCTCTCATATTCCCCATCCTGCTATCTTCTTAGCTTTATAGAGAATTCATGCAGTTGATTCCTGACACTAAAGAAAAGAAGCCTCTGTAAAAACATATGTTGAATGGCATTTACAATAGTTCCTAAAATCCCCTCTCAGCTTCCAAATAAAGTAACCTGGAAGACTCTGAAAAATAGGGCAATAATGACTGACAGTTAACCCATTGCCAGAATCTAAGAGAAATTTCTACAAAGTACATGGCTGACGAACACAACTGACAGCCCACCTGTGCTTAGAAATGAAGTAAGATTGCTTTCCTAAGAGTAGGTAGAAAGAACCTTTGTACCCATTCCATGGGGGCTACCTACATGTGAAAGGAAAGATTTGTATCAACCAGAAAAGTATCCATTATTCCTATGACTGCCTGGCCAATGTGATTTTAGTGTTACCATAATACAATGCCCCATCTTGTTTTCACCTCCATTCAGGGATTAGGACCTCCAGTGGGCAGGAAGTGGTGATGGAGGACTCTCTGGAGTTTTTCCACTACTTTCATTGGTGCTCACCTCATGAGTCAGCAACAGTCAGGAGAAGAGAGAGGTTTTTATTTACTCTGTCTATTCAGCATGCCGGGGAAGAGGCCCGTCTGAGTTGGGGAAGATGTCAGAGAAGCCTGGAAGAGTTACTCTTGGGGAAAGTCCACTCTAGACTGAAAACTACTGTCTGAATTGTCCAAAGCCACCTCTGGTTTTGAGCAGAGATTTTTCAATAAGGACTAAGTGGAACAGAGTATTGAGTCAAAGGCATTTCAAACTCCTGTCCCTTGGCAAGTGCCGGCCTGGATGGATCTCACCTCAGTTGAGTTTTAATAAAAATAAAAAATAATAACAACATGTTTCCTATGGGACAGAACTTTCCACAGAGTAAGTGAGTAGATACATCATCCTGAAAATTCGGAGGAAGAGCAGACTTATTATTTACTGTGGGTGCCATAGGGAAAATTTAATAACTATTTAACTGCCTCGATAAAAAGCTAGAAGATATGGTGCTATGAAACAAAAGCAGAAAGCTCTAAGGCGAGAATACTAGACGTGTACTCTACTACATGGACAACTGGTGTATTAAAAAAGGATGAAAATAAAAATGAAATAGAATTTTAAAATTCTCATCGGGGGAGTAATGAAAAGGATGGATATTACTGAACATCAAATCATCAAGAAGGCAAACAGAGGAGCTCTCTCAGAATTCAGAGAGAAAGGACAAAGAGATCATAAATGAAAGATATTTTATACATATGCAGATCAGATGATATATGCGTGTGCATATAAATATGTGCATACAAGAATATGTACATCTCTGTGTGTGTATATATATAATATACAGATCTATGTATATACAAACACTTATTTATAAAGCAGAGAATAGAGAGCCAAGTTAATCATTGTACATGGTCCCAATGATGTACCAGAGCATTCCAAATAAATATAACTAACAATATGTTTAAACTTTAAACTTTCCCGAATTAAAAAAAAAAAATTAATAGGCTGATTGGTAGCACCCTCTATATTGTAGGCAAAATACCTGAAAAAAGACTTGACTCAGAGTCAAATTTTTAAATTGCAAAGATACAGAAATAAGTTTGCATATGTCCAAAGAGTAAAAGGAGAGATTGTACAAAGAATGAATGAGCGTGGTCTCTGACTTCCCTGATATAATAAGTGTCAACACGGTGGAACCTGTGTCCATATTCTTTTTTTTTTTTTTTTTTGAGACGGAGTCTGGCTGTCACCCAGGCTGGAGTGCAATGGCGCGATCTCGGCTCACTGCAAGCTCCGCCTCCTGGGTTCACGCCATTCTCCCGCCTCAGCCTCCGAAGTAGCTGGGACCGCAGGCGCCTGCCACCACGCCCGGCTAATTTTTTGTATTTTTAGTAGAGACGGGGTTTCACCGTGTTAGCCAGGATGGTCTCGATCTCCTGACCTTGTGATCTGCCCGCCTCGGCCTCCCAAAGTGCTGGGATTATAGGCTTGAGCCTCCGCGCCCGGCCTACCTGTGTCTATATTCTTGAGGAAAGACTGCAGCTCTGTCATTCCGTGGGGATTTTCTTCCCCTTTATCAGAAGGCAGTTAGTACTCTCCACCTTGTTCGAGAGTTCTTGTCTGCGTGGCTGCTCTCCTTTTCCAGGCTTCAGGCTTTCTGAGAGAGAGTCTGAGTCTGTGACATCGCTGTCTGCAGCGGTTCCCAGCGTGGAAGCTTACATGCGGGTTCTCTAGAGAACTTTGATTGGATGGAAAAATGAGGGGGATAAAGGCACTGGGTCCCGTGCAGAGCCCTTGGATTTGGACGGCCGGGGCAAGTGGCGGTGTTGTGGCTCCTAGTGTAGATGTTCAGTTCCATTTAAAATGTTTATGGGGTGGCAACGTGATGCCATTGTCCAGGACAGTGCTTTTCAATCATGGACATTTCTCAGTTATTCCCTTGCTTAAAATATTTGAGGGACACCAATGTTTCTTGGAAAGAAGATGAAGTCCATGTCATTGCAAACCGGACTCTGCCCACACCATCCGCTTCCTTGCTCTCTGCTGTGCTGGCTTTCTTAGGGTTTCTGGAATGCATGGCTAGCTCTTGTATAGGACCTTTGCGTGTACTGGTTCCTTCTGTCTGGAAAACTGTTGTCCTGCCTCTCTCCTTGCAGAATGACTCTCCTTGTTATCACCACTTCACTCTTGGATTAATGCTGCATTTATTTCTGTCACTAGTTGATTAGCACCTGTCTCTTTGTTGGACTCCCAGGTCCACATGGGCAGAGTCTGTCTTGGGTTTTACGCATCATTTTATCCCTGGCACCTAGCACAAATCTGGCCGACAGTAGGTCCCTCATAATTATTTGTTGAATTAATAAACGTATGGTCAAGTTTTGAGACCTGATTCTGTTACTACCTGTGATGTCTTGAGGTCTTTATGTTGTCTCCATGAAACTTGTTTTTTTCACCAGTCAAGAGGGAATTATGTCTTCTTCACAGGATTGCTCTGGGAAACCATTTCAGCAACAGACATGAAGGTGTTTGGTCATAAACAATACATTCTACAAGAGTGCGGTACCTTTTTTTGATTCTATTGTTTTATTATCATTCTAGAACAGATATAATCAGAGCTAAACAAAAATGAATAAAATTCATGTTGGGTTCAAAAGAGAATCTTCTCTCCTTTTCTATTCTTTTCTTCATTCAGTGACATCTCTTCTTATTGTTCTGCTATCAAAGCCTGCGATAAGTAAAGAATCTGACACACACTATTTTTTGTCTTAGTGTTAATTTAAACACTGTGGGTATTTGCATTTTTAAACATGATCTCTGATGGAAGAACAAAAGGCTTCTTCTATTTTTAAATAAATGTCAAACATCAGTGAGGCGATAGGGGCTGAGAACCTAGCAGTGGGTCACTGGAGACAGCAGCAGAGAAAAGCTCACCCCATCCAGAGCCCCTTTCCTTCCCCTGCCCTGCTACTGAGCCTGGTGCCATGTATATCAGTGTCCTTGCTTTCACCAAAGGGCCTTCATCCTGGTCAGTGATTTCCCACTATCTTTATTTGTTTCAGTTCAGAATTCCTTTAGAACATAGTGTTTGTCAATTTTGGGGATTTCTGAGAATGTTGTAATTGTTTCTCGGGAAATTGGAGGCAATTTGGAATTTTGCCAAACATGTACTATGCGATATTTTAGCAACTTCCCACCCCATCCCGATGCAACCATCTCCAGAGACTTTTGGAAGACTGGAGTAGACAAATGCCTTTAATAGGGAATTGGGTCCTGGAATGTGGGGAATTAGGAAGCCAGTGACAGTGATGATAAATGAAGAAAGAATGGAGTATGGCTGCTCTTTCAGGCCCTTTTGGGAGAAAATAATCATTTGCACAGGTTACTATTGTTGACAAATTGGTTGCTTCTAATCAATCATGAGTGTCTGTGATTGTTTTCTTAGGATAAATTCTATAATGGAAAATCATGGCAGGGCATGCACAGATGTATACTTCATAATCTCTGACTTTAAGGAGTTTGCTATTTAGTTGTGGAGGTGAGACACATACACCAAAAATTCATTGATAACACAGACAAGTATAAGCCCCAAAGGAGAGGTAAGGATGACAACTGCTGTAGAAGATTAGGGAAGGGAGAACTCACTGCAGACTGGGTGGTTAGAAAGAGCGTCGTGATGGGGATGGATGCAGGACTTGCTGTGACTTTGAAAGATGACTGAAAGGTAAATGGCATTCAAATAAGTAGAGAAGGAGCAGGTGGTGGGAAGAGATTACTTCAAGTGAACAAAATAAGGCTCACATAGATTTCTGAATTCTGACATAATTAACTCCCTGTTACTCAGGATTTGCCCCTAAAGACTGAAGGCAGGTAGTGAAGTACAGAGGCAGTTCATAAATGATAGGAATTGCTGGTCCACCCTAACAGCCTGCATATGCAAGAGAGAGAGAGTGAGAGAGAGATGTGAACAGTTGCCAGCCTCCCTAGTTTACAGGTAAGGATGCCAAGGAATCAGTGGAGAAGGAAGAAATGGAGCCAAGACCTTAGTGATTTTCACCTCTGTGCAACTTTTCCACCATCTTCTCCCCGAGACCACATTGCTTCCCTCTGCCATAAACTGGAGAAAATGGGAACGTAGTACACCAAGTGATAATCTGGGAGAATGAGAAACCCACATTCTCTCCAGCCCACGCAAACTAGTTAATGGCTCCAGGTAGACACGCTGGGGATGCAGGAACCAGCCTGCACACAGATATGTGGCAGCCAGAGAGGTGAGCACATTCAGTTTTATTGTGTGATTCATTTCCTCTCCCCAGCTGGTGCATTGGAGAGGGCTCTGCAGCTTGCAGCCAAATGGCTGCAGTGCTCCAATGAGGGGCCTCGCTGTGTTGTACCGACGTGAGGATTTTCCCCTGCCTGCCTAACACAGGCACTGGAGCTTGTAACCACAGGGCTGCAGGGTTATGAAGTGCTTGTCATGCCTTCCATTATGAGCACGCATCATAGGCTGCAGTATATCCCGACTGGTGCTAAGCGCACAAGAATGCCATCCATTCCAGAGTGGCTTTGCTTCTACACAATGCAAATTGATTAAAGGTCCATTTAGTCACCGGTGGAAGGAAAAAAGGGCCACTGAAGGATTCCAGATACTGGAAAGCAGCTGAAATTCAATGACCAAAGAGCATTAGGAATATGAGGGAAAATTTTATGTGATTCTGCTGACAGAACTCAACTTGGCTAATTAGCTTTCTGCAAATATGTAGGAGAGCAGTTCTAATTCCAGGAAGCATATTGGTAATTGCTGTTAATGCTGAATTGTCAGGCCTTCTCTGTCTGTAAAGAAGACTTTGTCTTGGTGCTAGAATCTCAGTTCTCTTTAACATGGCAGCGTGTGGACAAATCCATGTGTTTTCTTATTGATTCTTTGTTGAGCTAGGTGCTTCAGTGACTAGTAAAGACAGAAAATGCCTAACACCATTATTTGAACAAACATAAATAGGCATCTCAGAAAAATTCCAAAATGTAGAGATTAGTCTTTGCTACCAGGAAGAATAAAATTGTAACACCATGAAGAGCAAATAAAGGGCAAACCTTATTCTTAACTTGTCTGCTTAGAATTTACTTCACGGGGATAACCACAGTTGTGCACAAAGAAACAGCTGTAATTTGTTCATCATAATATAAGAATTCCAAATTGTAAATAACCCAGATATCAAACAGTATGGGATTTCTTTTTCTTTTCTTTTTTTTTTTTTTTTGAGGTAGAGTTTCGTTCTTGTTGCTCAGGCTGCAGTGCAATGGCGCGATCTCAACTCACCAAATCCCCTTTTGGGTTCAAGCGATTCTCCTACCTCAGCCTCCAGAGTAGCTGGGATTACAGGCATGTGACACCATGCCCGGCTAATTTTTTTGTGTTTTTATTAGAGACGGGGTTTCTCCATGTTGGCCAGGCGGATTCCAAACTCCCTACCTCAGGTGATCCGCCCGCCTTGGTCTCCCAAAGTGCTGGGATTACAGATGTGAGCCACCGCACCTGGCAGGGGATTTGTCATGCCTTCCATTATGAGCACGCATCATAGGCTGCAGTATATCCCGACTGGTGCTAAGCGCACAAGAACGCCATCCGTTCCAGAGTGACTTTGCTTCTACACAATGCAAATTGATTAAAGGTCCATTTCGTCACCGGTGGAAGGAAAATCCTTCCGGTAAATCCACTGAAAGGATCACTATTCTATTATTAAAAGCATGATGTATTAGAAATATTTAGGGACATATTCATAATTATAGCCTTCAATGAAAATAAGTAGGTTCTAAAACATTGTGTACTTCTAATTCTGTTTGGAGGCTATGTTTGGAAGATATTAACAAAAATATGAATAGTGGTCAAGCCACATTGCACAACTCGCACCGTATTTTGTGTGAAACATAGCCCCAGGGTTGTGCAATGTGGTGGTCCTAATGGGTTATTCTAGGTTGTGGGATTACAGATGCCTTCAATTTGCTTGTCCTGGATTGCTTATTTTATTTTTCTTTCCCCTCCCCTCCCAACTCCACTCCCCTCTCCTTTCTTCTTCTCTCCTCCCTCCCTCCCTCCTTTTATCCCTCCCTCCCTCCCTTCTTTCCTTCCTTCCTTCTCTCCCTTTCCTTCCTTCCTTCCTTTCTTCCTTCCTTCTTTCCTTCCTTCCTTCTCTCCCCTTCCTTCCTTCCTTCCTTCCCTTTCCTTCCTTTCTTTCTTCTTTCCTTCCTTCCTTTTCTTTCTTTCTTCAAAACACATGACTTTAATTTTTTCTTATGATAAAATGATAAAACGTGTCAAACAAAGAGAGTTTGCATTGAACCCAGCACCATTTTAGACACAGACTCTTAAAACCAGGAATGTCATGCTTTCTTCAATCTACGGTGAAATAAGCAGCACTTCTCAAACTTGAGCATGCATCAGAATCACCCGGAGGACTTGTTAAAACACTGATTATTGGGCCCCAGCCCTGGAGTTTGTGATTCAGTAGGTCTGGGCTGGACCTGGAGGACATAAAATTCTAACAAGGCCTTGCCGCCGCCGCTGCTGCTCCTGCTGGCCCCAAGGCCACATTTTGAGTGTCACTGATGATGAGTATGATCTGGTAGAAAGGAGATCACTGGTACAGTGGGTCTCAGCTATGTTTTGGAAGTTTTGTGGCGACACAGTTTTTAAAGCCTCAGCTCTGATCACCAGCTAACCACAACATCTTCCCTTATCATTCCAGGTAAATGCATGTAATACAGACACTTGACTCGCGACTTCTTTTCCAGGCCCAGGACTGGAGAAATATAGCAGAGACTTAAAAGCTTTTTTTGGACTGATTTGTTTTGTGCCTCTGATTTTTATTTAATTATTATTGTATTATCAACATTTTGTGAAACCCTGATAATACAATAATTCTTCATTGCAGGTCCAACATGAGGAATACAAGCATTTTTAAGACAGTATGATAAGATTTATTTGGAAAAATATCACAAGTTTCTGGTCCATGAGAAAGGCAAAAAATCTGTGCCTTTATGTATAACCAGTTCTATTGAGTTATGTAAATGGATTGTTTAATACCCAAAAGAGTTTAAATGAAGATTTAGACAAATAAGTGCTATTGTACTTAAATTTATGATATACACTATCTTAGATTTGTATATGCAATGTACTTTGATATTTGATAATGTACCAACATTCACCTGCACATATTTTTTCATTTTTTTGACAAAAGCATTCATGAAGACTTGGGGATATATTACAAAGGCAAGAATTCTTTTCTTTTCTTTGGAGATGTACAACGAAGGGTACACACCAATCATAATGGGATGTTTTGAAGGCCAGAATGATGATACTTTGTATTTATCTATTGCTTTGCTTTTTTAAAACCAAAGCAATAGTTCCCTCCTCTTCTCAACCAAATGAGGTAGGCTGGATTGTATGTTATTTGTGCTTACTTGTATGGATTAAGAAATCGAGGCTTGCAGTGGTTTAGTGACTTGCCTAAGGTCATTCTTGCCTTAGATGGTGGTGAGCTGTGACCCAGATATTGTGACTCAAGGATTTTTCCTCCTGTCAACACATGCTACTTTGTATTAACCAACTGGTCACCTCTTTTACCTTTTTGAGTCTCCTAGGGGAGTAGTAAAGACAAGAAGGCATTACCTACTCAGAAAGCTGTATTGTAGAGTTTCTTCAGAATTGTGCTGATAGCACTGCATATCTTTTTCTATGATAGTCGTGTGTGTGTGTGTGTGTGTGTGTGTGTGTGTGTGTATATATATTTTTGGAGATGAAGTATTGCTCTTGTCCCCTAGGGTGGAGTGTGATGGCGCGATCTTGGCTTACTGCAACCTCTGCCTCCTGGGTTCAAGCGATTCTCCTGCCTCAGCCCCTGTGTAGCTGGGATTACAGGCGTCTGCCACCACGCCTGGCTAAATTTTGTATTTTTACTAGAGACGGGGTTTCACCATGTTGGCCAGGCTGGTCTTAAACTCCTGACCTCAGGTGATTTGCCCACCTCAGCCTCCCAAGGTACTGGGACTACAGGGGTGAGCCACCAAGCCTGGCCAATAGTCATATTTTTTTAAAAAAAGAATAAGGAGTTTTTTTCTTCTCTTACCTAAAAGGTGAAGTTGTCATTATCATAGAATTTTATTATACAGCATCATTGTATAATTATTAATAGAAACAATCATGAAATGAAGTCATTTTAAGCACCAGACTAGGAACAGCTAATGCTTTCTAACTCTGAGAAAGGATTTTGCATTTAGAGGAAAGTTCTTTTATTTTTGTTCTTTAGTTCTCTTCTCTTCCCATGAAATTTGCATCATAAGTGCCTGGGTGATTTCTTGGCAAGAGCTCTGCAAAGCAAAGGCCAAGTGTTCTGCTGGGAGAAGGAGAGTCGAGGAGGCAGCCCAGGACTGTTTAGACTTTGCTTAGTCATAGTTTATGAAAAGTGCATGTCTCAACCTTGGATAGTTGCAAAAGCCAAGGGAAGTAGCTCCTTGGAAGAAAAAAGTCAGTTTTCAAGATTGCTTTGACAGGAGGTCCCTTGGCAACTGGGCCAAACATTTCTTAAGGATGTATGGATGCTGGGTGCATCTTGGGAAAGAAATATTTCACAGCAGACATTTGTATAATACCTTCTTTGAATTCTGAGAAAAACTGGAGACACAGAAAGCTTTTCATCTTAGGATCCCCACAGACATGATGTTCAAATGCCAGGAATAAAGTCCTGAAGCTAAGATCAGAAAGGTCTATGGTGAGCTATAGTTAAATAAGTATTGGCTCGTGATGCCATCCCAAGGCTGTTGATGGGGGTAAATCCCCAGCCAGCTTGCTGCAGACACAAAAAGAACCCCAAATGGTGTTGCCAAATCTCTTCCTCTGTGGAGAAGCCTCAGTGAAACTTGAACTTGGTCAGTGGCTGAGGACTTTGTCAAATTAACACAAATCTGGACTTAGGTAAGGAGAAACTTTATTCAAAGAGATTATTGTAATAGTGAGCTCCCCCATCTCAGGATCTATAGACATCTCAAAACCAAACAGAAAAATACATTTGTGGGATGGGGTAAGCAGGGATAGCAGGAACTTACGAGGGGAAATTAGTCAATTAGGTGGGGGTAAACAGACAGCACGATGGTGGTTTGATGGAAAAACTTCTGCTGTCATTGGCCAATTCTCAGGAATTGGTTGTTAAGCCCAGATCTTGTATATTTTAGTGCTTGCTCAGACTTGGAGGCAAGCCAAAGTTCAGGGTTCTGTGGGGAAAAGAGAAGACTGAAGTTTGGTCAAGACAAATCAGTGGATAAGACTGTGGGCCACTGAGACTGTGTGGTCAACTTGGAGATCTCTGGGAAGCTGTGGTAGAAAGGCTGTCACAGTCATTCCTGAATGTCAATCCTGAGGCTGGCAGCATCTGGGGGTTCACCAAAAACACAGAGTCCACCCCTGGGAATCTACATTGTAACAAGCTTCTCAAGATGATTCTCATGTATACCCAAGTTCAAGAATAAATACTGCAAATAACAATGGATTTAATCAGGATACCTGGTTTAGAGCAGCAGATATGCTACATATTAGCTGGATAATTAGATAAGTCAAGTAACTATACTTAGCTTTAGCTTCCTTAACTATAAAATGGGACTATTACCTGCTTCAAATAGGCATTGTGTGGATTATATGATGCTAACATGAGAGGTTCTACCAGGAAACAGGGAAGAAAATTTTAAACACTAACTTATTATCATAGAGTAATAATCTCCAACCAGTTGCTGTAGTTTGTTGATTGGGTTTTGTTTCTTTTCTTTTTTTTCTTTTTCTTTTTCTTTCTTTCTTTCCTTTTTTTTTTTGAGATGGAATCTTGCTCTGTCACCCCAGCTGGAGTGCAGTGCCACAGTCTCGGCTCACTGCAACCTCTACCTCCCGGGTTCAAGTGATTCTCCTGCCTCAGCCTCCCAAGTAGCTGGGATTACAGGGGCACACCAGCATGCCCAGCTAATATTTTGTATTTTTAGTAGAGATGGGATTTCTCCATTTTGGCCAGGCTGGTCTTGAACCCCTGACCTCAAGTCATCCATGCACCTTGGTCTCCCAAACTGTTGGGATTATGGGCATGAGCCACAGAGACTGGGCTGTTTCCTTTTATTTAAAAATAAATTCTCATTGGTCTATATGTCTGTTTTGGTACCAGCACCATGCTGTTTTGGTTATGGTAGCCTTGTAGTGTAGTTTGAAGTCAGGTAGCGTGATGCCTCCAGCTTTGTTCTTTTTGCTTAGGATTGGCTTGGCTATATGGGGTTTAATTCCATATGAAATTTAAAATAGTTTTTTCTAATTCTGTGAAGAATGTCAATGGTAGTTTGATGGGAATAGCACTGAATCTATAAATTACTTTGGGCAGTATGGCCATTTTCATGATATTGATTCTTCCTATCCATGAGGATGGAATGTTTTTCCATTTGTTTGTGTCCTTGCTTATTTCCTTGAGCAGTGGTTTGTAGTTCTCCTTGAAGGAGTCCTTCACATCCCTTGCTAGCTGTATTCCTAGGTATTTTATTCTCTTTGTAGCGATTGTGAATGGGAGTTCATTCATGATTTGGCTGTCTGCTTGCCTATTGTTGGTATAAAGGAATGCGTGTGATTTTTGCATATTAATTTTGTATTCTGTGAAAGTTGCTTATCAGTTCAAGAAGTTTTGGGGCTGAGATGATGGGGTTTTCTAAATATAAAATCATATCATCTACAAACAGAGACAACTTTACTCCCTCTCTTCCTATTTAAATACCCTTTATTTCTTTCTGTTGCCTGATTGCCCTGGCTGGAATATCCAATACTATATTGAACAGGAGTGGTGAAAGAGGGCATCCTTGTCTTGTATTGGTTTTCAAAGGGGATGCTTCCAGCTTTGGCCCATTCAATATGATATTGGCTATGGGTTTGTCATAAATAGCTCTAATTATTTTGAGATGTGCTCCATCAACACCTAGTTTATTGAGAGTTTTTAACATGAAGAGATGTTGGATTTTATCAAAGGCCTTTTCTGTGTCTATTGAGATAATCATGTGGTTTTTGTCTTTGGTTCTCTTTATGTGATGGATTATGTTTATTGATTTGCATATGTTGAACCAGCGTTGCATCCCAGAGATGCTGACTTGATCATGGTGGATTTTGTTTGCCAGTATTTTATTGAGGATTTTCACATTGATGTTTATCAGGGATATTGGCCTGAAGTTTTTCTTTTTTTGTTGTGTCTCTTCCCAGTTTTGGAATCCGGATGATGCTGGCTTCAGAACAGAGACCTCAGTAATAACACCACACATGTACAACCATCTGATCTTTGAAAAACCTGATGAAAACAAGCAATAGGGAAAGGATCTCCTATTCAGTAGATGGCACTGGGAAAACTGGCTAACCATATGCAGAAAATGGAAGCTGGACCCCTTTCTAACACCTTATGCAAATATCAACTCAAGATGGATTCAAGACTTAAATGTAAAACCCAAAACCATAAAAACCCTACAAGGAAACCTAGGCAATACCATTCAGGACATAGGCATGGACAAAGACTTCATGACAAAATCGCCAAGCAATTGCAACGAAAGCCAAAACTGACAAATGGGATCTAATTAAACTGAAGAGATTCTGCACAGCAAAAGAAACTATCATCAGAGTAAACAGGCAACCTACAGAATGGGAGAAAACTTTTGCAATCTACCCATCTGACAAAGGTCTAATATCCAGAATTTACAAGGAGCTTAAACATATTTACAAGAAAAAACAAACAACCCCATAAAAAAAGTGGGCAAAGGATATGAACAGACACTTCTCAAAAGAAGACACTTATGTGGCCAAAAACATATGAAAAAAAGCTCTTCATCACTGATCATCAGAGAAATGAAAATCAAAACCACGGTGAGATACCATCTCACAACAGTCAAAATGGCGATTATTAAAAAGTCAGGAAACAACAGATGCTGGTGAGGCCATGGAGAAATAGGAATGCTTTTACACTGTTGGTGAGAATGTAAATTAGTTCAACCATTGTGGAAGACAGTATGGCAATTCCTCAGGGATTTAAAACCAGAAATACTATTTGACCCAGCAATCCCATTACTGACTATATACCCAAAGGAATATAAATAATTCTACTATAAAGAAACACATGCACATACGTTTATTGCAGCACTATTTATAATAGCAAAGACAAGTGCTCATCAATGATAGACTGAATAAGGAAAATGTGGTACATATATGCCATGGAATACTATGCGGCCATAAAAAGGAATGAGATCATGTCCTTTGCAGGAACATGGATGAAGCTGGAAGCAATCATCCTCAGCAAAAAAAAGCAAAAACAAAAACCAAAAAACAAAAACTAACACAGGAAAGAAAACCAAACACCACATGTTCTCACTCATAAGTGGGAGCTGAACATTGAGAACACATGGACACAGAGAGGGAAACAACACACATCAGGGCCTGCTGGTGGGGTGGGAAATGGGGGGAGGGAACTTAGAGGATGGGTCAATAGGTACAGCAAACCACCATGGCACACATATACCTATGTAACAAACCTGCACGTTCTGCACATGTATTCTGTTTTTGTTGTTGTTGTTGTTGTTGTTGTTGTTTGTTTTAGAAGAAATAAAGAAAAAAAAACCAGAAAACAAGAAGGGACAAAAATAAAGAGTTATAATTTCCAAACAAAAATAAAAACAAATTCCAATCCCTCTCAGCTAGCAGGCCTTTGCCCATTGCCTCTAACTGTGAATAGCTGTCCACTTAGTCCAATGTGCTGTAGGAATATTGATTTCTGTGTGCACTGGGGTAGGGAAAGGATTGAGAATCTGAATTGGACAGGCTTCTGAGATTATGTGATTCTGAATGGGTCTGGAATCAGAATCCATCTTTTGGTATTTGATCTAGTGTCCTATAAACTGTAAACTTTTTGTATAGGATCATAAATCCAGGGCTTATCTGGATATAAGAATGAAGTACTCAGAGCCATAATTTCTCTGGGACACAGAGTGCAAGAGCTGAGCGATAGAACCTTGGCAGTAGTATAATGAAACTCATGCCCTTTGTCAAGTATCTATTGCTGTTTTTGTTTTTAGTTTTCATATTAGGTTCTTTGTTTTTGATAGTGTAATTGTTTCATAACAAAAGGAAAAAAGAACTAGTGACACGGCAGAAACTTGGATCTGAGCAAGCACTTTTCACCACTGATTTTACCTGCCATTTGGACTTTCTCCAAGGCTTCCCCGACTCGTGTATTCATTGTATGGAGAAGGGGCAAAGTACTCAGGAAGTCACAGGAGCAAAGAAAACATTTTCCTAACCATCACACCATGAGTCTGTCTATTGTGTGTCCTTTTCCCACTTCTTTTCTTTCTCATACTTGTTTTCTCTCCTTCCCTTTCCCTCTTTTCCCCCCTCACCATAGTAGTTGCTAGACTCTAATGATGAACAAAGCATAATCCTACTCTGTAGGAGTTTAAAGTCTAGCCACAGTTTTAAATGGAGCTTGGAGTATGAAATGAATTTGTTTGGCTTCACCTGCCCAAGGAAAATTGGGCCCAAATGAAATAGAAGCATTTAGAAATAGATAGCATTTAGAAGGACTAGAAGCCATTATGTGTGGGATACAGAGATGTCTACTAAAGATCAGCCTGAAACCTACCATTGAGTAAATGGATGACTTGGAATTATATTTTTGAAACTTATATCTTTTGAGTCTCAAAGGATCCTATGATATGTGTAGCACAGGTATTATTAGAGTGTCAAGTGAAGTGTTGAATACAAATCCCTGAGGATTATAAACTACATTACAGGAAGAAAGTATGTATGTCAATAATGAGAGTCCCAGTTCATAGCAGCAATAGTCACAATCACCAAAAAGTGGAAACCACCCAAATATCTATCAACTGATGAATGGATAAGTACAACAGAGTATATCCATACAATGGAATATTATTTAGCCATGAAAAAGAATAAAGTACTGATATATTCTAAAACATGGATGCACCTGAAAAATGTTATGAAAGGTCAAATATTATATAGTTCCATTTATATGAAACATTCAAAATAGGTACATCTGTGGAGACAGAAGACTAATGGTTGCCAGGAACTGGGGGGAGGAGGAAGCAGGGAGTAACTGCTTAATGGGTACAAGATTTCCTTTTAGAGTGATGAAAATGTCTTAGAGCTGTAGGTGATGGTTGCACAACATTGTGAATGTACTAGATGCCACTGATTGTACTAGTTGTCACTGAATTGTATCTCAAAAAAAAAAAAAAAAAAAAAAAAAAAAAAAAAAAAAGAAAAAGAATGAAGGCACACGGACCATTCATTCTTTAGGATTTTGAACATACCACAACAGTGAATAACTTACTATTGCTTTTAATGAAGAAAGGCCTGGGTAAATCTTATAGGAGTTCCTCCCCTACTTGAAAATTATATTTCCTTTGAGTGGCTTGTGTTATAGTCTGAAGATAAAATGTTCCCCTTTGCCTTGCACTGCTGTTCCTGGAGCCAGATTTATTTCAGGGAATGATGGCATTCTTTATTGAATCTGGAAAGTCTGTTTTTACAACAAAGGCAATTATCTTTGCAGCAGCTTGGGAGTTAATTTAACATCAAGGTTTTTATTTTTGACTGTTTAGCCTTTGTTTCTGGGTTGTTTACTAGGTGAATTATTCCCAGATAAGGTGAAGATAGCCTCCTTAATTTATCTCCTGATATGATGTGAGTATTGCTATTTCATTACTCTACTTTGTAGGTCAAGAAGTCAGTTCCCAAGGAGTAAATATACAGTCATGTATTGCTTAGTGATGGGGATGCCTTCCGAGAAATGTGTCGTTAGGTGATTTCAGTCTTGTGTAAACATCATAGAGCACACTCACACCAACTTATACTATACATCTAGGCTGTATGATACAACCTATTGCTCCTAGGCCACAAACCTGTACACCATGTTATTGTAGGGAATACTGTAGCCAATTGTAACACAATGCTAAGTATTTGTGTATCTAAACATAGAAAAGGTACAGTAAAAATACAGTATCATAATCTTATGGGACCACTGTCATATATGTAGTCTGTCATTGACCAAAACATCATTATGCAGTATGTGACTATTATGTAGTGTGTGACTATGATTTAATGGACTCTACCCAAGACTTTTCTAAGGTGAAATAATGGAAAAACAGTTCGCTAAATGATGACTGATTATCTCAAAATACATGCACAGGCTCACAGTCTTCCAGGGCCAAAAACGTTCATCTAGAATACCAAGTCCTGGCTGGGTCTCTATTGTGAAACCTTATTTTTAACACTTTGAAAGGAACACATCTAGTCATTGTATATATGGCTAATTTTCTGCTCTCTAGATAGCTGATTATATTTTACTGAAATTTTCCTTTTCTTTTGAAGTGCTTTTCAAAAGCTCTGTCTAATTTCTGGTCTTTTTTTTTCTTAAAAAAAGATTTCTCTTTACAAGAAAAAAAGTATCCCATATTTACTGGAGTTATAGTTACTGGCAGAACCCATGGGGAGGATGAATCATACCGGAGAGGTTTCTAGTTATTTCCAAAGCAGTAGCAATGGTGGTGAAGTGCTGATTTGTTCTCTCTGTAACTTAAATAAATCCCGGTGTCTCAGGTGGCCCAGCGTATGTTGATACTGCATCAAAGAAACAGCAGTGTAACTACAGAAGACCTGAAGACCCTTGCAGGGTCTTTTTTTTTAGGCCAAACTTTCTTTAGAAGGATACTATAGGTACTTAATGCAGTATTCCACTCGGAAGCCTTCCCCAAAGTCAAACTTAGCAATCTTCCTTTCTTCATGGTTTCCAGTTCATAGCAGCTGCTCAAAGTCTCTCCTCTTTGCCTGTGGCAATCTCTCACTGTTGCGCTGATCCCGTTCCTTTGGCTTCTCCTCTGCTGTGACCTTATGCCTCTGTCCTCTCCTGTAAAGCCTTTATTCTCTATAGATGGCCCTCCCCTGAGTGCAGGTCCCTGGAAAGAGAAAGGGTGTGTCTTTACCTGTCCCATTCCCTGGTGCAGGTCTGTCCCGTACCCCATTCCCTTCCTGTTCCCAGGCTTCCAGTGACTCAGCATGCTGGGACCCCTGGCAGTTGAACGTTTGGGTTTGGGGCCTGAAACTGCTGATGAGTTGGGCTGGGGGGTAGGACTCCTTGTTTGTATTTGTACCTGCTTATTTAAAGAGCAATGAAGATTCTTTAGGGGGATCATGGGAAGGCACTGTACTAAGACTGGGGTCGTGGAAGATAGTATAGCATAGAGGTCAAGAGTAAAGGTTCTGGGGTCAGGCAGTCTGGATTTAGGTCCTTCATTTACTGGTTGTGTGACTTTAGCAAAATTCACCCCTTTAAGGACCAGTTTTCTCTTCTTCGAAATGACTATAATGATTGAATGTATCTTGAAGAGGTACTGTGAGAATTAAGTGTGTCCTCGATCTCACTGAGCAGAGGGATCCATCTTCTGACCTGACTTAGCTTGGCTGCTGCTGGGTCTTCGTGGAGTCACAACTTCTGAGAAATATTGCTTCAAGGATTCTCTTCCTTGAGTGTTAGGGACCAAGAGAACCGGATATCTTCCAGTCTAGCAGGTTGCAGAAAGGCCAATTGCTCAAGGAGCCCTATTGTTCTTTCCTACTTCACTGTTCAGGTCTATTGGAGATGGACTTTTTTGGCTCCACCCCTAGTAAGGAAACAGGTAGGCTGGAGTATAAGTTGTTTGCCGTTTGCTTTCTTAGTAGCTTTATAACATCTCCATATTTACTAGTATCACCTCTCCCTAGTGGTTATCTATAAGACCATCAAAATGAAAAATGATATCTTTGATGTCAACTAAGAAGCAGAGAACCAATGTATTCAGCATCATCCTGCAGTCAATTTAGGGGGTGGCAAGTCCTAGTAATAAAGAATGCAGTGGTGGCACTAAGGAGGAAATGGAGCATGCTGAGTCACTAGAACCTGCTTTAGGAAAGTAGAGTTTTAGATGCAGAGGAAGAAGGGCCTGCATCTGATTTTGGATGACAAGTGTGGCCAAGACTGGCTGATAGCTTGCAGGGCCCAGAGCAGTATAAATGTGGGTATTCTTGTTAAAAA
Source organism: Macaca thibetana thibetana (assembly GCF_024542745.1). Taxonomy (NCBI): domain Eukaryota; kingdom Metazoa; phylum Chordata; class Mammalia; order Primates; family Cercopithecidae; genus Macaca; species Macaca thibetana. The sequence continues at coordinate 67,299,990 of NC_065590.1, read as the reverse complement.
ATTACTAAAATGATAGTGACTATGAGGCTGAAGGAAAGATGGAATAAAACATATTTGTCTTTTGAAAGCATGAAGGTAAAATTGGAGTGGCAGAAGTAAATAAAAACAGCATTCAAAAACAGGATTTGATTTTAAAGAGAATATTTAAAAATATTAGAATGTGAAGATAAAAGTCAATATCTTCCAAGGAAACAAGCTGTTGTGGAAGGGGTGGATGTTGGCTGTCAGATCGGTTGGTTAGCAAGGTTAAACTTGAGAAATTTCATTTTTATGATACTCACTGAAGAAAATGTTTTATTCTTCTGGCTTCATTAATCTAGTAGTGTAATCTGGAAGAGAATTTGCTATTGTTTATTTTCTGGAAAAGAATATGAGAAAGCTGTAGTTTTACAATCTTTGCAGAGATAGGTTTAGCAAAGGAAGGTCTCACACAAAGATTCTTCAGTTTACTAGAAAAGAATAAGGTGCACTGGTTTAGCTATCTCTTGTTAACACATGATGAGCTTCTATTTGAGTTCAGTAGATTTTTTGTGTTCTGAACTTTTCACCTATGCAGCCCTCATACCTGCTGAGCACAATGATAAAGTATCTTGAATGCTGTCAAAAAGTAAAAAATGTGAAGTTTTGCTCTGAGATCACATACTTTGAAATATACAATTCATCACACTATTTGACATGTCCTAAAGTACATCTAAAACAGGAGGTAATTACAGGTAATGTTATTTAAGTTATCTACTGGTTGACCCATCTACCTATTACTAGGAAACCATGTTTTTTAAAAGAGTGGAACAAAAGATTTTTTTTGTTTTTGATATTTAAGCAGTTCTTTTATGACATTTTGAATACTGAAAAAGCATGCACTAAGAATATTTCAGATTATGAATAAAATTGCAAAATGTTGAGTTTCTTCTCTGATGTAAAGGATGCTTACAGTGTGATGAGAGTGACAGTTATGAGCTATTATTTATTCTTTAGGGTAGAGTAAAATTGGATGAGGGCAAGCTGCATTATGGACAGTGCCAAGAAGCCTTCTGAGGATTTGCTAGTGATAGTGAAAGGCAGAGAAAGGACACAGGGGAAACATTAGAAATATACACTATTAAAACGTGCAAAGAAATACTGTCTTCCATCTAATGGTCTGAGTAAGTCCTTCCTAGTGCCATTGAGAGCCTGAAGCTCAGCTAGCACATTCTCTGGGAAGAAAGAAGTGAGCGCTTCCCATATTGAAGGTGGGCATTCTACTTTCCTAGACATTGGAAAGATGTTGGGAGACATTGAGAAGAGTTGCCCATTTTTATTGGTAAACCAATAGAAGCTTCTTTAGGCCCCACCGACAGGAGGTGATAAGTTGTGACTATTACTGTTGTCCAAGAAAAGGAATTTTGTGGAGATGGCCAAATTTTTAGATGCTGAGAGTGTGACACTGGCAAGATGTGCTTGTTTTAAATAAATAGGACTTTTCAGTGTTTGGCCAGCTTTCCAAAGGGATTTGGCATTTGTTTTGTTTTTACAGTAATAAAGTTTTGACTTTCTAGGGTAAAATTTATTGAAATATTTAATTTTGTATAAGAGAGAGAAGATTTCTTTTGGATTTAACATATATTAAGATATATTTAGAAAGGTTAAGGTTAGCAGAATTTAATCTTAGACCCACATAAAGGAGGTTTAATCTTAGACCTGCATAAAGGAGGTTGTAGATTAAAAAAAAAAAACCCGCTGTATGTTCTTCAGGCTAACCATTCCTCAGTAAGCATCTGCTAAGCATAGTGAAATGGAGAGATGGCTTAATAACCAGGGTTTTGCTGGCAGCCCTGCATCTCTAAATATCATCATCATTGCAGCCATCTTTGTTGGGATTCACTAAGAGTCAGTCATTGAGTGAAGCCATTTACATACACTAAGGCCTTTAAATACTTCTATAAGGAAGGTATTATTATTACTATGTCATAAATAAAAAATTGAGGATCAGAAGGTTAAATAACTTGCTTTAGATAACATAGCAAGTACAAGTCAGAGCCAGGTCTTTCTCTCTCTCCTTTCTTTTTTTCTTTCTTTCTTTCTTTCTTTCTTTCTTTCTTTCTTTCTTTCTTTCTTTCTTTCTTTCTTTCAATTATACTTTATGTTCTAGTGTACATGTGGACAATGTGCAGGTTTGTTACATATGTATACATGTGCCATGTTGGTGTGCTGCATCCATTAACTCATCATTTACATTAGGTATATCTCCTAATGCTATCCCTCCCCCCTCCCCCTACCCCACAACAGGCCCCGGTGTGTGATGTTCCCCTTACTGTGTCCAAGTGCTCTCATTGTTCAGTTCCCACCTATGAGTGAGAACATGCGGTGTTTAGTTTTCTGTTCTGGCGATAGTTTGTTGAGGATGATGGTTTCCAGCTGCATCCATGTCCCTACAAAGGACATGAACTCATCCTTTTTTATGGCTGCATTGTATTCCATGGTGTATATGTGCCACATTTTCTTAATCCAGTCTGTCACTGATGGACATTTGGTTTGGTTCCAAGTCTTTGCTATTGTGAATAGTGCTGCAAAAAACATACGTGTGCATGTGTCTTTATAGCAGCATGATTTATAATCCTTTGGGTATATACCCAGTAATGGGATGGCTGGGTCATATGGTACTTCTAGTTCTAGATCCTTGAGGAATCGCCACACTGTCTTCCACAATGGTTGAACTAGTTTACAGTCCCACCAACTGTGTAAAAGTGTTGCTGTTTTTCCACATCCTCTCCAGCACCTGTTGTTTCCTGACTTTTGAATGATTGCCATTCTAACTGGTGTGAGATGGTATCTCATTGTGGTTTTGATTTGCATTTCTCTGATGGCTAGTGATGATGAGAATTTTTTTCATTTGTCTGTTGAGAGCCAGCTTTTAATTTGTATTTGTTTATTTCCCAAATTTACACCACCTCTGATGTCCTCAGGAATTCTGGGAATACATATTCAAAGCTCTCTCTGGGCAACTAGAATGAAAGCCACACTTAAGCTTATTTGGAAAATGGAGTACATGTAACTTGTTTTTGCCTCTAGCATCTACTTCCCCTTCTTATGAAAAACATAGCCTGATGGCACACTGGGGATACCACCTTTTATCTGACTCTATGTGTTTCAAGAGAAGTTGACTCCATACCTGATTTTAGGGATGAAGCATGCAACCCGGATGTAGGCCCATCAAAACATCCTACCTCTCTAGCCAAGATGGGCATCTAACCCAGGGTAGGCTAATAAGAACTGATGAGACTCAATTCTGGGACACTGGTTTGTGCCATCATTGAAACAGACTCACTCTTTTCTGCAAGACCTGAAATTGTAAAGATTTGGAGTAGAAGTGTTGTAACCTTTTACAGTCCAGAGTGAAAGCCTATTTGATGATAGAATAAGTGCAGAAAAAGATGGAACCAAAAGATGGGGGAAATAAATTGGGTCCTGATCCTATCACTTGAACCTTGCTCAAAGCTGGACCTGAAACCAGTACCCTGGACTTTCCAGTTGCCTTCGATTGGATTGTCCTCACTTGCAAGACAAATTCTAAGTCAGATTTTCAGGGCAATTAGATAGCTGATGATCTTTTCTTAATTGTCCCTTTGCAATCCTCCTTAATAACAGCTATTGCTGCTGGTACTTCATACTCTCAATCCCTTCTCTGTCTTCACTCATCACTACTTTGTCTCCTTTTATTATCTCAGCAGAAGTACTGAAAGGCCTCTGTTCACTTAACGTGGGTCTATTCTTTCCATCTCTTCTTTTTCTTTTGCATTAGGCAGGTTTTAGAGGAGACTCTAACTGTTCTTGGAAATTTGTCCTCCATCCCTCTCATTCAAGGCTGTATTCAATTTTGTGTAGTGGATCAAGTTTCTCTTAAGCAAAACTAAGTAAAGTGATTGCAGAGAGATGGGTTTATTTATTCATGCAGCAAATATTTATTGTCCATCTTATATCGTGTGCTATTTATTATGCATTTGCATTCTAGGCACTTCCTTCATGAAGCATATAGTAGTTTCGTGGGAAAGACGAAGAGATGTGTATTTGGGGAAAGCTTGTCCCAGGCAGAGGAAACAGAAGTTACAAATCTGTTCTTGTCCAAAATATTATTTGAAACTACTTTCAAGGCAAAGTTCAATTTAATGTAGCTATTGGAGGCACCATGCTGTGAAAAGAAGATATACAAGAAGCAGTAGACTGTTGCTTATCAACCTGTGAAGTAATTCATACTTGATTCTATCAATTTATTTATTTATTTTTTTGAGACAGAGTCTTGCTCTGTCACCCAGGCTGGAGTGCAGTGGCCAGATCTCTGCTCACTGCAAGCTCTGCCTTCCGGGTTCACGCCATTCTCCTGCCTCAGCCTCCCGAGTAGCTGGGACTACAGGCGCCTGCCACCTCGCCCGGCTAGATTTTGTATTTTTTTTTAGTAGAGACGGGGTTTCACCATGTTAGCCAGGATGGTCTCGATCTCCTGACCTCATGATCCGCCCATCTCGGCCTCCCAAAGTGCTGGGATTACAGGCTTGAGCCACTGCGCCTGGCCTGAGTCTATCAATTTCTTAAAAAATAAAGTTGATCAAGAGAAGCAGCATGCTGTGTTGAAAGAGATGAAGGGGCCTGTGAAATCCTAGATGCAGGTACAGTTAGGCCATTAGCTTTGAGAAGAGTAGACTTTGTGTAACTTTGAATCAGTTTTATAATCTATGAAATAAAAGACGATCTACTTTGCCAACTTTTATAGTTGTTCTGAGGATCAAAATGAGACCTCCATATATGTGGGACTTATTGATACCATCCGAATGTTTGATTGATTTTAAATACACAATACCTATCACTTTTTAGTGAGTTCTATGGACTAGTCTCTGTACTTATCCACATAATGATCCAATGAGTTGGCAACTTTTATTATCCTCATTTTATAAGTGAGGAAACGGAGGCATGGAGAGGTTAAACAACGTATCTGAAGTCACACATCTAGTAAGAGGCAAAGCTGAGCTGTAAGTACAGAGGCCTTGTGTGTAGTTCCTACTCAATACTGTCATCTGAGATGCCAACCTAAAGGTTTTTCTAACCCTCTCCTCATGTTGACTTGATATTTTATGTTGGACAAACAAATGTATCAAAGATTTTTACTTAATGTTTTAGGAGTGCCAATCATTTCCTCCTTGTGTTCAAAATGTCTTTTTTAGGTAATTTAACACCCCTCTGTTGCAAAGAGCAACCTTAATGCCTGATTTCATCAGGGAGACATGTGTGACTGAAAATGGGCTATCAGACATAGAGGGATAAACTGATTATGTAGCTGCAGGCTCTAAGAAGGTGTAGACCTAGATGTTGAGGCTCCATAATGGGATAATGTATAGATCCATAAGGAAGAAAGAGGTGCACAGAGAAGTAGAGCTAACAGACTATACAGAAATTGAATAAGAGGGAGACTGAAAAAGAGAGACTGAGAAGCAGAAAGATAGATTCATGGTTCCTGATCATCTTTTCCTGCTTCCAGCCTCTCCTGAAGATCAACCATTCATTTCACCCCTGGGTTCTATGAGATGCCCCTGGGTCCTTCCAGTAAAACTTTCTCATTGTTTAAGCTACTTTGAGTAGGTTCTAATTTCTTGTAAACAAATGATTCTCAGAAGAGGAGAGAATCCTGGATGTAGATATAGGAGTCTTATGAAATCATAGGTTTCCTACCCAATTTAAGAATCAATCTTACAGCCTTCTTGGCAGATGTGATTTGGCTTCTGATGGAATACTTTTAGCGATGGACAGCTCACTGTGACTTAAGATCTATCCCATTATTAAATGGTTATCTTTAATTGTCTAAACTTTCTTATATTTACCCTGAAATTATACTCCTACATTTATGCCTACTACTTATGGTTCTGACATTCAGAATGGTTCACACTAATGCCTTTTCTTCTAGATGGCTCTTCAACTTTTGGTGGAAACTACCATAACCATTACATATTATATAATATAAAAGTTTATATATGTGAAATATATAATAGTCTAGAGTGGGGCAACAAGACTGATAAGGAATATGAATTGTTTCTTCAGTTGTTGTTTGATTGGCTTTATATCCAGATTCTTTGCCAACTTGTTGCCTTACTCTGGGCAATTCTGGTATATCAACCAATATCCTTTTAAAATATGAGCTCTAGAATTTATCAGAATGTTTTAGATGTGTAGAAACCAGTAAAATTGTTGAGTTCCATAATTTGAGCAATATTCCTGGGATTTAGCCATGATAAACTTATATAATCTAATTATCCATTTGTAATATGCTGTTGACATTGGTTATTTCTGAGCAACATTTTAACTCTGGAATGTAGAATCCACCAAAGAAGAATTCATTTGTAACAATTATTGGTATGCATAAAATGTGCCTAAATAATTGGCAGCTGTGCTTACATGAACCCTCTTTTAGTAGGTAAGTCAAAGTAGTGTTATATCAGTCTTAGCAAACGTTCCACATAGCTTTAGATAGCAAAAGAACCTGAACTTTGAAGGTATCCAGTAGTTCTTCTAGTCCTTGGCCTTGGTCCATCTAAGTCTTAGCTTTCCCTTATCTGATGCATTATATGTTTTACTACTAAGTTAATCTTGTTAAAAATATTGTTTTAATTGTGTCATTAGTCTGTCAGGATTGGAGCATCAAGGAGGTGTTTCTTTCTCCCTCTCTGCCTCCTTTTGTTCCTTTCTTTTATCAGAAAAGTCAAAATTTAAATTTACCTTCAAGGTCTTTCACAATATGCTCTTTTTCAATCTTTTCTCCAGTGGTTCACCTTTACCCTCTAGTTCAGTCAAATTGTTCAACTTCCTGCCTTCTGGATTTTCTCACTTTTACATATTGTTTGGCAAAGTGAAAGACTTTTCTCTTTTATTAAGTCTGTCATAATCCTATTCATCTTTGAAAACCTGATTGATTCTGATTCTGATCCTTCTCTCTGTGATGGCTTCCCGAGTCTTTCCTGTTCACAGTAATTCCTTTGGCTTTGTTTTCTAACAGCATGTAGTGTGACCTATGCATAGGTCAACTAATCAATTCTACTTTATAAAATCCCTTGTGATTGTGTAATGAACCTTCATTAATCTCTTGTATTATCATATTTTCTACTTTCTCTAGTATTTTGAAATAAAGCTGAAAATTTTAAACATTCTATTTTTCTGGAAAATCAGGGCAGGAGCCTCATGGGATCTGATATGTTTTTGAGAGCCCTTGACAAAGTGCTTTGCACGGGGGTGAGAAGAACGCATCAACAGTTGATCTTTTTTACAGCTCCTAATCTGGGGATTATTTGAAGACAAATAAAGAAGCCCATTTCAATAAAGTTAATATTTAGTGTGTTTTCAGGCACAGATATAGGAAGAGTGAATATTTATTGTATGTTTTAATATTAAAGTTTTCTGAAAGGATAAAAGACAAGAAAGCCCAAAAGTTACGTATTACAACCACTAACATTTCTTAGTTTCTTGTGATTTGGAAAATGATGCCATTCTCATGCTTTAAAATTCATGGCCAAACATAGTAGGAGAAGTTGCCTTAATTCTGCACTGAAGAAGACTTTTTAAAAGTGACACATCTATAATTTATTACTTCCCTTTCTGGCTTATTCTCATGTTAAGTTCTTTTAAGCTTTGAATCCATTGGTATCTTCTTAATTCTTGCCCTCATTTTAACGTCTGTTTTTACAATCCTGACAGTAGAGATTTTACTCTGAATATTATTAAATTGTAGGAGATTAAGACAAACCTCAAAGAAAAATCTCAGAATGTTATGGTCGGTTTATTGGCCTTTGTGGCGTACAACTAAGTGTCCTAAATTTCAAGGGTTTGAAATAAATTAAACATATGATTTGAACTTTCAGGTGCTTCTCCCTCATTAAGTGAATTTATGATTTGTGAAGACAGTTCTAGAAAATGAATCTCTCTTTTTCTCTATGCAATGCATAAAGAAAAAATGTTTAAGGGCTAATTTTCTACTAGAGTCTTCTTCAGCTAATACTAACTGCTTTTCTAAATTTCTTTGCCTCCTGTTTTCAGAGGGTTGCCCTGGGCTTGTCAGTAATTCCTAAATCTAGATAGTAACTCAATATGTATTTGGGGTCAACATGTTTTGGTAGAATGGCTTTGCAGTGTTATTTTCAGTCCATAAACAATGTATCTGTATTTAAAGAACTATTGTTGGAATAGAAGGAAATTTGGCCTTACTGGCTGGCTCCAGTTGGAAGTCTCCCTAGGATTAGGCTAGCTGGGCCACTACCCTGGTGTCCAAGGTGGGCCAGCAGTAGAGGGAACAAGTACCCTTCTTTAGAGGCTCTCCCAGATATCTCCTAGATGCTCTTTGAGGGACTGAATTTGTTCTAGAAGGAACTTGGGAGTGAAGGCCTGATTGGAACTGGGGTCCTTTTGGAAAACTGTCCTTCTCTGGGGATATTTATGAGAGTGCCGTGTTTGCAGCTATGACCTTGGCCTGGCCTCTGGGAGCTGCTCATTTTGAGGTGCACTGTCTGGCTGAGGTCACCTTTAACTTAACTACTTGACTTTGATGCTTTCCTAAGTATATTTTAATACTAACAACATATATTTATATTGGTACTTAGAGTTTATGGTATTTACACATTTTTTGGGTACCATATTGGGTCTTTAAAACACTTAGGAGGTAGATAAGAAAAGAATTTCATGATCCACATCACAATTAAGAAAAGTCATTCGATCAAGAGTACATAAGCAGAAAGTGGCAGAATCTGGTGTGAAGCAGAGTTTCTCAACCTCAGCACTATTGACTTTTGGGGCTGGAGAATTCTTTGTTCTAGTGGGTTGTCTTGTGCATTGTAGGATCTTTAGCAGCATGAAAAACTTACCCTGGTCTCTACTCAGTAGACACCCGTTGTAAACCGCCCTCTACCCCAATCTGTGTCAATCAAAAATGTGTCCGGATATTGCCAGATGTCAGCTGGGGGCAAAGTTGCCCCTGGTTGGGAACCACTGTTTTAGAATACAGGTGTTTCCCACTTTAAATCTAATGCATTTTCTACAATGCTGGAGAAGTTCCACCTTGCTTTGTCTCATTTGGTGTGATATTAACAAAACTATGAGAAACCTGTGTATAATGAAAACTTTCCTTATCAAAGTGAGGAAAGTGATACTTTCAGACTTTAAGTGAATTCTTCCTTGATCTTTTTACTGTAAGAGCTAACATAAATTACTCTTTTTCATCAGAATGGTGAAGTAGACCACAGGCTGCTTTCTACAGCTCACCAATTAATTATTTGTTATATGAGATGTTCAATTTAATTCCCACTTATTGAATATTCAGGGAACATTTCACTGTATAATGTGTTCTCTCATGTAAAGTGCCAACCTTGCCTTAGAGAAGTTAACAATCTACCAACTCAATAAAATAACCAAGGATATATGATGTCTAGCCCAGATACCTGGTTATATTTCAGCCTCTATTTGATATTCAAGAGATGAATAAGATGTGGTTCAATTGATTTTAAATATTTATCGAGCATCCATTATGTGCAAGGCCCTGAGCCAGGAACCACAATGAATTATTTGGCATCTGCCCTCCAGGGAATAGAATCATCACCAGACATCAATGGGGTACCATTAAATTGTACCTTCTGCATGGGAGGATGTGCACGAGACTGAGAGGGATTTGGCAAGTAGTAAAAGTACTCAGGGATGTCAAAATGATAGGAAAATACAAAAGAAAAATGAAGTAAGTTATAATTCCATAAAATTATAACATGGATTTTGTTGTTTCAGTTAAAGCATTTGAAGCATTTGATTGTAACTGTTGAATTACATGTGCTATTTTTAAAAAGCTGCATCTGTGTTTATCAAGTATGGCAAGTCATGCGTAATTAGATTGGTAGGCTACCTGCAGAGGTTTATCTGTTATTACATTGTCAGTCTCCTTTGGAATATTTGAGGGTGGTAGGAACCTCCAAAAGCCAGACCTTTGGGACAGAGAAAGACTAGCCAGAACTAAACTCTAATAAAGTCAGTGATTTTTTAAAATGAGATATGAAGACTTTTTCTGGGAGCTATGCCCATAGGGAAGATGAAAGGAAGAAAATCATATTTGAAAGCCTATTATCAAGTATATTTTCATCTTCCACATGCAAGCAAGGTTTGTATAGAAAAGAGAGAAACCCAAAGGGGATGGATTGGCTGAGGGTAGATTTCTATTCAGAACATTTTTTTTTTCAGTGGATTATAAAATTGCAGGAGAAAAAAGAAACCTGGGCCATGGCAAGGTTACACATTTCGTTAGACTGGGATTACTCTGTTGGGTTGTGTGTTCATCTGGTATGAAACTAGGAGATAGAAGAGGGGATTCAGGAGTCTATGGAAAAGGGTTGAAAGCATTAGCATTTCTTAAGTATTTGCTGTATTTTAGATGATTTAATGCATGTTAAATCATTTACAGTCTCATAACAACCCTCTGAACCAGGTGGTTTTAGCTCTATTTTACAGTGAAAAAACTCAGAAAAGCTTAGAGGAATCTTGTAAGTTGTGGTTTGTTAGTGACAGAGCTTAGAATAGACTCTGGATCTGCCTTATGCTAAAACGTGTTCTCTTTCTTGTAAAGAAAGAGGTTGAGTCACCAACTTCAGGTTGATGTGTCCTGATAATTCGTTTTATCTTGTAAGCATTATAACAGTTAATGCCCAAGAGATGCCCATTTATTTATATCAGTTCTCTCTATTCCCTTCCTTTCTTGCTTCCAGAACAGTTAAGGGTCTCCTGGGATATGGGTGTATGAGACAGGGAAAGGAAGAGACTTTTCTAAGAGGCCACTCCTAGGATCAGGATATGTGGGAGAGGGACAAGAAGAGATTTGGAATCAGAGCTGGTTTCTTAATTACTCTCAGCTTCAGTTTCTTTAACTGTAAAATTTAAGCCATAATCTCTATCTTCCAGGATTATTGTGTGGGTTAACAGGACTATGTGAAGCATGCGGCCACAGTGCCTGGCCTCCAGGAAACGTCCCATCAGTGAGAGTTACTGATGGGGAGAGAGATGGGGTGGGAGAAATATTGTTCTGGCTACCCATCCCTCCCCAGAGTGATGCTCTGGCTCCTTTTGCTTTCTCTCTTTTGGGTTTCCATTTTCTTTGTAAATTGCAGCTCTGGAATAATCTGTTTAACTCTTTCTGATGAATGCTTACCTTTTGGCAAATTTAATTACATCTGGTGTCATTTGAGGTCTTTTATGACACGTAACTTGAAATAGACCATGAGAAGGAAACTACTTGAAAACAAACTGGAATCAATGGAAAACACATTAATACGACTCCTAGACGACAGGAGACGACAGGCTATTACCCTGAGTAGTTAGCGTGGTTTATAGCAAGCAAGTTTCTGAAAATAGTCTCTGCCGTCGGTGACCAATAGGTCCCCACTGGATCATGAGTGTCAGCCAATATCAGAGAGCTCCGGGTTGTTTTTCTTCAAAGGTCTCAGGGTACCCCTGTGATACACATAAACATTAATAAACCTGAGACTTGGTCAATGTGTGAGGACTATATGGTGAATATATTCCCATTACGGGAGGAAAAACTCAAGGCGGCAAAAATCAATCTCCTGAGGTCGCTCAAAGTTAGTGGGCCCGAGGCCGTGGCAAGCCTGTCATCCCTGCTGCCCTTCTGGGAGGCTCAACCCTCTTCATAAGCAGAACCCCATCAATATCTGGAGTGAAGAGACAGTGCTGAGATTAAAGCAGCAGATTTCTTGTCCTGCAAAGGCAGTGTGTCTTTTAATGTAAACCTGTGGGTTTACTCAGGGTTGGGGCTCAGTGAACAGCCGTGTCTTAGTCAAGTAAAAAAAAAAAAAAAAAAAAAAAAAAAAAAAATAATAAGACCAGCTAGACAGCATGTAACCATGGGAATGAGAATGTTAATTAGGCCAGGAACTTTTCTCTAGTTTAATCTGAGTTATTTCATATTTAAAAGTCTATGCCATAGATTTTATTCCAGAAGAGGGGAAAGAGAAGACTCCAAGAGGAAATCAGTGTGTGTGAAACTAAAGGAGAACAGGCTCTGAGACAGATTGCCCGGATTCAAGGGCCCCAGGGCAAGTACATTCCTTTCTCTAAACCTCAATTTCTTCACCTTTAAATTAAGGCTGACTCCTGCCCCCAATCCCTATTTTCATCTCTCAAAGTCCTACCCATTCTTTGAAATTCAGATGAGATCCCTGAAGCCTTTTCCTGAGTTTCCCTCCTGGTCACCCTGCCCACATACCTTGTGCCAGTCCACTCTGTGGGCGCTTCTCCCACACCGTAATTATAAATGCATTTTAATTCCATAAATGGGAATAGGACCTCTGAGAACAGAGACTGAGCCATGTACTCTTTTGCATGATGCCCTCAGAATGTCTGCAAAAATGTGTTAATGAAATGAATGAAAACCTCAAAACTGGGCAGTTTTTAAGTACTATGTGCCAGGCACCTGGCAAAATATTGTGCATGAATCATCTCATTTAATCCTCACCAAATTGAAGAGGTGCAATGGGTTTTGAAACATTGAGATGAGTAAACTTCACTTTATGGAGGTTAGGGCACACTGTTGTTGAGTACTAAGGTTCACGCCAAACCAGTCTTAATCCTGGTTTCCTCATCTTTACCAGATTGGTTAACACATATAGATAGCACTTCTTCCATGCCAAGCACTGGTTTAGGCATTTACATATGTGGACTCATTTAATCTTCACAACAGTTCCATGAGGTAGACAGAAGCCTATCTCTACTTCATGGGTGACAAAATGAAGGCCCAGAGAGCTTAATTTTCTCAGAATCATATAGGAAGAAAATAGGAAACTGGGATTCAAATTTAGTCAAATAATTTTTGATTTTTATTTAAACTCTTTATACCTGGGTAGGTACTTCTTATAGTGGCTTCTTAGGAAGAAAACAGACATCGACTCTTGTTGAGGTTCTATGGGGGCCGTCTCACATTGCCTACTATGGTGGTGGAAAAATTAGTTTCCCTCTAGTTTCTAAAGTAGAATTTCCTACATTCTATTCAGGAAAGTTAAAACAGAATAAAAATAGCCCAATCCATGAATCTATAGTGGTGTTTAAGTTTTTATGAAAGATGTGAATATTTGGACACCAAAGCAAAAAATAAAATTTTTCTAAGGGAGCCTGTCCTGATTTCTTGTCTCCACAAATATGTGAGAAATTTTTGGTTGTTTTCTCTTATTGTTTCTCCCAGGGCAGTTATTAAATGATTAAAAGAAACCTTGACAAAATAGCAAATCAACGATTTCTGCTTGCTATCTCACTTTAACCTCTCTCTGTATCCCAGTCTCCCAAATAGAAAGTTAAAAGTTAAATGACTCTCAAATGGTTGAATGACTTTCAAGTGGTTTAGTCATACCCGTGGCTGTACTGGGGGTCTGTGGGTTGGGCAGAATATGCCGGTTTTAGAGTTACCAACCTTGCTAGATGACCCTGGACAACTTCTCTGGGTTTAAGTTTGGTTGTCTGTAATATAATTGGTAAGTTGGCCTTCCTCTTCTCCCTTCTGGTAAGAACATCATTAGAAAATTGAGTTCTGGTCGGGTATTTACACTTACGATATTATAATCGTTACTGAGATAAATGCTATGAAGAAGAGTTTGTAGTTTCAGGAGACTATAAAATATGGCCATTTGCCTCAGTGAGGCACGTCAAGAGAGATTTCAAATCTTTGGATTTCCTGTTCCTTGGACTCCATCCGCTTCTCTTAATCCGCCCTTCCTCTTCAAGTGGGTGTTCCCTTTGGATTCTCTTTTCTGGACAGTGCTTCTCAAACTACCCACTTTATTCATTAAAGATAACAGTTCCTATCCCCACTCCCAGCTCAGACCCAAATACCACATAGGAAGAAGGTTTCAGTTGGTTCTTCTTAGGGGAGAAACTGAACCCCCTAATACTTTTTATCACTATATTTGGCAGAGTATTTAACCATAGGGATGCTTAATGAGTATACATAATTTACATAATAAATTATGTATTAAGTCTGTTGACCAATTAGGAGAAGAATTCCTCTCCTCCTTTAGACTTTTCAGTGTGACAATTTAAACAGTCCTTGGCTTAGGCCAGAAACAGCTATTTAATGAGAAGTGCTCATCATGAGTTTTTCACCTTCCCCTGAGCCTACTAATAATTTATTAATTTTCATACACTGTGTTAGCCATGAAAACACCTTCTGATGTCTGAGGCCTTGCTACATGGAGATTCTGACTCAGTTCACTTCACCACATTTAACAGATTAATTTAACTGGTTAACGCAGTGCAAAAACTAGCTTGAGCTGTTCATTTTACATTGATTCAACAAGATATTTTCCAAATGGACTGAATCAGCAGGTCTTGTCTGTGAATACACAGAATATCACAATCCAGCAAGTAATATTTAAACATAAGCTGGCCGCACTTCCTTCTTTTTCTTTTTTAAAATTGGGGATAAAAAACATATAAGATTTACCATCTTAACCATTTTTAAGTGTACAGTTCATTAGTGTTAGGTCTATTTACACTAACAGATTGGAAACAGATCTACCGAACTTTTTCTTTTAATCTTTCCAAACTGAAACTCTACAGTCATTAAATAATTTCCCTTTGCTCCCTTTCCCTAGCCTCTGATGACCACTATTCTACTTTGTTTCTATGAATTTGACTATTTTCAATATCTCCTGTAAGTGAAATCATGCAGTATTAGTCTTTTTGTGACTAGCTTCTTTCACCTAGCATAATGTCACCAAGATTCATCCATATTGCAGCATATGACAGGATTTTCTTTCTTTTTAAGACTGAATGATATTCTATTGTATGTATGTACCACATTTTGTTTATCTACTCATCTTGGATGAATATCTGGGCTGCTTCCACCACTTGGCTATTATGAATAGTGCGCTATAAACATGGGTGTGCAAATGTCTCTTTGAGATCTTGTTTTCAATTCTTTTGGATATATACCCAGAAGTGGGATTACTGGATCATATTGATAGTTCTGTTTGTAATTTTTTTGGAAACCTTCATATTATTTTCCACTGCAGTTGAACTACTTTGCAATTCCACTAACAATGCACAGGGTTTTAATTTCTCTGCATCCTTGCCAACATTTGCTATTTTCTGTTTTTTTGTTTTTGTTTTTTCCTTTTCTACAGTAGTCATTGTAATGGGTGTGAGGTAATCTGTCTCTCTCTCTCTTGAGAATAATGGAGCCAGAGTTGTGGAGATTATTATTTTTTATTATTAATAGCATTAACAACTGTATAGGTGATATAAATTGCTTTTCTCTTTATACTCATACCTCTATCGATACTCCAGAACACTTTACTTCTGACGCCAAATGTGTGTGTGTTTTTTTTCTCTCACACCAACCAATTTTCCCATTATCTGGGCATCTACAATTCAATGCAATTCTGACACTATCTACCTGGAGTTAGCTCAGACCCTGTAGGTTAAGGAATCAGTCTTACAAGACTATCTTACTTCAGAGCCCAGTTGCAAGTTCAGGTGTCACTTGTGCTTGTAATCAACCAGCTATAAATTGGAGGTTCCCACTACCCATTTCTTAGGTTCAATAATTTGCTAGAACTGCTCCCCGAACCCAGAAAAAGTTTACTTACTATTGCCAATTTATTACAAACGGTATTTTAAAGGATACAAATAAACAGCCAGATGAAGAGCTACACAGGGCAAGGTTTGGAAGAGTCCCAGGTGCAGGAGCTTCTGTGCCCATGTATTTGCTAGGTACCACTCTCCTGGCATATAGATGTGCTCAACTATCCTGGAAGCTCCCAAATAGCATAGTTCAGGAATTTTTACGAAGGCTTAATCATATAGGTATGATTGATTATTAGCCCGACTTCCAGCCCCTCCCCACTTCCTGGAGGATGTTGGGAGGGTAAAGCTGAAAGCACCAAGCTTCTCATCATGGCTTTGGTCTTTCTGGTGACCAGGGTCCATCCAGGAACTCACCTCATCAGAACAAAAGACACTCCTGTTACCTAAGAAATTCCAGGAGATTAGGAGCTTCGTGTTGGAAACCAGGTTCAGAGAACAAATATTAGAACAAAAGATGCACCTAGCACCACTATTGTTCGGGAAATTACAAGAGATTTCGAAGTTCTGTGCCAGGAAATGACTGAAGATCGAAATATTTCTTATTATAAATCACAATATCACAATAACCTATTTATTTTGGGAGATATGCAACATATTAGAGGTAAGAACTCTTCTTACCCTTTAGAGCAGGGTTCCCCAATCTCTGGGCCATGGACCAGTACCAATTTGTGGCCTGTTAGGAACTGGGCCACACAACAGGAGGTGAGCAGATGCAAGAGAACATTACTGCCTGAGCTCCGCCTCCTATCAGATCAGCAGCAGCATTAGATTCTCACAGGAGCTTGAACCCTATTGTGAACTGCACAAGCAAGAGTTCTAGGTTGCATATTCCTTATGAGAACCTAATGCCTGATGACCTGAGGTGGAAGAGTTTCATCCCGAAACCATTCACCCCTTATCTATGGAAAAATTGTCTTCCACAAAACTAGCCTCTGGTGCCAAAAGGTTGGGGACCATTGCTCTAGGGGCCTCTAGACCAATAAAAGAATGACCCAGACATCCCACTATTTCCATGAACTGCACTTGCCTTTTTGCTTGCACATCATATAAAAATTATATTGTGTAAATAAAAAGGAATTCTTAGAATTTACATGTCTAGGCAGCATAAATTTTAGGAGAGATAGCCATTTCTTTCCAAATGGGTCAGGGTTAGAAAATAGGATTGTAGTAGCCTTTAAAACAAAAAGTCATTTGAAAGCCCATGACTTGATGGGGTTGGGTAGAGTGGGATGGAGTGGGGCAGAGGGAATGGATGGCTGGAATAGGATGGGTGAGGATGCTATTGCAGGATGGGATGTGCCCTGGGAGATCAATGAAGGCAAGAGTGAAATGACAATATAGTTGCAGAAGAGCAAATTTGCTTGGAAGGTGTAGAGGAGCTGGTTCAAGGAGCTGAATGAAAAAAAAGGAAGACTCAAGTCATAAGTTCTTTACCTTGTGTCTCTGGGCTTTGGGAACCCATAACCCTGTTTTTATCTCGAATTCAATGAGAAACTATGATAGGCCTCAATATGGTTTGACTCTGTGTCCCCACCCAAATCTCATCTCTAATTGGAATCCCTATGTGTTGAGGGAGGGACCAGGTAGGAGGTGACTGGATCATGGGGACGATTTCCCCCATGCTGTTCTTGTGATGGTGAGTAAGTTCTCATGGGATCTGATGATTTAAAAGTGTGGCACTTCCCCCCGCTCTCTCTCTCGTGCCGCCAGGTAAGAAGATGTGCTTGCTTCCCCTTCCCCTTCCACCATGATTGCAAGTTTTCTGAGGCCTCCTAGCCATGCTTCCTGTTAAGCCTGTTAAGAGACAATTAAACCTTTTTTCTTTATAAATTACCCAGTCTCAGGTGGTTCTTTATAGCAGCATGAAAACAAACTAGTACAGGCCTTAAGGAAATGGTGGAGGGAAAAAACACCTTTGGTCCAAATGTTGAGAAGTGATGAAGAAAGTCATGGGCAGTTCATTGAATATGAGATGCATGGATGAAATGATCAAGGCTTGGCCTATGGATCCCACTATGGAAAAGGAATGGACAGGGTGTGTAAGGTGATGTGTCTTCATGTTCTTTCACTTTCTTTGTTTGCTCTTAATGGTGCCTTTCACTTTGACTCTCTTCTTTGTATTTTGTCCTTTGTTATTTGCAGGGTCTGTGTCACAGGAAGTAGAATAACTGCTTTAGAATATCAGCATATGTGTTCTGCCATTTTTGGGTAGAAATAATGTTTCCCCCTTAACTCCGTTAACCATTAACCATCATTTTTACAATGATGTAAACATTATAAATGTCTATGGCTTACCTTGTGATTTTTGACTCTTCTGCTATATAATTTTTTGATGCTTATATATGTCTACTCTTTTTCACAAACTACCTCTTTTACCCTCTTAGGCTTGATCTTTGCTTGCAAGGAAGAACAGAAGTCTGGTTTTGTTTTAATGACACTGAATTCTTTCAAGGAAGTCTTAGTTATGCTGTCAAATTTTCTTCCATTGCTTCATCTCTCTAGGCCTTTAAGTTTTACTTCCCATGTACAGTACAGTTTATTTCTTTCTATTTCTTATGGAAGGCTGATAAGATCCTTAACCAGATTCAACAGCCCATTTTATTCCTATCATTGTATAAGACATTAAAATTGAATCAAAGCTGCACTTCAGGAAAATTGTTATTATTCTGCTCACAAAATCTCATACTGGTATTTATTGAGGTTTAAGGAGGGGTCGATAAATTGCACCCCCCTCTTCTGTCTTTGACTTATAACCTATTGAAAAAAATGACACAGGAGTTAAAAAATGAAGATAAAATATTGTTTTATTACTGAAAAAGTTGACTTTAGAACATGCCTTGACTTGTGACCAACTGGGTTTCCTAATTTATTCCCTTCTCCCTCAGTTGTACTTATTTGACTACTCACATACTACTCTCCTTTCTCTCTTGCAGCTATTTCTCCTCTTACAGAAAGGGCTTCTTATTTGCCTTCTTAACTGACAGGAACTGCCTCAATAACTTGTTACCCTTCTGCCCAGGAGATATTTATCCTCCTCTTCTTCTGTAAGGCGAAAAAAAAAAAAAAAAAAAAGGGAAGAAGAAGCAGTCCAGTGGGGTACAGTGGCTCCTTCCTGTAATTCCAGCACTTTGGGAGGATGAGATGGGAGGATTGCTTGAGGCCAGGAGTTTGAGACCAGTCTGGACCACAGATCAAGACCCTGTTGCTGTCGCTACTAAAAAAAAAAAGTGAAGGCCTACTGGGAAAGAAACAATTACCAAGAAGGACACATCTGCTAGAAGGTATTTAAACAATATTCCCACTGCGTACACAAATGCAAATGGCATTTGATCATAACTCTCTCTCTTTCTCTGTCTGCCACACCCTAGCCCCATGCTTTCTTTAGCACAACAGATCGTGCCTATTATTCACAAATGATTTCTCTTACCTTCCTAGGCCTGGCACTTATTTGGGAGGATGAACAAAAGTCATCAGCCCATGAGATCTTCAGAGGGTCCATGACGATGTTGCACCCTGAGTCACAGGCTAAATGTCTAGAACAGTCAGATGCTTGCTGGGAACCCAGATGAGGTTTCTGTGAGTAGGATGAATCACTGCAATCAGTGAAGCTAGAAGTGTAGGTTTTTGAGGAGGTCTAATTACAAGATTTTGATATGTTCTGTAACTGCATACACTGAGGCAGAAAACTAAATAACCCAACTTAGTAAGAAAAACAAGAGAAAAAAAATCCATTTTTATCTCAAGCACAGCTTGTTCCTACTCTCCTAATACCCATCAGGTTTAATGATGTTTGTCTCTTCTTTTCTGAGAAAAAGATAAAATGGAGAAACTATTACTATTAAGCAAGTTTCACTAAGATCTCTGTGTTCTTTTCCCAGAAGGAGGATATTCATATAGGATAAAATTTGAACAAATTGCTTTCAGAATTCATGCAAGAATCTCTCCAAAAATTGTGCCAGCTGCTCTCTCGTGCTGTAGTTGAAGTCCAGAGTTGAATCCGCCCATATGGTGTGCTTCGGATCAGGTAGCAAAGTCGGAATCAGCCAAGTCATGATTACTCCTTTGAAACAAGTTACCCCCTAGTAGGCAAGACCCATGTGACTATTCAGACTACATTTTTCCCTCATCGACAGCATTCCCTGGAGTACACAGGCAAAGTGCCGAGTGTGCGCGGGAGTTCTGAACATGTTCTAGGGTTGGGGGAAGCAAGCGAAGGGGTGTGCAAAGGGAACTCTAAAGAGGGAATGTAGATGTAAATGCCTATGGTGCCGGGCAAGGAATGTACATCCATAATCAGGGGTCTAAAAATAAAGCATAACAACAATAGCACAAGATGATGGTAAAAAGCAGCTTCCATGGAGGGGAAACAAAAGGGAGTGGTGGGGACTGTGATGAATTGGACAGGACAGTACAATTCCTATCTAGGGAGGCGAGGCGTCCTCTGCTCAGCTCAGGCAGAATGGTGACTGGAGTGCTGCTGGGCCTTCTGCAATCTCTCAACTTTCAATGGATGGAAAATAATTCAAATATTAAAAACAAAAACACTGGGAAAGTAAAATAAAATAATCTTTGTAGGTGAATTTAACGCTGATTTGGAGTATTATAAAAAGACCCAATGTTTTAAAGTGAGGAAGGGCTTTTATGAGTGCAGGACTAACATAGGGGAAGCCTGGGGTTTTTTCTTTAGCTTCCTTCCACCTCATACCCCTACCCCCCAATCCATGGTTTTCCTGAACTTCTGACTCAGGTTACCCTTTATTAAGATAATGAGAAGATAGACAGATGAGGGTCTCAGACTCCTTTTTAAGGCAAAAGATTTGACTTGTGACATTTGTATTCTAATCTGCCATCTCCTTGGTTTCACACAGGACTCCTTTAATGGACAAAGATTTGTTTTATTCTGTGTCTGAGGGCACAGACACACATGTGTACTGGGATACATGCAGAGGAGATGCTTAATTCATACACCATAATCTTCACTTGTTTTATGAACTGGAAATGAATTCCATTTCTTCAGAAGATACACAAATTGTTTGCCCACACCAGAGGTCACGAGTGGTGTCCTGCTGACCAAAAGGACTCAGGGTTAGCCG
Source organism: Macaca thibetana thibetana (assembly GCF_024542745.1). Taxonomy (NCBI): domain Eukaryota; kingdom Metazoa; phylum Chordata; class Mammalia; order Primates; family Cercopithecidae; genus Macaca; species Macaca thibetana. Next base: position 67,279,264 of record NC_065590.1, on the reverse strand, counting down.
TAATGTTACATTGAAATGCTGCAGGCAGGCATGCCTTGCCAGTTTCTCTCAGGTCACCAAGCCTGGTTCCACTTCGTGCCCCACACAGTTGTCTTATCTACATAAACACTAAAGCCATTTGGATTTGTTAAGTCTTGACTTACATACACTTTTTAAAGATCAACCGCGATAGATATAAACTTCCTACTGTATAATCTTATTTCCCCCACCATAAATATGGACAAAATTAGAGGTTTGCTCTAAAAATTCATTCTAGTTTAACATGAAGTGAAATGTAGCAAGTTTGTAACTCTTCACTTGATGTATTTCTGAGAAGTTTTTTTTTTGCCTCCCAAATGCTGCCAACTCCCTTCCCACTCTGACAAAACTAATAATGTAGAATCATTTTAATTCTCTGTGGCTCCCAAAGATGGAAAACGCAGGTTACAGGATAAATCTGGCCTAAATACATACTTTGTTGTGGCTGGGGATAGGGGGAATTGTAGGGGGTAAGAGACAGTGTTTAAGATATTAAAAAATATTTCTCTACCGTTTCAGATATATATGCTCTGTGCCTACTGCCTGGAAACATCTGAGTTTGTGGCCTCTGCTGAATACAAATACAGAGACTCAGGTTAGCCCTAGTCAACACCTTCTCCATCATCAGGAGTATCTGGGATACTGGCCATAGATTGATGCTGTGATGGACCACTCCAGGAGACCCGGAGCTTCTTTAGGCTACGTCTTCCAGGCTTCATGAACACCATGGAATCCCTTGTACTAAGATATAAAGAAGCTTCAAGTGGTCAGCCCTCCAGAGGAGGTTGATCCATATCTGAATTCCATTCTTTATCATCCCAGGAAAAGTTTGTATCTTACCCCAAGGTATTTACCTGTCTGTCGCAGGGGTAATGATTTAAAAATGTATCAGTTTGCTATCTTTCTTCTTTTCTCTTTGTCAATAGCTCTCAAGCTTAGTCTGTGCTAGGCAGCATCTGTGGGAATTGAGAGAAGGGCTTGGGAATAGGTATCAGTTTGCTGCTTTTCTTCTTTTCTCTTTATCAATAGCTTTCAAGCTTAACCTGTGCTAGGCAGCATCTGTGGGAACTGAGAGAAGGGCTGGGGAATGGGATATTTTACAAAAGAAAAATGCTAAGGGAAAGAGAAGGACATAGTCAGATTTTGGTATTCAAAAGCAGATTAGTCATCGAGACAATAAATAGGCTTGCAAACCAAGATATGGTACTGAGAAAGGATGTTTCCATTTCCTTCATGCCCTCAGTTGAGAACATCAACATCATTCAAATCAGACTGGATGGATCATGCATCCTCACAGGTGTGAAAAGGATGCCCTGTCTGCTCATGCCAGCCTGGACCTTCTGAGGGGGGAGAAGAGAGTGTATAGGAGAATTAAGAGACCATTGCCTCCATTTGCTGGTCCTATAATAGTGTGGGAGAATGGAGGCATTGAGATCTGTGCTGCTCATTTTTTCTTCTCTGGGTTTAGGCCTGGGGAGAAACAGACGTGTTGGGTGAATGAGGATAACACCAGAAGGAGTAGGGTCTGATTGATCCTTGTTTTCCTGTCACACAGCCAGAGGGTATAATATTGAGTTGTTAGCACAGAGAAGTCAGAGGTTTAGCTTTTCTGAGATGCCCTAATTCCTTTGTCAGGAAGTCACTGAATTGAGAGCCAGTGGACCTGGGAAGAAGGCTGGTAGAGCAGTGCAAGGTGACCCTCCACTGAGGATGTGGCAAGAGACTTGTGGGTCTGCAGCCTGTAGGAGTCAAACGATGGTGAATCAGCAGAGAAACACTGCTTGGACCAGGAGGATGAGTCTGAGTTACATTCACTTTGGTGTGTAAGGCCAGCAGAACTCAGGTGCCCCAGGAGGACTCAGGCCATTGTCCTAGGTCAACCAATGCACACAGCATCCCAGTACAAGGTCAGTGGACCCCTTGTTCTCACTGAGAACTCTCATACACTAGAATGCCAAGTTAGGGGGAGAGGCAGAGGCAACCGGGGATCCTGAGCATCCTTTCTTAGAGAGACTGAACACTGTTTTAAGGAGCCATTAAAATTACTGACTCAGATTATATCTAAAGCGAATTGAACAGAAGTTAGGAACTTGCAAGAAATATCATGTTAATCATAGACTATATGGACAATGTTTCATCCACTTTGCAAATGTGAGTTATAGTGTGAATTAAAATTTTTTGACTCTGCTCCATGTATAGGCAGATGGAAAGAATCTGATCCTTCCTCGAAGAAGTCAGAAAATTTTTAGGTAGGGGAATTATATGAACCTTCCAAGTCAGAAGACTGTCATTAAGAAAATTATCTCTTTTATTTAGTCCACAAAATGGTACAAGTCAGCCATGAAATGTTTCAGCACTTTATAAAACCAGCCTCTGCCTCTTCATCCTCCTCTTTTATTTAAATCACAAAATTAATGGATTCCTTTATTTTTGCTTACTTACCATATATCTTTGCTTCCTTTTGTATTCCTTTCCCTTCTTCCTATAAAACGTCTTTCAAATAGCTTCCATGTTGGTATATTTTCAGACATCTTACATATCTGAAAATGCCTTTATTGTATCTTCACTGTTAAATGCTAGCATTATAAGATCTAATACTCCAGGGTTAATGAACTTTGTTTTCAGCAGTTTGAAGATAGTAGCACATTGTATTCATTTATCCTGTGCAGCTGAGAAATCTCACATACATTTCAGAATTTTCTTGAGGGGGATTTTCTTCCCTTGTGCCCTTCAGAAGGCTTTGTCTTTAAAACCTTTTTAAAATCATAATGAGTCTCAGAAATGACTTTGTTCTCTCAAGCCTCCTTGATGTCTAAACTTTTTCAGTCTGCAGTCCTGGGTCTTTCTAAAGAAACCCTCATTAGCCATTTCTTCACGTAATTTCTCCTTTCTCTTATTTTCTCTTTTGTAGACACTTCTGTTCTTTATATCACTTATTCTTATTTTTTTATCTTTGAATATCTTTGTCCTTTCTGACGTTTTCTGGGAGAGTTCCTCAACCCAATCATTCTGTTCACCAATTTATTATTTAACTTTGTCCACTGTGCTGTTAATTTCTTCTATTGAGTTTTTCTTTCAATGTAATATTTCATATCAAATTTTTCAGACTGTTTTTATTTTGTCATTTATCTGGTTCCTGCTTTATGTGTCCAGCATTTTGCTTGTTTTATGTTCTGACAGTTGTGTATATTATTCTACTTGTTTTAAATTCCTGTTGCATTATTCTTCTTTATATAGATTTTGTTCTATTAGTTGGCTTGTGCTTTATAAATAGTCTGATTTGGCCTGATTGTCTTGCCACCTTCTGCTCAGGACTGTGGCCCCACAGGCTGAGAATCTCACTCTGTTGTGGGCTCGCTGGTCCCAGTGCACAGAATGGGAGATCAGGCACTAAGACATTCAAGTGGAGTCTCCTGTTCTTGGTGGATAGTCCCACTGAGAACACATTTACCTGCTACACACATGGTCTATCAGAAATGACCGGGGTATGGCTAATTTAGTGTGACATTCTTTTGATTTAGAAAAAATAAATTTAGAACATGGTTGCTTTGCTAATTCCCATGGAAGAGTTGTTTGTAGGGTGGAATATGCAGCATTAGTACAATGAAGTAAAATAACTGTAAAATCAAAAAGTAAGCCAAAGCTAACATTTTCAATAAGATGAATAAACAAAAAGCTTTGAAGCTGAAATACTTATGGATATTAAAATGCAATTTCATGAAAAGTCTAGATCTCTAGCTCCAGCTCTTTATCAAATAGCTTAAGGAAAAATACATACATTTTAAGTCTGTCACTGCTTTTGCTTCATAGCTTGTCAGTCTCATCAACCAAACTGAAACAAATTTTCTAGAAAACCATTATGAACCCAAAGTCAATATTCAGTGTCATCATTATCTTCTCTGTCATCTTCTGCTGATTAATTCAGATACATTTTCCAATAAGCCATGGATTAATATTTTAGTGGAAATTCTCTTCAATTACATCAAAGAGAAAAGCAGGGGGAAAAACATATGGGTTAACTGCAGCAAGGGATCAATAATTCTATCAGTTCTTTTCTGTCAATTTGAATGTCTCCCTTCACCTTTTTTTCCCTATAATTTTCCTTTTTTCCTAGTTTATGCTTCACTTTTAAATATCTGGCATTCTTTTCTTTCTTTTCTTATAGGATTCTCTTCTAATACTCCATCTTCTACATACCTACTTTGTATACCTACTTTAGGAAGAATTATTTAAAGTATTAGTGTAAACTGAGAGAAGAGATAAAGCAAATAATGGTTTTAATATTAAACAACATTTTTATGTAAATAAAATAAGTTGATTCCTGTGCTACTAAAAATACTAGGAATTAGAAGCTCAGTGGATATCTACATTAAAATCTGAAGAGACCAGAACTGCATATAGAGTCATTAAAATTAATATCCCCAGTTTGATTTTGAGTGGTAATTTAAAATCATGTTTACCTGTTTGTACACTTTTCTTTCCAAATAGAAGGTGAATAGTATGTGGTCAAAACTGTCTTTTTCATCTTTATATCATAGGATTTAAAAGAGTTCCTGACACCTAGCAGAGGTTCAGTACTATGTTTAAGATGAATTAATGAATGAAGACATGGGTTTAACCAACAATATCATGGCTAACTACGACCTGCCATAGACTATCATTGCGACATTGTTGTCAAAGTAAGAGAATAGACTTTGAAGTTAGATACCTTGAGTTTAAATCCCCGGATTTTGATTAACTAGATGTATTACTCATCAATTGCTGCATAACAAGTTACCCCAAATCGTAGGGGCTTAAAACAATATTTATCCCACAGTATTTTTTTGTGGGTTAAGAATCCTGGTACAGCTTATCTGGATCCTGTCTTAGGCTCTCTCATAGGCAGGAATCAACGGGTTAGCCTGGGCTGTCTTCATCTCCAGATTCAACTGAAGGTAGATTTGTTTCCAAGCTCATTTGTGGTTGTTGACAAGATTCAGCTTTTGTGTGTGTGTGTGTGTGAGCTGTTGATTTGAGGGCTTCATTTTCTTGCTGGCTCTTGGCCAGATGCCACCTTCAATTCCATGCCACATGCACCTTTCCATAAAGCAGCTCCCATTATGGCAGCTGTCTTCACTGTGGTGATCAAGCTAGAAGAACTAGAGTATGAACAGGCTGGAAGTCAGTCTTGTGTAACCTGATCTCGGAAGTGACATCCCACTACTTTTGTTGTATTCTATTTGTTAGAAGTCAGTCACTAGTTAGAATGATATGGTTTGGCTGTGTCCCCACCTGAAATCTCATCTTGAGTTGTAATCCCTATAATCTCCACATGTCAAGGGAGAGACCAGGTGGAGGTAATTGAATCATGGGCGTGGTTTCCCCTGTGCTGTTGTGATAGTGAGTGAGTTCTCACGAGATCTTATGGTTTTATAAGGGGCTCTTCCTCCTTCATGCACCATGCTCTTTGTTGCCTGCTGCCATGTAACGTCTGCCTGTTTTGCCATGGTTGTAAGTTTCCTGAAGCCTCCTGAGCCCTGCAGAACTGTGAGTCAATGAAACCTCTTTTCTTTATAAATTACCCAGTCGTGGGCAGTTCTTTGTAGTAGTATGAGAATGGACTAATACATTAGTAAATGTGAAATGTGAATACCAGGAGGCAGGGATTGTTGGGGGCTACTTTAGAAGGCTGCCTACCACAATAGCCATGTAACCTTGAAAATTTGCTTAAGCTGTTTTGCTTGGTTTCCTTACCTGTGAAATAGGAATACTAATAGAACCCACCTGTTAGGGCTGCTGTGCTAACCATACTAAGAATGTATACGCTAGTGATAAGCAAAGTGCTACACACAGAGCAAAATTCAGTATAATAATACTGTGCTATTAGACCTGTTACTTTTTAGCGATGTTATCTCTTTTGTAGGTTGATTCTTTCTTCATAAAGTGAGAATTGGATGATCTCTGAGTTTCCTTGTAAGCCTGAGGAATTTACTGATTTTCTAGCCCTAGGAATCTATAGACTTCTTCATTTTCAAAAATCTAAACTTTTTTGGACCCCACATTAGCCTTTTTTTCCCTCACTCTTGTAATACCTCATTAGGATCACATAGAAAAAAACTGGTATTTCTGAAGGAGCAATCCTATTAATGTTTGGGACAAATCAACTGTTGCAGGGGCCCTGCCCTGAGAGCCAAACGTTTATGAATTTTAGTCCCCACTCTGCCTGTTGAAACAAGTTCTTTAACCTCTCCCATCTCAGTTTGTATAATTCATGGAGGGTGAGTTGGGCTGGATGAGATAGCATTCCTTCTAGCTTTAACAGTCTTTGGACCTGATTTCCATTGGCTGCATATATTAGTTTTCAATTCTCCTTTCCATGTGTTCCATATGTAGTTACTTAGGGCCAATTTCCTCAGATTAGTATTCAGGCATTTTTAGAACAGTCTCAATTTCACAAAGGTTATAGGATATAATTATAGTTTATATGATTTTAGGAACTATTACAATGTAAAGAAAAATTATTGTGATAATCAGTAAACCTCTAAGATATTCTTACAAAGGCCATTTTTAGAAAATCACAGCAAATGAAGTCAGGTGATTTTATTTGTATGCAGCAGGTGAAAAAAATACTCCCAAATGAGGAAAAATATTTTGGGACTTTTGGGTTGACTAGAATTCAAAGTAAAAAAAATTAAAAAACAGATTATTTTCTGTAATGATTCAACTCATTGGAAGTTCTTGAGGTATCAGTTATGCCTTCTTAGAAATAGCTCTAGACATTTACAAGTTGTTACAATAAGATAAGGAAATGAATTAAAAAACCTACCAGATCTTGTGCATCCGGAGAAGTTCAGTCTCTTCCAAACAATATATTTCTTAGGATGCTATTATTGTTTAGTATCTTTGAAATTCCTTTCCTGAAACTACCTGTAGAATCTAAGGCATATGCTTTTGAACATGCTCACTGATGAAAACTCTATTGTCTGTTTCCTGAAATCAAATCCACAGCCAAAAATCATTTAGAAGTAAGAACAGTAGGTTAAAGGGCAGATCAAACTGGATAATACTTTTTAGTGTATAAAACAGGGAACAACAGAAAGATGAGAGTGATTTTCTCACATTGAGAACTAGCTCCAAAGGTGGTTCAAAAGAGGACTCCTTAAATTGTTTACAATGAAGAGTCTATATAAAACAAAACCAAAAACTCTTTCTGTGTCTTTTGTCATGTTAAGAGTCACAAACTTACATGACACTGTTTACCAACGAAACCTGCATATGTACCCCTGAACTTACAAGTTAAAAAAAGAAAAGTCTCACAGTTTGCAGGACGTGTTACTTGATTTGAACCTGAAGCATCTTGGTAGTCAATTCAAATTCTGGTTCTACCACTTAGGAGCTGTGTGACATTGGGAAAGACCTGGTTTCCCAGAGCTTCATTTTTCGCTTACAATGTGGGAAATAATATGTCACAGAGATGAGATGAGTGTTAAGTGAGGATGTGTGAATATATCTCACAAACTGTAATGGGTGATACCTATGATAGTTATTAATAATGCCATTTTATGCATAATTTCTTATCTAAATTTAATTAAACTATAAGCTTATAAAATATTCCTATCAAACATGATAGGAAAAATAAGGGTGACATTTTCAGGATACTTACTGCCAATCAGGCACCCTACTAAGCTCTTTATAATTTTTTATAAGCTCTTCATAAATTATATCGCAATTTACTTGTATAATTTTAAATTTAGTCATGAACACTCTGAGTTTCCATTGTATAGGTGAGAAAACTAAGGTTTAGAGAGTTTAATTTTGCCAGAGTTATGAAACTAGCAAATGAGGGAGCTGAGGTTCAGGTCCAGATCTGAATGACTCCCAAACCAATGTTTTAAAAGCCCTATGATACACTGCTTCCATTTCTGGCAACCATGTGAAGAGAAAAGGGATGTACAAGACTTTGTTATATTGCATCAGTAATTACCAGATTTAGTTGCATATGAGAATTACCCTGAATGTTTAAAAACCATTGCAACATCCAGGGCACACCATAAATCAATTAAATTCCTTGAGGGTTGAATCCAGACATTAGCCTTAAACAAAACAAAAACTGTTCAGGTGATTCCAACATACAGCCAAGTTTGAGACTCCAAGTATTAAGGTCAGCCCCTGAGGCTGACTAGGAGAGTTGTGATGACTGTGGGCTTGGGAGTAAGATGATTCTAACTCTTGTTTGACTGCTTAGGAGTTGCACGATTACGGACAGGCTACTGCCCTTCTCTAAACCTCAAACGATACTGAAAACATATATTTGTGGGTAAAATCAAATAACCCAAGAAATGTTCCAGCACACTGCCTGGACCTACAAAGTAGTGCTTGGTGGTAGAAATACTTTGTATCTCAAGCTCATTCTTTGCACAGATTTTTGGTTGCTTCACGAAACTTTTAAGCAAGTGATCTTCTGCCCCTGAATGAAAGCAAAAGGCTACCATTGGCTCCTAAAGTCTCTTTTGAATAATAATTGTATGCCATTTTTATTTGGGACGTGTATTTCTATAAGTGGTTGACAATATTTAGGAACAGAAGCAATGAATTGCTTATCCTGGGAGTAACCCAAGTCACTTGGTAATGAGAATAGTTATTTGATGATTTGACAGTTAATATTGGTGTTCTGGAAATGGCCGTGTACATATATTTATAGACGTGTTCTTTATTTTTTGTTTTTTTTGTTTGGTAGATGTCACCCTTTCTCCTTATAGCTTGTTTACTTTTCTCACACAGGTGTAGGCAGGCAGCAGGGTCGTTTGAATTAGTCTTTCAAGTGAGTGTTTAATGAAGATGAGTAATTGCTTGCAGCTGCATGTATCTGTAGGGATTTGTTTTTCTTTTAGTAGAGAACAAGATAATTTGCCAGACAACTTTGGAAAGCGTGATCTTGGTTGTCCCCACATACTTGAGAGTGACTGCCTCTTGCACCAAAATGCCATGAAACTTCCTGCCTCCCTCCAGAAGACACCCCTCCTAGCTGGGGGATAGGCAGCTCATTTTATCTTGGAGAAGGTTTCTCCCTTCAATATAAAAGGTAATCAATGTGGTTTCAAGTGAAGATTATAAACATGAATGACTCCTTGAGGGTGTGGCACTATGGCCTGATCAATCCCAGATTTGTTTCCACTTTACCCCTAATGAAGACTGAAGTTTGACCTGCTGGCATGGTTGAACATAGATTCTGAGATTTTTTCACTTAGAAACAGGATTTTGTAGACTTGATCTATGCAGAGACCTTGTAGGGGAAAGAACAGGATTGGCATCAAAGATTGGGGTTTAGAAGTCATAAGTCGGACATAAGAGAGGCAACCAAGGAACCACAGAGTTGAGTGACTGGACCAAGACCCTTAACCTGTGGCAGGGCTGGGTTCTAAATGTGTATCTGAGATCCTCCAAAGCGTGTTCTTCACTTCACACAATTCCCTGAATATCCTCACCTGTGAGGAGGCAGAATCATCCCCTCATCCCTCAATGTCTATGAAAACCCATGTACACATCTTACACAATGGGTGTATTCTTGAAGAGTTGTGAGAAAAGTTGCTTTTGTAAATCAAATCACATACCATGTTTACAAGGAATATTAATATTTGAAAGGAATTCAATCTTAAATCTTTTTTGAATTCTTGGTAAATATAGGTATTATTCAAAGTGAGGCTTCAGTATAGTCATAATCGTCAAACTACTAGCAAATGTTATTCTAACATGTTAGTCCATGATAGTCCAAGATGGATTAATTTTTATTACAAAGTACGATTCTTGATTTTTTTTTTTTTTTGGTGAAGTTGCATTTGATGAGGAAGTGCTGTCAAATTACAAAAGGAGAATTGACCAAGCAGGAGAGTTGAGCTCTATCAAGCCAGCTACTTGTTTTATCCACTAGAGGGTAGCATTGGCATTGGAATGACACGTAGACATTTACAGTTCTTCAAATTGAAAGCGCTGCCTGTGAAATGCAGACTATGCCAAATCTACAATATATTAAATGATTTGATAAAAAATTTGATATCACAGAAAACATCAAATGATTGTAATTGGATTCTTCTGTATTACTGGGCAATGTACACCCTGAAGGACATTTTTAAGGCCCTGTACCTGTGTCTCCTGGCAGGGGTTACTTCCGGCCTCAAGCCAACCACGTGCCATTTGGGACTAAGACCTTTCCTTCTCACCTTTCCACCTCAATTCCTGCTTCACTTCTCCATTTGCAAATTGTCAGCATGCTGGGGAATCTGTGAATTACCTTCCCTTTCCTTCAACCTGCAACCATGCTTACCACAGAAGTTGATTCTCTTGAGGAATTCAACACTTGTGACAGGCATTTCTGCTTATCCTCATTAGAATGCTGTGAGGGGCCTGAGGACTGCCGTCCTCATGCCCTTTAACATAGGAAGACAGAGTCCTCATGTCATTTCACATCACCCTTCTGCTTGGTAGTGGAGTTGGGATTAGATTCTGGTTGTGTTTTGTGTAACTCAGCACTGAGTGGTTTCCAGTACTTAGCAGGGACTTCCTAGGTGTATGACTTTTTTTTTTTTTAAACTTAGCCCCTCATCCACCACATTGCTCCTAGCAGTAACTACGAAACCACCAGAATGCAGTAGTAGGTTCGTTTCCAGAACAAGATATTTAGAAGAGGTTGTTTTTTCCAAGAAAGAAGTATTTTTGTTTGTTCAAAATTTTAATCTGTGGGAGGCACCAATATTCGGACCATAGCAGGCAGCAAACAATGAGATTGTCTTGGAACTCAGTTTTCTACCTGGCCTGGTAGCTTTACTACAAACATAGTATATTGTTAATCACTTTGTTTTCTTTTTTGCATTTTTAGAATTTTTTAATAGTATTTGTACATATTTATGAGATTCATGTGATATTTTGTTACACGTGGAGAGTGTTGTAATGGTCAAGCCGGGGTATTAGGATATCCATCACCCCAAATATTTATCATTTCTATGTGTTGGGAACATTTCAAGTCCTCGCTTCTAGCTATTTTGAAATATAATATACGTTGTTAACTATAGTCACTCTCCTCTGCTGTTGAATATAACCTTTTCCTTCTACCTGTATGTTTGTACCTGTTAACCAACCTGTCTTCATTCCCCTATCCCCAACATGAATCCTTCCCAGGAACTGCTGTCTATCATTGTACTCTACCTCCGTGAGATCAACGTTTTAAAGCTCCTACATGAGAACATGGGATATTTGTCTTTCTGTGCTTGGCTTATTTCACTTAATGTAATTATCTCCACTTCCATCCATGTTGCTGCAAATGACATGATTTCATGCTTTCTAATGGCCCAATAGTACTCCATTGTGTATACATACCACATTTTCTTTATCCATTCATCTGATAATACTTATGCTGATTTCATAGCTTTGCTATTGTGAATAGTGCTGCAATAAACACGGGGGCCATAGGTATCCCTTTAAAATAATGATTTCCTTTCCTTTGGCTAAATACCCAGTAGTGGTATTGCTGGGTCATAAGATAGTTCCATTTTTGTTTTTTTGGAGAGATCTTCATACTTTTTTTTTTATAGTGGCTGTACTAATTTACATTCCTACTAATAGTGTCTAAGTTCCCTTTTCTCCACATCTTCACCGACAATTGTTATTTTTTTGCCTTGTTTCTAATAGTAATTCTAACTGGGGTAAGATGATATTTCATTGTGGTTTTGATTTCATCTCCCTGATGATTAATGATGTTGAGTATTTTTTCACATATTGGTTGACCCATATACCTGTTGGATGTCTTCTTTTGATAAATGTCTATTTATTACATTTACTCACATTTTTTAAGGAGATTATTTTGCTGTTGAGTTTACTTTCATGTCTACTCTGGTTATTAAGTCCCTGGTCAGATGAATAATTTGCAAATATTTTCTCCCATTCAACAGGTGTCTGTTCACTCTATTGATTCCTAGTGTGTGCAAAAGCTTTTCAGTTTATTTTATTTTTATTTTTTGAGAGACAGTCTTGCTCTGTCACCCAGGCTGGAGTGCAGTGGCATGAATGTAGTTCACTGCAGCCTCCAACTCCTGGGTTCAAATGATCCTCCCTCCTCAACCTCCCAAAGTGCTGAGTCGCTTTTCAGTTTAAGAGTCCCACTTGTCTATTTTGTTTCTGTTCCCTGTGCTTTTGAGGTCTTAGCCATAATAAAATCTTCACCTAGACCAATGTTACCATGTTTTCTTTCTTTCTTTGAAGTGGAGTCTCACTCTGTCGCCCAGGCTGGAGGGCGGTGGCATGATCTTGGTTCACTGCAACCTCCACCTCCCAGGTTCAAGCTATTCTTTCACCTCAGCCTCCTGAGTAGGTGGGATTACAGATACGTGCCACCATGCCCAGCTAAGTTTGATATTTTAGTAGAGATGGTTTCACCATGTTGGCCAGGCTGGTCTTGAACTCCTGACCTCAGGTGATCCTCCTGCCTTGGCCTCCCAAAGTGCTGGGATTACAGGCATGAACCACTGCACCTGGCCCCACTGTGTTTTCTTTTAACAGATTTATAGTTTTGGGTTTCACATTTATCTTTATCTTCATTTGATTATCTTCATTTGATATATGGTGAGATAGGGATCCAGTTTCATTCTTCTGCATGTTGATATCCAGTTTTCCCAGCAGTATTTATTGAAGAGGGTGTCCTTTTCCCAATATGTTCTTGGCATCTTTATAAAAAAATCAGTTGGCTGTCACTATGTGGATTTTTGTATGGGGCCTCTGTTTCTATCCACTGGCCTATGTCTGTTTTTATACTAGTACCATGCAATTTTGATTACTAGAGTCTTGTAATATATTTTGAAGTCAGGTAGTGTGATACCTCCGGCTTTGTTCTTTCTACTCAGGATTGCTTTGGCTATTCTGGCTCTTTTCCGCTTCCATATAAATTTTTGGATTGTTTATTCTATTTCTGTGAAAAATGACATTAGCATTTTGATAGGGATTGAATTGGATCTGTAGATTGCTTTTGGTAGTATGGTTATTTTAACAATATTCTTCTGACCCATGAGCAGGGGATATCTTTCCATTTATTTGTGTCCTCTTCAATTTTTTTCATCAGTGTTTTATACTTTTCCTTATAGAAATCTTTCATCTTTTTGGTTGAATTGATTCATAGGTATTATATTTTACTTCTATAGCTATCGTAAATGGGATTGTTTTCTTGATTGCTTCATCGGCTAGGTAACTAATCATGTATAGAAATGCTATTATTTTTGCGTGTTGATTTTGTATCTTGCAACTTCACTGAGTGTATTTATCAAATTGAGAGTTTTTTAATGGAGTTTTTAGTTTTGTCTAGATATGTTATTTGCAAAGAGAGCAACTTGACTTCCTCTGTTCCAATTTGAATGTCTTTTATTTCTCTTACCTGATTGGTTTGGCTAGGACTTCTAATATTATGTGATTTGGTTTGGCTGTGTGTCCCCACCCAAATCTCACCTGGAATTATAATCCCCATAATCCCTACATATCAAGGGCAGGACCAGGTAGAGGGGATCTTGGGGGTGCCTTCCTCCATGCTATTCTCGTGATAGTGAGTTCTCCTGAGATCTGATAGTTTTATAAGCACCTGGCATTTTCCCTGCTTGCACTCACTTTGACCTGCCTCCCTATGAAGAAGATGCGTGCTTCTCCTTTGCCTTCTGCCATGATTGTAAGTTTCCTGAGGGCTCCCCAGAAATGCAGAACTGTGAGTCAATTAAACCTCTTTTCTTTATAAATTACCCAATCTCAGGCAGTTTTTTATAGCAGTGTGAGAATGGACTAATATTTTAAGTAAAATTCGAGTGGTTAAAGTTAAACTTTCCCCTAGGATCTCTTCCTAGTTCTTAGGGGAAAGAATGCCAGCTTTTCCCCACTCAGTATCATGTTCACTGTGGGTTTGTCATACACAGCCTTTTTTATGTTGAGGTAAGTTCCTTCTGTGCCTACTTTGTTGAGAGGTTTTATCATGAGGAAATGCTGAATTTTATCAAATGCTTTTTAAAAATCTATTGAAGAGCATATGGTTTTTGTCCTTCATTCTGTCGATGTGATGTATCACATTTATCGATTTGTGCATGTTGAACCATCCTTGCATCCGTGGGATAAATCCTACTTGATCATGGTGTTTTCTTTTTGATGTACTGTTGGATTTGGTTTGCTAGTATTCTGTTGAGTAATTTTGCATCTGTGCTTATCAGGGATATTAGTCTGTAGTTTTCTTTGTCGTTGTCTTTGTCTGGTTTTGGTATCAGGATAATGCTGGCCTTGTAGAATGAGTTGGGAAGAATTCTCTCCTTCTGAATTTAAGATAGTTTGAGAACAATTGATGTTCTTTTCAAGTTTGGTAGAATTTGGCAGTGAAGGCATCTAGTCCTGGGCTTTTCTGTGTTGGAAGACTTTGTTATTGATTCAATCTCATTACTCATTAGTGATTCTTTATATATTTTCTATTCCTGATTCAATCTTGGTAGGTTGTATGTGTCCAAAAATTTATTCATTTCCTCTCGGTTTTCCTCCTTTGTTGGCATATAGTTGTTTATAAATGTCTCTGATCTTTTTTGTGTCTGTAGTACCAATTGTAATGTTTCCTTTTTCATTTCTGATTATGTTTGGGTTTTCTCTAGTTTTTTCCTTGGTTAGTCTAGCTATAGATTTTGTTTATCTTGTCAAAAAACCAAATTTCCATTTTATTGATTTTTTTTTCAATATTTTGTTTTTGATCTCTATTTTGTTTAGTTCTGCTCTAATTTTAAAATTTCCTTCTACTTTTGTGTTTGGTTTGTTCTTGCTCTTTTAGTTGTTTGAAGCGCATTGTTAGATGTTATATTTGAAATCTTTCTACTTTTTTGATGTAGGCATTTAGTGCTGTGTACTTCCTTCTATATACCATAGGTTTTGGTATATTGTATTTCAAGACATTTTTTGATTTCCTCAATTTCTTCATTGATCCAGTGGTCATACTGGAGCATGTTGTTTAACTTTCAAATATTTGCAGTTTCCAAAGTTTCCCTTGTTATTGCTTTTAGTTTTATTACATTGTGGTCTGAAAAGATACTTGATGTGACTTCTATTTTTAAAAATTTGTTGAGACTTGTTTTGTGGTCTAACATATGGTCTATCCTGGAGAATGTTCCATGTGTTGATGAGAAGAATGTGTATTCTGCAGCTGTTGGATGAAATGTTCTATAAATGTCTGTTAGGTCATTGAATTATTCAGTTCCAGAATTTGATTCTTTATGATCTCTTTGGTAAATTTCCCATTCATATCCTAAACTGTCTTTCTGATTTCCTTGTATTGTTTACCTGTGTTCTCTTGTATCTCATTGAGCTTAATTATTTTGAATTCTTTTAACAGGAGTTTTGTAAGTTTCTTTTTCATTGTAATCTGTTGCTAGATAATTGTATTTCTTTGGAGGTGTCATATTTTCTTTTTTATGATTTTTGTGTCCTCACGTTGATATCTGGTGCATCTGGAGTAACAGTGGCTTCTTCAAATTTTTTGGATTTGCTTTCTTGGGAGGACTTTTCCAGAAGATGTATCTATGGTGTTGGTTGGTTAGGGCACTTTGGCTTTGATTCTGAGTGCATGCAATAGTCTAGTCTCTATAATTTCTTTGCTTGTAAACAGTGTCAGTGGTATCTGAATTTCCTTAGTGTTGAAGGGTGCAGTCATTAGCAGAGGCTGTGGTGAAGTTTTGCTGGGGATGAAGACACCAGATGTGTCAATCATCTGCAGTGGTGGCAGTAGAAGGTGGAGCATTCCTGTCCTTGGGCCCCAGGGCACTGCATGTGCCAGCACCAAGTGGTTCTAGGTAGGCTGACTTTTGGGCCTCCAGGTGGCTTACTCAGCTGACAGCAGCAGCAGCAGCAGCAGTGAAGGGCCAGGCAGGTTGGTGGATCCTTGGGCCCCTGGACAGCAGGCATGGTATGACTGACAGCAGTAGTAGTGGCAGGAAAACTCTCTGCCTCCCCAGCTGTCTGTACAGGTGTGGGGGCTGTGATGTGCTGGGTGGGCCAGTCCCCAGGTCCACAAGTGGTGTGTGCAGGTGGGTTCCAGCTGTGGTGATAGCTGCAGGATGGGTGGGTCTATCTGTAGGCCCCTGTTAAGACGACTCAGGTGCCAACAGTAGTGGATGGGGTGGGGCAATCCCCAGTCCCCTGAACAACATGCTTGAGCAGTAGGGGGCATGGAGCCAGGCTGGACGGGTCTATCCTTGGGCCTCCCAGTGGTGCATATGGGCAAGGGCTGTGGTGGGCAGAGCTGGGTGATCCCGAGGCCCCCAGTGGAGTGCTCAGGTGATAGTGGCAGTGGCAGTGGTGGATGGGGAAGCCTGCCCCAGTGTGCATGCAAGTGACTGCAGCCCTGCTGATGGGGAGAGTGAGGTTGCTGTTAGTGGCGGCAACTATAGGCAGGCAGTTGAGGAGTTTGTGGTTTGGCCACAGGTGGGGCTGTGGGTGTGGGAGCTTGTCCTCAGTGCATGTGTAAATGCACAGCAGCACTATTGCTAGGGCTGGCAAGGTTGTTGCCCACAGCTTGCATTTCAGCCCAGTGGCAGCAGCCAGCAATGGTGGTGGCTGTAGGCAGGAACCTGTCCTCAGGGTGTGTGCAAATGTGTAGTAGCCCCACTGCCAGGGGTGATGGATTGCTGCCTGTGGCTCATGCTTCAGCCTTGGTGGCAGCAGCTAGTAAGGCTGCAGGTGGGGGATGTCGGGGGCCCCAGAGATGTGGAGATGCAAGGGCTGTTGGGCCCCAGGGCAGGATGCAGGCGGGTGGGGGTTGGGCTCTCAAAATGATATTCTGCTTTAGCTCCTTAGGTCTTGGGGCAGGTGTGGGATCCAGCCTCAGCTTGGTTTCTGGAGAAAAACTTTGTGCTGTCTCCTTCCAGCTCCCTTAGTTAATCTCAGGGCTTGGAAGGTCAAGGGCTTTCCTGTGGCTGAGATCACAGGAGTCTGTGGTGGGAATGTGGACCTTTCAGGGATCTTTCACTTACCTTTTGTGACCTTTCCCTGCACTGGGCAGCCTCTCTGGGCTTCTCTCTCCTTCCTTATTTTAGGTGTTTGCTGTCACTTCTCTGTTAAATTCCAGTGTGCTCTCTTAGATGATCCATTTAAAGTGTGATTATCTACTCATTTTGGTTCTTTGTGGAGGAGGTGAGATGTCTCTAGTAATCCATCTTGAAGCCCCTCCCTTTCCATAGTTATTTCCTAATGTCCAAAGGTCCTTATTTCCTTTTTGTTGAGAGAACTTCCTTTGCTCTTAGTTTAGAGTATATCTGCTGGTAAACAACGGCAACAAAAATCCTTTACTTTTTTTCATCTGAGAGTATCTTGATTTTTCCCTGTCATTCTTAAAGAATCTTTTTTTCTGGGTATGGAATTCTGGGTTAAATTCTTCTTTCATCACTTTCCTTTAGCCTCCATGGTTTCTGATGAAAAATCTGCTGTCATTGACATTTCCTCTTTCCTATAATTAAGGTGTTATTTTTCTCTTGCCACTTTCAAGATTTTTTTTGTCTTTAACTTCAATTTAAATGTGATGTGTCTTGGTATTGGACTCTTGGATTTAAGTTGCAATTCACTCAGTTTTTTGAATTGGTAAATTTTTATCTTTTGTTAAATTGGAGTTATTAGCTTTTGCTTCAATTTCACAAGTATCTGTTGGGCACTCCTTATGTCTGACACTCCTAGACTATGGATGATGATGAAAAACATGGGTTTTAAAAATATGAATTGAGATGTTAAGAACTGACATGTGCTTTCCATAAGAAGAAAAGATGAAATGATGCAGGGAACATTGGGCTGTCAGTGGGAGAGCAGGGATCTACTTGGCTCTTCTCCTACCCCTGTGACATTGGGTAAACAAATTAATCTCTCAGGATCATGCTCTGTAATATGAAGGAGTTGGATTAAGTACTCAATTTAGCCTTACCTGACTTCAGAGGAGGAAAGAGGTAAGTTTGGTTTAGTCTGGGAAGGCTTTATAGAAGAGGCTGAACTGAAGATAGGCCTCACATGTCTCTTAATTGATACTCTTCTTCCACCTTCAGGGCACCTTAAGCAAATCTGAATGAAACATCCCAGAAGGGAGAATGATTGGGTCAGGACTAGGCTGGCACTGCTGGTAGCCAGTCTTTTCTGCATGTTTGCTGGGCCTGCTGCTTGTCCACTCGTTGCGCCCCCACATACCTTGCCCCCGCCCCCCACGCTCTTCTCCTGTCTTTTTCCAGAATGGCTTCTTCCATCTCTCCTGCTTTTTCACATTCTGAAAATTCTGCAATACTTATCTTAGGGTCTTCTTCTATTACCCTGTTCTGGTTTAACTTTCTAATTATATTTCAAGTTTCTGGAGGGGCACAGACCATATCTTCTACTTACTGAAGTCCTAGAAGGGACTTAAAAGATCCCTGAGAGAAGTACTCCCTAGCTGATTATTGGTATCCCCTGGGAGATTTTTGAAGCTCCATCTTAACATAATCAAATTTTGCTTGTGTTTTGGGGTAGGGGAAGAGGGGGTCAAGGATGTGTGAGAATAAGCTATATTTTAGTTTTGTTTTTGTTTAACACTTACTGTGCAAAACTAATATGGTATTGCACAGTAATACCTTATATGTATGAATTGGCACCTATTGTATACATCTTCCTGGTTCTTCATTCAACATAGGACTGTATAGTTTCTACCACTTTCCATGAACCTAAATTAAATTCTGAAAAGAGGGATAATGTTGTATTCTGAGAATGGACAGCAAGCCCAGCTCAGTGTCATGACATTCTTCTGTAGAACTTTCCTGCTCACGCTTTTGAAATTGTGCTCTGATGACTCTCCAGTATCCTGCTGTGAACACTATGGGCTGGAGAATGAGGATCCTTGAAGTTTTGCTGTATTCTTTCTCCATAGAAGTTTATGAAGACAAAATAGGAGTGACGACTTAGCATATTATAATGTATATTCAATATGTGCTTAGCCAAATAAATTTGAAAAGTATATAGGTACATTGAAAAAGACCATGTCCAACTGAAAATGCCCAGCTAATGAAAATAACATTTTTCTTCCTACTGAAAACTAGTATAACTTCAGCATTTGGTGTCAGAAGTTATTCAGAATATACAAGTTAAACTTTTTAAAGGATTTTTATTCCTTTGTAAGTCTAGTGGAAAATTAATCATACAAAATATAATGGAGCCAAAAAAGCATTTGCAAGAGCACAGATGCATGAATATGAAACATTACATTTTCCAGGCAGTGCATTTCCTTATCAGAACAAACTCCTTCATGACTAAAGTGATCATTATTCAACGGTGATGGGTGACAAAGGCTCATATTTTCCTATGTTTTAATCTTCTTTTGGAGCTGACTATGGAAGCAGGAAATGTTGGGGGGTGGAGTTGGGGGAGAAATGCCCCTTTGCTTTGTAGCACATGTGGCACAGGAAATGGGGAATTTCTGAGGGGCCTCTTTCCCTTTCTTCTCAGAAGTATCTATACACACTGAATTGAATATTGAGATATTGGCATGCTGCATTTCAACCATCTGTCTAATAAAATAAATTGCCACATTGATTAGAATGTTTTGGTGCTGTGTGAGGAAGGAGGTAGGAACAAAAGCTCAAAAGTCCTTGTCTGCCTCAGACTGTTCAGGGTGGGCTAAATTTGTATGGTGTCCAGGAAGCTCCATTCTGGGGTTGGGCCAGCTATGACACAGCTCCAGTGGGAGCAGCTCGTGTGGCAGCATTTCAGTGCCTTGCACCCCAAGGCAACCACTGCTACCTGTCTCCTTGGGAGATCTGCTCAACTTCTGTCTTCTCTTGCATAATGAATTTTAACATATATTTTTAATTGTCACAACCTGTTTCTTGTTCCATGCTGTTCCTTTTTATTTTTCAAAAGTATTCTATTGTTTTCCAAAATATTTTATCTCTTGGAGCATAATAATTAACAGATCTTTGCAAGTATTCTTCTCGTCCCTCAATTAGCTCTGCCTTCTTTTTGTATCCTGCCCCCATCCCATTCTGTTTTGGTCTCTATCTTCACTTTAAAAGCATTTCTCAAACATTGGGTGATCCTTGCCTATTCATTCTGAGAGTGGGGCATTGAAAAACTGTTTGGAAAGTCTCATCTGAGCATGAGACTTGCCGATTTTTGTGATTGTGACCAGGACATTTCATTGCAGAGGGAAGAATGCAAAATGTCAATATATTTAGGTTTTTCTCTTGAGTTGTAATTTTTCCTAGAATTCTCCAAGCTACTGGCTGTGGAGCACATGTCTGGCAGCTTTGCCTTGTGTGAGTTAACTTGGGGAAAAGAACTAGAGATTGCATATTCAGCATGTGGATTTTCACCAAATTCCCATGCCCCTAGAGGTATCTGATACCTCCAAGGAACTTGTGAGCTTAAGGAATTTGGCCTGCCATTATAGATAAAGCCTTTTGAAAAAATTAGGTTCACAGCAATTTTAGTGGGGCTGGGAAGAAGTGAAGATAAATGTATGTTCAAGCTGTCATGTTTAATTGGAAGTCCAAGGTTGATTTTAAGACATATGGAAAATTCACTTTTTCTAAATAAAATTTCTGTAAGAAGACTTTAGATACAGGAAACCATATAAACAGTTTGAATAGCAAGTGATCTACTCGTGACTTTCTAGCACCAAAGAACTTTAAAGTAGTTAAGAGGGTTCAGAAAGATGAATACTGCAAAGACCTCTGGCCAGGGATATGTGGCAATGAGTTTTCAAAATGTACTAAGAATATAATCTGGGATATGAAAGAAGTTGAGCACCTTCCTACTCTGTATCTGGCATGTAAGGTCTTAGGCTTATTTCAAGTTGCATTGTATCCAAATTACATTATTTTGTCTTTAGCTTTCCCAAGGCTGACCTCCTTGGAGTGGAGGCAATACTTAATGCTTGTCAAAGCCCTTTCACACGTGTTAGATCTTCAGGATTTTTTATTTTTTATTTTATTTTATTTTATTTTTAAAATTTATTCATTATTATTATACTTTAAGTTCTAGGGTACATGTGCATAACATGCAGGTTTGTTACATATGTATACTTGTGCCATGTTGGTGTGCTGCACCCATCAACTCGTCAGCACCCATCAACTCGTCATTTACATCAGGTATAACTCCCAAGGCAATCCCTCCCCCACCCCTCCCCATGATAGGCCCCGGTGTGTGATGTTCCCCTTCCCGAGTCCAAGTGATCTCATTGTTCAGTTCCCACCTATGAGTGAGAACATGCGGTGTTTGGTTTTCTGTTCTTGTGATAGTTTGCTAAGAGAATGATGGTTTCCAGCTGCATCTATGTCCCTACAAAGGACACAAACTCATCCTTTTTGATGGCTGCATAGTATTCCATGGTGTATATGTGCCACATTTTCTTAATCCAGTCTGCCACTGATGGACATTTGGGTTGATTCCAAGTCTTTGCTATTGTGAATAGTGCCGCAATAAACATACGTGTGCATGTGTCTTTATAGCAGCATGATTTATAATCCTTTGGGTATATACCCAGTAGTGGGATGGCTGGGTCATATGGTACTTCTAGTTCTAGATCCTTGAGGAATCGCCATACTGTTTTCCATAATGGTTGAACTAGTTTACAATCCCACCAACAGTGTAAAAGTGTTCCTATTTCTCCACATCTTCTCCAGCACCTGTTGTTTCCTGACTTTTTAATGATTACCATTCTAACTGGTGTGAGATGGTATCTCATTGTGGTTTTGATTTGCATTTCTCTGATGGCCAGTGATGATGAGCATTTTTTCATGTGTCTGTTGGCTGTATGAATGTCTTCTTTTGAGAAATGTCTGTTCATATCCTTTGCCCACTTTTTGATGGGGTTGTTTGTTTTTTTCTTGTAAATTTGTTTGAGTTCTTTGTAGGTTCTGGATATTAGCCCTTTGTCAGATGAGTAGATTGCAAAAATTTTCTCCCATTCTGTAGGTTGCCTGTTCACTCTGATGGTAGTTTCATTTGCTGTGCAGAAGCTCTTTAGTTTAATGATATCCCATTTGTCAATTTTGGCTTTTGCTGCCATTGCTTTTGGTGTTTTAGACATGAAGTCTTTGCCCATTCCTATGTCCTGAATGGTACTACCTAGGGTTTCTTGTAGGGTTTTTATGGTATTAGGTCTAACATTTAAGTCTCTAATCCATCTTGAATTAATTTTCGTATAAGGAGTAAGGAAAGGATCCAGTTTCAGCTTTCTACTTATGGCTAGCCAATAATTCTAAAAGATAAATGTGTAGCATATTTACAGTCACTGCCACAATATTTTTTAAAATCACAATATTAAATTGGTTACATATTAGAGTCTTATGTGATATTCTTTAACGTAATAGGTAGAAGTTGGAAAAATAGCTCCTTAGAGCGTCATCATCCTTTATTCTGGGGCTGTTATCCTCCATCCCTTGGCCTTTTGAACACAGAGCAGAGTTCCTTGTTTGGATTTCAAAAGGGTTGAGATTTCTTGATCCCAAAGAGCTATACTGTTTGATGTTATAATAATTTGTTTGTCTTTAGAGCAGACAGAATTGCATCTCAGAGGATTGTTTCTTTGAGGACAGGCTTGTTTCCTTTGCATAGACTTGGACTTCCTTATAGCCATGTATTCTTGCTCTTGCTCTGGATAAATCCATGTGTATGTTTTAGCAGTGGCTGACGAGTGGAAGCTGAGACCTGTCATGGCTGGAAACATGTGCAGGTCTCACTTCACCTCATGTGGCCTGAGTCTGATGCAGCTCAACACAGGCTGGACTGTTGATGTCTCAAATCTCACATAATTCAGGAGTGAATAAGCCAGAACTGGAAAATACATTTCCTGAACTCTTGTGTATTTTGGGGCTCACTCTACAGAAGGTCATAGAGCAGACCTCAACCTGGTGGGATTTCCCCCTGAAGTGGGGAGGCAGGTCTAAGGTCATGGAAAGAATAAACTTATTTTCCTAGGCCTTGGGATTAGGAACTCATTTCATTGAAAAGCAGGATATTTTTAGGAACTTGCTGGGGTATATGTGTGGCTCAGAAGCAGTTTCCTAACACGTGGACTAGCTGGGAGGAGTGCTGTCATGGACCCTTGGGTCTTGGCTTATAGGTTTTGAGTGTACCATCTCTAAAAGCAATTTCAATTTTACTGCTCTATTTCCTTTTCTTTAATCCTCTGATTATCCCTAAAGTGTCAATAGACTCTTGCTGACCTGTTCTGTTCTAACTGGGGACTTGAAGGAACGAGTATACCCAGGCTTCAGGTGAAGCGGTCTCAATGAGAGGAGCTGCCTGAGGGAAACCTGTGGAGGTGGCAGGGGGTCACGCATGCTGGGGTGAGCAGTGGTCCCCACAGGGGCCTGGAGCTAGGGGGCTCACTGAGGTGGCAGGTGACAATCAAGATGGCTTTGGAGAGCATGAGAGCATTTTCCAGGGAGTCCAGAATATTTAGGGATGGAAATATGGTAAGGACTAAAACTTATCCAGTAAGATGGGATAAGAATCTGAGACATTATCATTTGGGAATTGGGGGCTCATGGAACGTGTGGACCGTGCTGGTTACACTGATTAAACACATTTGTAATTTTTATCTATCCCCTTTTGCTTTTTAATTAAAAATATGCCATTTTCTTTTGAAAATCCTTAACAGATGCAAATCATGATTCTTAATGACTTCCTATTTCCTTTCCTTTTTGAATGAGATTCTGGTAATGTCATCCTTTGTCTTTTGTCTGATGACACTTGTGTACCCTCTCACCAGTCGCAAATCCTCAACACATGGCTCCAAATTCCCCATTACCTTTGAAGTAGCTGTTGTTGCTCTTTCATTCTCATCCTAATCCTCTCCTCTTGAACAGGTAGTATATTCCTCCCTTTCCTAGAATGGTGGTGTTTTATATCATACAGTTAAAACAGAAACTATATGATATAAAATACAGTTCCTTGGGCTATCTCTGCTCTTCCCTAATTCTTAAGAGTTTTCTTGATGCTTCAGGAAGTCCCAGAAGCTCCCCTGACCCTGTGACTTTAATTAGAATATCAGGACCTGCTGATTGTTGTCAAATGTATCTGCAGAATCTCTGGTCGGTTTCTATTACCCTTCTCTGCTTCCCAGTGTGTTTTCTTCTGCTCTGGAACCTTACTGTCAGCACTTCATCCCTAGGCTCAAGAAAGCAGAAAGAAACTCATCTCATAAAATGTCTGGAGAACCCCAGCCTAATCACTCCACTTCATTTTTGTAGGTATAAACCTTCTTTGTAATAGTTTTTCATGTATAATTCTCCTGGTTTTCCTTTTCTCTTTCTCCATTTCTCTTTAGTTGTCAAATCTTTGGTTCCTGGAACAGTGCCTAGCGTATAGTAAGTGCTTAACAAATATTTATGAAATGAATAAATATACATAAACTGAACCAGAATCTTAGTTCCAATTTCAAATTCTCAAGAAAGGAGACCTAACTTGATAAAAATTTAACAATAGATCCGAATTCTGGAACTCTTCCTTCCTTTTAAGTTTTATCCTGCTGCCTGCTCTCAGGAATTCCATGTGTCTCCAATGTGTCCAGAATGTTGTTCTCCAAAGCCTGCCTCTTGCACTTAGACGAGTGATTTCCCAGTAACTATTCACTACATGTTAGGCACTGTGTGAGTGCTTTGCAGGTCCTATGTAGCTAGATTCCCACAATAAACTTATGAGTTGATATTCTCATTTACAAAGTAGACTTGGGTACAGAAAGAGTAAAACTTTGGCCAAGAGTCTACATCTGGGAGTCTTGTTAGGATCTGGGTATGAATGTAGGTAGAGTAAAGCCATAACCTCATGGCTATGCTGCCATCTTTCCCTGCCCTAGGTTCCAGAACATTCTTGCTTCTCTCTTCTTCAGGAAGCCATCTTTCCTTAGTGTTAACATTAGAAAAAGTATTTGGTTTATGCAGTGAGAATATACTTATGAATAATTTATTGTTTTCAGCATTGGGGATGTGATGCTGGCATTCTAACCATTGTTATGCCTTTTGTGACTGTGGTCTGATAATTTACTGTTCTGTACATTTACAAATATTTATGTACACATTTATAAATATTTATGCTTATAAATATTTCTTACTAAAAAGATGGCTTTTATACAGACTGTTACATTGGTTTGCCACACCACTCACCATAGGATTTATTGAACACCTATTAAGAGCCTGACACTATGCTAGACACTGGGATTACAAAGATTCTCAAACATAGGTGTACAAATCCCACCCCAGATTAAATTTAATGTCTCTTCATTTTCTTAAGATATATCGCAGACACCTAAATATGACTTTTAATGATGTGGCTGCTGCCCGCTCTCTCATTTTATTTCATTCCCTATTTTCCTTTCCCGTTTCTCATTTTCTCTCTTTTTATTCTCTACTGTCAACTTACCTCCCACTGCCCAAATAAATGACCTCTCCTGAACTTCTTGCAGTCATTCCGGTCTCTCTAGGTTTAGTGCTCACTGTTCCTCTGCTTGGAACACTATCTTTTACATTGTCAAAATTGATTTTAGTTTTCAGCTTAGATAGCGTTTTCTGCAGGAAGCTTTTCTTATCCTCAGAGTCTGGGTGAGGGGGCACTTCTCAAGACTCTTGTACATCCTGTGCTTTCCTGATTATAGACAGGCAGGGATCCACTTTCTCTTTTTCATCATTTTATGACCCCAGCCAGCATAGCACCATTCCAAGCAGAGACACCAGCTGATTGTTATCTTAGCTCTGGATGTTAGAAACAGGATCAGAAAGTATAAATTCCAGATAAGGATTTCAGGACCCTGGAACAGTGATTATCCCTCCCCCGTATTGCTTCTCTAGCAGGAGAGGAGGATACGGGGAGCCATTTGTTTTTTTTCCCTTCTGTACAACTGACCCAGAAATGTTTGGCTGTACTTCATACAAAATACAACAATAGTTATTTTCTGGCCATCTGCCACTGGAGCCCCCACTTTTCCCCAGAAGCCCAGAGAGAAGGAGCCCAGGTGATGGCCGTCAACCCTGAAAGCCGGGCACCAGGATACCCAGTTTGCAAACTTGGTGGGAGGGGATATGCCTTGGGTCCTGGACACACAGGATGGTCCCCCTGCAGAGGGGACCAGGGACTCCTGTAAAGATGCTGAGACCGATACTGACAGTTAGTCCACATCAACACAGGGAATTTCTGAAGAAACAGACATGGTGATGTCACGTGGGCTGTTAAAGAATATTTCTTAGGAAGCTGACTTCCCAGAAACATGTGACATGGAGAAGCACCAGGGAATCCCCACAGAAAAAAAAATATTAAAGGAAAAGAAAGAGAGAAGCCACTATGCAAGGAAACCCTTCAGATGTGAGGAGTATGGAAGGTGCATCAGCTTTTCCTCTTAGTATGTCAGAAGCCAGAGAATCCACACTATCCATGTAAGGAGTGTGGGAAATCATTTAATGGCAATTCTTCATTGATTTGTCATCAGCCCATACTGGAGAGAAATCTTATCAGTGTGAGGAGTGTGGGGGAGCTGATAATAATAGTCAATCTGATCAGGCATCAGAGAATCCATAGTAGGGACAGACCCTAACTCTGCAAGAAGAGTGGAAATGGCTTCCCCAGTAGTTCCAAGTTGGTTATACATCAGAGAATTCACACCGGGGAGAAGACCCATGAGGGTAATAAGTATAGAAGAGATCTTGCTGTTAAATCTGTATAATGTTGGCATCAGAGAATCCACAGTGGAGAGAAACCCTGAGTGTAGCAAGTATGGCAAGATCTTTAGGACTTTCTTCCATCTGTACCATCTAAGAGAAGCCTGGGCTAAATCTTAGTTCTTTTGGGGTCCCAGCATTTTTAACTTCCTTTTCATGGTAATTACTCCTACTTCTGACTTTTTCAGTAACAGGAATCAAGAAATTTCAGTGGGTTTTCTTTCTTTAAAAAGTCATTTCCTTGAACCACACATCTTACATGCTTTAATTTCTGAGCATCACAATGAGATCTGTGCGCATAATGGGTGGTATGAGATAAACATTGTTGGGAGTTTAATTGCAAAATTAAATTTTATACATGCTGGGTCTTTATAGTTTGATACTTATGTTTGACTTAAAAAATCGTATTTTTTATTTATCACTTCTCATGACTCATCTGTGATTATTCTGGGTGAGAGTGAGATTTAAATGGTGTAGTAGGGGAATGTTATGTGATAATGAGAAAAAGTATTGCGTTGCGACTGTCAAATGTCATCTGCTTAACATTTGATCTGATTCCTGCTTTTAGCAGGACAAAAGTGGAGCTATAAAGGAAAAAAATGCCAATCAGAATTTCTCTCCCTAGCTTCTTTCCAGGAGGACTCCTAGAACTCCACCTTTGATTTCTTACTGCATTTTTCTTAAATTCCCCAGCAAACCCAGGAGTGTGTGGTATATCTAGTCTCTTTGCTGCAGTTGTTGATGGCTTCTTCCCAAAGCAGGGGTGCACCTGTGGCTCCTCCTCTCCAGAGCTGCCTCATCACATTTCTCTCTCTGCTTCCTGCCTGCTGCAACTGCCAGGGACTACAGTCAGTATCACCACCGCACAGAGCCTCAAGGCCACGGCTGCTCTCCACATGGAATCTGCCCAATAAGCCTACAGGAAGAAGAAGAAGAAGAAAAAAGCAATGCTCAGCTGAAAGTAGGCAGTTATGATATTATTTGACCCCCAGAGCCAGTCGTATCTGAAGTAAACCCTACCTATTAGTCTATTGTGCTTACACTAGCTCAAATGGCCTTTTTACTACCCTCAAATCTCAACTAATGAAGGTGCCAACACATCATCTCATACTGTGGTTGTAAAAAAAAAACAAAAACAAACAAAAAAAACACACTGACTCTTCCTAGAAGTTGAATGCTTATCTCTTGCTAGTCCCAACTAGGTTGCATGGTAATGGTGAAAATCTGTTTTTACTTCTAAGCTCTACTTTTGTTCTGTTGGCTTTATTATTGGACACTAAGAGACTCAAGACTGACATTTTCCAGCGTCAGTGCCCCAGCAGAAAGCATTTTTCCTTAAAGCACTGGTATAAAGATTCCAAGATTGGCTTGGCTCCAATCAGAGACCAATCCCTGAAACAATCATGGTATGTAGGTTTCTTAGTCCACTTGTGCCTCTCTAACAAAATACCGCAGACTGGGTAATTTATAACAGTGCAAATGTATTCTTACAGTTATTCTGGAGGCTGACAAGTCCAAGATCAAGGCACCAGCAGGTTTGGTGACCAGTGAAGGCTGCTTTATCAGTGGTGGCATCCTCCTATTGCAGACGGACAAAAAGGGGCCTAAGCTAATTCCCTTAAGCCCTTCTATAAGGCACTAATTCATATATGAGGGGGAACCCTTGTGGTCTGATCACCTGCTAAAGGCACCACTGCATAATAACACCACAGTGGGGATTGTTTCACCATGAATTTGGAAGGGAAACATTCAAACCATAGCAATAGGATAAAGGAAGCCTCTGATGGGCCAGGCCTGATCTCATGTTCATCCTTGGAGTGATGAGGTCAGCACCATCAGAACAAAGATTTATGAAGAAAAAAGGCTTATGAGAAAGTCTGCCCATTGTTCCCTATAGGGCTACTCTTTGCCTTAATCATGGGCATTGGGCAAGGCTTTTGGGAAATTCACAAAGTCTTCTTTGCTTCTGGGGAAGAGAGGTTATACATCAGAGAATCCACACTGGGGAGAAGACCCATGAGGGTAATGAGTGTGGAGAAGTTTTTGCTGTTAAATCCACGTAATGTCGGCATCAGAGAATCCACAGTGGAGAGAAACCTTGAGTGTAGCAAGTAAGGGAAAATATTTAGGACTTTCTTCTTGTGTCTTCCCACTTCTAGGAGCCTTGATGCCTACCCTACAAATCACTCTGTCTTGGTATGAATACCACAACTGGGCCTGCCAATTATTTTCTGTTTTATACTTGTTTCTGCAGAAATCAGAGCCTGAGGCCAAGGCTTATGTCTTATACTTTATTAGAGTGCAATCTCTGGGAATAGGGAAGCAAAAAGGGGAATGAGTCAAGAAAGGAGAAAAAGCCAATACAAAGGTACATTATTAAGCCAGTCACCACTTGATGTCAAGAGCAACTAATGGCTCAGTCTTACAGGATCATCTTCTAAGAGGTTGTGTAAATGACCAGTTTGCAAGGAAGGTCTGTATGAAGAGAGGAAGTGAGAAGAATTTTTCTACTGGGCTCCTGGTCTCCCACTGGTCAAAAGTTAACCCTATGGGTATTAATTCCTCTGAAATTCCTGGATGATTATATATGGACTCTGCAGTGTGTTCTACCGTAGTATCAGCGGGAAACCCTGGGCAAGAGGCAGAAAGTACTCAGTGTGAGGTGAGGCATTATACCTGGCATTTGGCTCCTATGCTACAACATGGCATCTTCTGTGGGAGAAGAGGTACAAATCCAATCAGAACACTTCAAGGCAATTACCACAGCAAACTCTTAAAAGACAAGACAAGAGGGTTAATGAAATAATCTACAGTTGCCACTGTTCCAGCTGGTCCCTAGGTTCTACTTGATATTCATCATCTCCCTCCTCTATCATCTCTTCTAGATTTCCCCAATGTATGACCAACATTTCAGTTGACCTGGAATGCTTGCCCAGTACAATGACTTAAACTTTTGTCCCCAAGGGTTCTAAATATCTTGTTTATGTCAGGTTGTTCTTGCTTCAGTTATCTGTTTACTACTATTACTGAGGAGAGAAACACCAATGGATGTTCTAGGGAACCTTTATTTCTAGACTTTCTCCTCCCTTCGTCCATTGTGTATCAGCAACCCTAGTTCCTCATGGCAGTCAGGATGGATCACCATCGCCAATAGAGTGACTCTTTTGTTCTGTAGCATGAAGGAGACAAGTGATCTTTGGTGTTACAACATGGAGTTCACTAGAACACTTAAGTGCTCTCACTCTTGTGCATCAACAGGGAAACCTTGGGGCAGGAGGTAGGTGGAGGTGTGATATGGGTGTATGGTGAGATACTATTGGATTGTGCTCATAGGAAGTTGGTCAGACTTCCCACAAAGTTGGTAGCCACTGATGGTAAAAGCCCTGGGGATAAGTGACTATAAGAGAATCTGACTTGGCATATAAGAAATGTCTGATTCATCTTCCTTCCCTATGGAAACCTTGCTTGCAGAGTGATGGTATGCTTACCAATATTCTGATATACTTCCATGAAGTAGACAGGTAAGCTATTAAGTATGTAAAATGTATCCCTAGGTAAGGAAGTTGAGGACACAAAGTTGAGTTATACATGGTAGGTTTTTCTCTCAAGGAGTTTGAATTCAGACATATCCTTACTCGACAGATAGGAAAATGAAATGAAAAACATTGTAATTTTTTCCAAGCCATTCAACTAAAACATGGCAAAGCTGGACCTATCAACAAAAATTTCTGGATTCTGTTCCAAACAAACTCTACTGTTTGTACTAATTATTGAAGGATTAAAACAGCAAATGACTGGCATGCCTAGTCAGGAGTCACCACAGAGTTTCAAGTTTAAACAACGTCATATAGTCGGTAGTGATTCGTAAATTCTTCTGTGATAATACTATATAACTGAAGATACACCTGGGATGGGGCTTTGTTACATTTGCAGCATGTAAAAGGAATGACAAATTTATTGTCAAAGAATTTTTTTCCCTCTAAAAAGCAAAATGACTAATAGTGATATCTTTAGAAAATAGTTATACCAAAACATGCAAATGAATAACATAGTAGGTAATCTTTTTACCTCAATATGTTATGACTACCTTCGTACATCATTTAATATTCTTCTACTACATCTTCATTTCAATAAAGATGTAGCATTTCATTATGTGGTTATAATATAATGTATTTTACCAGTTATTTTTGGGCACTGATTTTCCCATTTTTTCAGTGTTAAAAATGGTGCTTTATGAAATAGTCATAGAGCTCTATCTTTGTGAAATCCATGATTACTTGTTTATAATACCTTCATCATGAATTCCTGATGCATATGCATATGAAAGTGCATATTTTTTTCCATTTTGAACCCTGCCTATTTTAATTTAAAATATTTGCTCATCTGATGGGAGAAAAATATAAACCCTCACTTTTGAGTGCAGGAAAAGCTTTCGTTTACTAAGAGACTCCAAGTAAGGATGAAGTTAACATGTTTACCTGGCTCTTATGCATACTCATTGCGGTACGTTAGAAAAATGGCCACATTATTTTTTTCCTCTCTATATCCAACATTTTTGTAGTGTGATTTTTGCAGTATTCTCCATCAAGGGGTGAAGTCTATTTCCTCAATACTTGAATCTGGGCTAGACTTGTGACTTGCTTTGACCTATGGAATGTAGCAAACAACCAAAAAAAAGTTTACTGTGTCTGAGCTAGGCTCCGAGAGGTCTCTATTTGCTTTCTTGGAACCTCATGATCACCATGTAAATAAATCTGGACTGCCTAAGGGATGGTGAGAGATGCATGGCCCAAGTATTCTATCACCCAGCTGTTATCCATTCAACTCCCAGAAGCAGAGTTGCATAGCTGATCTGATTTTTCAATTAAAATATCCAGGTTCACAAATATGTGAGTGAGCCCAGCTGAGATCAGAAGAGCCACTCATGTAAACACAGCCTCAATTGGTGACTGTAGATTCTTTAAAAAAAAATAGTGATTATTTTAAGTAAATTTTAAGATATTTTATTATCCAACAAAAGCTAACAGAAATACTCATAATAGCTATTTAGGTGGAGAAGATACATTCATATTTACTGAAAGATTTTATTATAAATAGGAAGAATGTTTCAATAAAAAGATCAAATCATTAGAAGCATAGTACTATCATTTATAAAGTGATAACAATGAAAATAATATGTCTTGAGTTCTATTGGTTAAAGTTTGAATTGATGTTTCCTGTAAATACCTTCCAGAATTGTTATAGATGAGGAATTCTGAGAGACTGTAGTTTAGTAGAAAGGATCCCTTGGATGAGAATATGACTATGGAGGGTTTAGTTTTAATTCTGCAACCAGAAATCCATGTGAGTGGAGACAAGGTATTTTATTTCCCTGAATTTCAGTTTGCACAACTGCAATATAAAGAACTTGTAATAACAACAATAGCTAAGATTTATTGGCTCTTTATTATGTGACAGGCACTGCTTTATGGACTTTCATATATTATTTCTTACAGTTGTGCTTTGACTTCTATCTGTAAAAGAAGTATAACAATAGTGCCTTCTTTCTTGTGAGGCCTCAGATGGCTCTAATTAGTCTCTGGGGTTTAATAACCCTAACAGTCTAAGACTAATCATTTTTCCTTTATAAGGCAATGCAATTAATCAGAATACTTATTTTGTTTTCATCTAGCAAATTGATTGCTATGTAATTATGAAGACTTTTTTTTTTTTTTCTCTAAGAGATCCTTGTTTCACTGGGGATCTTTTGGGACAGAATTTCTTAAGCTCATGTCAATAAGTCTTATAATATATTTAAGGGAAGACATAAAGATAAATAGTAGATCAGCAGCATATGGATAAATGGAAGGTCAAGGCAATTTCTAGGCTGCATTTTGAGAACAGTCAAAATGTTCAGGGAAAATCTGATAAACTCATACAGATGGTAAAAGTATTGACTATTTTGAGTGACTTTCATATCAACAGATGCTAAAGTAGGGGCAATTTTATACCAGCAGCAGCCTGTCAATTGCTCTGCTTCTTGCAGAACACAAACCTAGCCATAAAGAAAAAATTTGATTTATGGACTCGATGATGAAGTTAAAAATTTCACTATCAACAGATGCCATTAATTGAGCAATAAGGCCAACCATAGAAAAAATTTTCACTACCTGCAAGTACTGGTATTCACAACACATAGAAAGCTCCCACATGTCAAAAGAAAAAAAATGTGAATAGAAAAATGGGCAACTAAGACTTGATCAGATACTGATACAAATGAATATCTAAACAGCTAATACATTTTTAAAAAGGTGCTTGAAATAATTAGTTATCATGGAAATTAAATCACAATAACAAGAATGGCTAAAATGAAAAAAGACAATACCAGATGTTTGCAAAGATACAGGGTAACTGGAACTGTCATACACTGTTGATGGAAGTGTAACTTAGTACACCACCTTTGGAAAGCTGCTACACCTGCTAAAGGTTAAGGTGCGCACACCCTCTCACCCAGTTATTCTACTCTTAGTTATATACCCAACAGGAAATGAAGGCCTTAAGTTCACCAAAAGACATAAGGATATTTTTAGTAATACTACTTCTAATAGAACAAAACTGGAAATAAACAAATGCTCATCACAAGTAGGTAAATAGCAGCATAGTCATACAATGAAATACTGCATGCTAATAAGAGAATAGACTACAGCTACACACAACATAGATGAATCTTGCAAACACATTAAGTAAAAGCATCCATGCACAAGAAAGTACATGCTTTATTATTCCATATGTAAAGTGCAAAAGCAAGCAAATCTAATGATGGTGTTAAAAGTCAGATGAATGGTTATTTTGGGGAAGAGGGTAATGTCTGTGAGGGGCAAGTATTTATCTTAGAAATTTTAATAACTAGGAGAAGGCATGAATAGGGTTCTGAGATCTCATATTCTTCCTTTCTAAATGGCAATTTATACAGGTGTGTTCACTCAATAGTTTTTGAGCTATTTGTGATGTGTTTACTTTTCTGTATGTTTATTATACCTCAGTAATTTTTTTCTAAACACTCTGCCAAAAGGCTCCTGCAACTGATAAATGACTTCAGTCAAGTTTGAGGGTACAAAAATCGATGTAAAAAATTAGTAGTTTTCTATATACCAATTAACATTCAAATTGAGAGCCAAATCAAGAACACAATCTCATTTGCAATAGCCACCAAGAAGGAACAAACAAAAATCTTAGGACTACATCTAACCAAGGTGAAAGATCTCTACAAGGAGAACTACAAAACATTGCTAAAAAAGTAATAGATGATGCAAATGGAAAAACATTTCATGCTCATGGATTAGAAGAATCAGTATCATTAAAATGGCCAATACTGCCCAAAGCAATCTACAGATTGAGTGCTACTCCTATGAAGCTACCAACATCATTTTTCACAAATAAGAAAAACCTATTCTAAAATTCATATGGAACCAAAAAGCCTGAATAGCCAAAGCAACCCTAGGCAAAAAGAACAAAGCTGGAGGCATCACATTACCCTACTTCAAACTATACAAGGCTACAGTAACCAAAGCAGCATGGTACTGGTACAAAAACAGACACATAGACAAATGAAACAGAATAGAGAACTCAGAAATAAAACTGCATTCCTACAGCCATCTGATCTTTGACAAAGTCGACTACAATAATCAATGGGGAAAGAACTCCCTATTCAATGTGCTGGGATAGCTGGCTAGCTATATGCAGAAGAATGAAACTGTACCCTTACCTTTCACCATATAAAAAAATTAACTCAAGATGGATTAAAGATTTAAATGTAAGACCTCAAACTACAAATCTTAGAAGAAAACTTAGGAAACACCATTCTGGACATTGGCCTTGGGAAAGAATTTATGGCTAAGTCCTCAAAAGCAGTTGCAACAAAAAAATTGACAAGTGGGACCTAATTAAAGAACTTCTGCACAGCAAAAGAACTTATGAACAGAGTAAAGATGCAACCTACAGAATGGGAGAAAATATTGGCAAACTATTCATCTGACAAAGGTCTAACATACAGAATTTATCAGGATCTTAAGCAATTGGACATGTAAAAACCAAATAACCCCATTATAAAATGAGCAAAAAACATGAACAAACACTTCTCAAAATAAGACATACAAGTCTTCTTGCCCTTCCCAGCCATTACCCTACTCCCCAAAATAACTCCCCTTGGCCTTTAAAACCATAGATTAGATTTGCTTGCTTCTGCACTTTATATGTGGCATCGCGAAGCACACATTCTGTTGTGCCTGGATGTTTTCACTCAAATATAAAAAAGCTCAACATCACTAATCAGAAATGCCAGTCAAACCATCTCACACTAGTCAGAATGGCTATTAAAAAGTCAAACTGAAGATGGCGAGATTGTGGAGAAAAGGAAACACTTATGCACTGTTGGTGAGAATGTAAATTATGTAAATTATGAGAATGTAAATGTTCAGCCACCGTGGAAAGCAGTTTGGAGATTTCTCAAAGAACCTAAAACAGTTACCATTCGACCCAGCAATCCCATTACTGGTTATATATCCAAAAGAAAATAAATCGTTCTACCAAAAACACACACTGGTAAGTTCATTGCAGTACTATTCACAATAGCAAAGACATGGAATCAACCTAGGTGTTCCTCAACATTGGACTGGATAAAGAAAATGTGGTACACATATACCATGGAATATTATACAGCCAAATAAAAGAACAACAAAGTCTTATCCTTTGGAACAAAATGGAGCTAGAGACCAACATCCTAAGTGAATAAACATAGGAACAGAAAACCAAATACCCCATTATTTTCACCTCTAAGTGGGAGTAAACAGTGGTTATTCATGGACATAAGGATGGCAACAATAGACACTGGGGACTACTGATGGGGGAAGGGTTGAAAAACTACTGGCTACTGTGTGTGCACAACCATACTCAAAATCTTAGCATCACATAATATACCCAGGTAACAAACCTGCACATATACCCCTTGAAACTAAAACATTGAAATAAAAATTTTTATTTCTTAAGTAATCTAACCTGGGAGCTGTAAGAAAGCTTCCCATAGCACCACCATGGAGCTGTAGATAACAACAATGGCACCTAGGTACAGCAAAAATAGAACATGCTGCTTCATGAGAGTGAAGAGCATGTGGATGTTCAGTACTAAGGCTTCAGAGGTCTTAAGATCAAGTGACCCAGCAGAAGCCAGGCCAAGACACTTTAGCTGTGGTTGATGCTGCTACACACTGGCAAATATCACAACCAGGGGATCCCTGGGGAGCTCTGGAGCTGAAGGTGTGTGAATCCTGTGAATACCGACAGTAACAATGAGATCTGAATGAATTAGCATAAATCAAAAGAAGCAGGCAAAGAATCTGAGTAGGAGACCTGGGTTCAACATCAGATATCTGAAGCAAGTAAAAGGGCATCAATAAGAATACAGATTTGCACACAGGCAGGAGTTCATGTACCAGGGAAACAGGTGGTGGACAGGGCTCACACCAGGAGGTTAGGGAAAGCACATCCCTATGTAAGATAGACAGTATGTAGCTCTCAAGCTGTGGCTTGCCTCTTGATCCAAGGACAACAGCTGTCTGTCCTGGTAGGTGCAAAAAGTTTCCTTCTTGGTGTGGACAAGGCTGTTTTGCTCCTCAAAGTGAAGCAAGAATCACCAGGGACCTGGTGACTGAAGCACAAAAAGAGGGTAAGGGCCCCTGGGGAGAACTCACAGTTCTAATGGTTTTGGGCTTCAGGAAGGAAGGATGGTTATTTCTTAGAATTCTGTTAGTGGTAAGGGAAAACTTACTGCTGTATTGGTGCTGTGCAAGATAATTAGAACCGAAACCTTTTAATTGGAAGATATCCTACCTTTGCTGCTATGGCTTCTAGTCTAAGAACAAACAACAGTTGGTCCTCAAATGTGAATCGTGATATGGCCTGGATCTGTCTTACTAAGCATGAACCAAGCATGTGTTAGGAAATGGCAAGTAAAATACTAATGCTTAAATAATACCTCATTTTATGCAACATTGGTATTCTTTTCAGAGAACTTTCACAAATCTGATCCCATCTGAAACTCAAAACATCTGAGGGAGGAAAAGTCTGTATTCCTACCCACCTTAAGAGATGAGTCAGCTGAACCTCAAAGAAGAAAACATGATCTAAAGACAAGCACAAAACTGGTGAGCTCAGGTCTCACATTCCTGGTTTAATGCTTTCCTGCTTAAGCTGTGATGTATGCTGGATATGGGAAGCTAACTAAAGGAGGCATGGAATATTGAGAATTTTGTCTTTTTTAAAGGAGATTTTACATCACTGATGCAGGACTCAAATGGTAGGCTGACACCTGGACTCAATTATTTTTTAGAGCTCTGTTTTCTAGGAACAAGCAAAAACTGTATTTCCTCAATTTCTAACACTGGTTTAGTATCGGGTGATGCCAATACTGCAGGTTTGAAGAATACACGTGGAGTAGCATCTTAGTTCAGGCTGCTGTTACAAAGTACCTTAGGCTGGGTAATTTATAAATGATATAAATGTATTGCTCATAGTTCTGATGGCTGGGAAGTCCAAGAAAAAAGTGCCAGCAGATTGTTTGGTAAGGGTTTGTTCTCTGCTTCCAAGATGGTGCCTTGTAGTGGGTTGTTACATGATGGAAAGGGTGGAATGTTCCCTTCAATCTTCTTTGTTAGTACATTGATACCATAACCTAATAACCTCCCAAAGGCCTTTACAGGTAATACCGCATTTGGGATTAAGTTTCAACATAAGAATTTGGTGGGTATAGGGGCATGGCACAAGTGTTCAGACTATAACACTCTGTTTCTGGGTCTCCCAAATTTGTCTTTCTCACATGCAAAATACATTCATTTAATCACAATAGCTCCCAAATCTTAACTTGTTCCAGCATCAGCTCAAAAATGTAGTTTGGCGTCTCATCTAAATCTCATCTAAATCAGACATGGATAAAACTCAAGTTACAATTTATCCTGAGACAAATAGCTCTCCAGCTGTGAACTTGTGAAATCAAACATGTGATGTGCTTGGAAAATATAATGGTAGGACAGGCACAGAATAGACATTCCTATTTCAAAAGGGAGAAATAGGAAAGAAGAAAGGGATACTCAGTCTTGACCAAATCCAAAACTCAACAGGGCAAAACATTAGATCTCATGGCTCCAGAATGATCTTCTTTGACTTGAAGTTCTGCCTTTCAGATACACTGGTGTGGGAATTGGGCCCCCAAAGCCCCACCTCCTGGTTTTTCTGGGCACAGTCCAAGTTGCAGCTCTCACAGATTGGAGTCTCTTACCTGTGACTCTCCCAGGCTGGAGTTTCATACCAGCAGCTCTGTCAGTGTGGGACCCCTTCACCTGAAAACAGCCACCAGGGTAGGGGGAGATGGGTTTTGCCTGCATGGTCCCACTAGGCATTGCCCCAGTAGGTGCTTTCTATGGGGCCTCTGCCTCTGTAGCAGCTCTCTGCTTGAGCCCCGAGGCTCTCCAGGGCATCATATTGAAATCTAGGTGGAGAGAACCAAGTCCCCATAGCTCATGCATTTTGCTCCTGGTGGAGATGGCACTGTATAGGTGCTGCCAAGGTTTACTGCCCTCAGAAAGGGTGACCTGAGCTGTACCTGGGCCAACTTGAGGCACAACTTGGGTAACCAAGGAGTGCTGCACTGGAATGTGGAGAATGGAACCTTTCTATGGCTCTGGAATTCTGGGGCTGTGATGAGTAGAGCAGCCTCTAAAGATCTCCGAAATGCTTTCTGGGCCATTTTTCCATGTCTTGATGAAGAATACCAGGCTTCCACCCATCTGTAGTAATATGCTTGTCAGACAGTTGCATGACCACACCCTTGATGATCTTTCCTGAATGCACTTTTACATTCTTTGCAACATGGCCAAGCTGAGAATTTTCCAAATCTTTACGTTTTATTTCCCTTTTGATTATAAACGGATTTGTTTCTCCATTCTCACCTTTTACTATAAGCCATCAAGAGAAGCCATGACATACCCTCCATACTTTTCTTAGAAATTTCTTCTACCAAATATTCTAGTTCATCACTTGCAAGTTCTGCCTTCTATAGAACATTAGTACATGAATACAATTCAACCAAGTTCTTTGCCACCCTACAAGGATTGCCTTTCTTCTAGTTTCCAATAACATGTTCCAAATTTCTGTCTGAGACCTCATCAGAATGGCCTTTACCATCCATATTTATACAATATTCTTATCACAGCCACTTAAGTAATCCCTGAGAAGATTGAGGATTTCTTTACAGCTCTCCTCTTCTTGTGAGTCCTCAAGAATTGTCTTTAATCCTCCATTCATGGCAGTGGACTTCAAAACTCTTCTAGCATCTACTCATTACCCAGTTCCAAAGCCACCTCCACGTTTTTAAGTATTTGCTACAGCAGCACCCCATGCATAGTTCCAATTTCTTAGTCTATTTGGGTTGCTATAACAAAATACTGTAGAATGGGTAGTTTATAAATGACGTAAACTTATTACTCACAGTTCTGGAGGCTAGAAAATCCAAGAGTAAGGTGGCAGCAGATTCAGTGTCTGATAAAGGCTCACTCTCATCCTAAGATGCCACTTTGTTACTGAATCTTCACCTGGTGGGAGGGGTGGAAAGGGTTAGGGTGTTCCTTTCAACCTCTTTTATAAGGGCATTAAATTTTATTTATGAGGACAGAACTCTCATGACCTAATCACATCCCAAAGGCCCAGCTCTTAATACTCTTGTATTGGGAATTAAGTTTCAACATATGACTCTGAGAGTGGGGCACCAACATTCAAACCATAGCATGTAGGTAGTAAGGACAGCCTATGTTATTGTGATCACTGAAGATTGAGAGCTTTAGTGTGATGTCTTAGGGATTAAGACTTTCAGAAATTGCTATTTCTATCTGACTAGAAATAGGCCAAGGTCTCCACATAAAGCTACATTTAAGAATATTTAGAAAAATCTGAGTTCTGGATCCACATTTTTAAAAGTGTTGAGAAAATTTGATTTTACTTTATTTTTCCCTGACTCATAGGAAGGAGAATTAATAAGTTGGATGCTTCATTCATTCATTCATTCATGGAATGCCTATTGTGTGGCAGTCACAGTTTTTGACACTGGAGATAGATCAAAGAACAAAGTGGGGTATGTCCTTGCCCTCGAAGTGTACAGTCTAGTGCCATGGAAAGTAAGGCTGAGTCAGATAAATTGTGAATATGTAGTGCATAGGATAGCAATGAGTGATATGCAGAAAAATATTTTTTAAATAGGAGAGAAGGGAGATTTGGCAGAGGATGTGGATTTTTAAGTTTAAGTAGAAAGGTTCACTGAGAAAATGACATTGGAACAAAGACAAGAAGGAGGTGAGACAGAATGCTGTGGGGTTGTCTGATGGAAGAACATTCCAGGCAGAGGGGACCACAGATACAAAAGCCCTGAGATGGGAACATGCAGAGCATGTTTAGACTAGCAAAAGGGCTGGTGGTGTTAGAGCAAAGGGGCGTGGGAGTAAGGATGAGATGAAGATGGGAAGAAAGTAGGACAGCTTAGATGTAGCCTCCCAGCCCATTGTGTGGACTTTGATATCAGTTTCCTCTGAATGATGTGGAATGTCCTTGGATTGTTTTGAGCAGAGCAGACAGAATGATAGCATTTGACTTATGTTTTAAAAGAATTCTAGCACTTGTGCAAAAAATATGGAGGATAAAAGTGGAAGCAATGATACCAGGTAGAGGGCTATTTGTCAGCTAGGTGAGAGATGAGGCTGGCTGGGGCCATGGTGGTTGCTTCTCTGGTGATGGCGGATATATTTAGACAGATGTGATTTTTCCTGTGTGTCTTGCTGGGTTGATGGGAAGCTAGGGATTTATTGATCGGGGTGCGTGACCCATGGAACTCCTGGCAGTTGGTTGTCAGTTATGAGTGGGGTTTTTTTTTAATTGTACCACTTCATTTTCTCTTTGCTGTTGTATTATCACTTAAAAATTATAAAATGTTGAAAGTGATGGTATTTGAGGTTAAATTTTACTAATACAGACTTCAGAACAATTTAGCAGCTTGTATTCCATTTTTAAGTTTTATATCACAGATGGGTGTCTTTCCATTAAAAAATAAATCAGGAGTGGCAGCATTGTCAGTTATTTTTCTTAATTCTAACTAGAGTTAAAGATAGAAACTCTTCTGAGAATTCACTATTCCAGGAATGGCAAACATGCAGCAAATATTGTCACGCTACCATTTTCTCACCAATGGCAGACATTGCTAGATGATCACAGGATTCTTTTCACTGAGTCCCAGTGAAACATTGGATACTTTACCAAAACAACCACTGATAGATTAGAGTTGGCATGAGTTAAAACCTATTTGCCATTCCTGTGAGTAATCACTCTTCCTGACAACTTAATAGGATTGGAGAGGAAGGCTTATTGCACAGTGGTATAGCTGGAGTCAGACTTCATCTTTGTCTTGTCAAAATCCTGTCTCGTCACTTGCTAGCTCTTAAACCTTGGACCAATGACTTAACATTTCTGAGCCCTAGTCTCCTCATCTATAAGATGGAAGGAGCTAATACCTATTTTATAAGAAACAGGATATTTAAATGAAACGATACCTGTAAAGTGCTTAACACAATATCTTAAACACTTAATCTCAAAATGATACCTTTGGCGTTAGAGTTTAATTAATAGACTTTAATAGACTAATTTCTTGAGACCAGAAAATTTACAAAAATATTCTGGCTTTGCCACCTGGCCTTTTTTTTTTTTTTTTTTTAAACTTTTTATCTTGGAAGTATGTCCATATCTTTTCAAGGAGAAGAAACTTTCTTTGCAAATATTCCCAAGCCTACACAGGTATTATTGGAGCCCTTCATCCAATAGATGCCACTGGGTTTGGGAGTTGGGTGGGTTCAGTGCCCAGGAGTAGGAGAGTTGTAAGACACATGGTATAGTAGGAAAGCCATGGCTGGAAGAACAGACTTTGGTTGTGTGGTCCTATGTCTTCCATTTTACATTGAAAGTATATAT
The DNA here is from genome assembly GCF_024542745.1 of Macaca thibetana thibetana. NCBI lineage: Eukaryota > Metazoa > Chordata > Mammalia > Primates > Cercopithecidae > Macaca > Macaca thibetana. The sequence goes on along the minus strand of NC_065590.1, from coordinate 67,237,523 downwards.
GGACATTCCCATAAGGACAAGACACATTGGTGAGGTGTTACCCAGTGACATGTCTATTTTCAGGTTCACTATGAATGATGCAGGTTTTTGTCTTTTATATTGCTTTTAGAGTGATTACTCTTCGTGAAACTTTTTTTTCTTTTTGAGATGGAGTCTCACTCTTTGGCCCAGGTTGGAGTGCACTGGTGTGATCTCGGCTCACTGCAACCTCCACCTCCTGGGTTTGAGAGATGCTTCTGCCTCAGCCTCCCAAGTAGCTGGGACCATAGGCATGTACCTGGCTAATTTCTGTATTTTTAGTAGAGATGGGGTTTCACCATGTTGGCCAGGCTGGTCTCGAACTCCTGACCTCAAGTGATCCACCTGCCTCAGCATCCCAAAGTGCTGAGATTTGGTTACACTATTTCTGTGGGAAAATCTGCCCAAGGTTCCAAAGGACTTTAGGTACTTTATAGTACTGTAGTCACAAAATCCATTTCCTTAATTTGGAGTTTGCTTTTTTAAAAAAATGTATACTTATGCTGTACTAACTATGCACATGAATACCAGGCCATTGTCAAGAAAGATAGGGTTAAGTAGGGCCATTGTGGCCCTGGTTCCTTTGAGTTGCATCTTCAATCTCTGTACTACAGAGGAATCCTTTAAATGTCCTTCTGCCAACTTGAGGGGGGCATGTCTGGGTGCCAAGTACCAGTGCTCAAAGGCTGTTCATGAAGATCCTTTCAACAGTATTATCAGCAACTTTTTTCAAAGATAGTACGCGAATTAGTTTGATTCTCTGAATGACCTCATCAGATAAACTAGAGGGCCTTTATTCTGGCTTTCCAGTCACAAAGGGGTATTTTCTACTGTGGACAGTAATATTTCAATGGGCCTCACTATGGCCTAAATCTTGAATGGATGACACATACATACCCCACACACACACACACACACACACACACACACACACACACACACACACCCTGGAACTTTCCTTGTCCTTCTTCTGCCAGTGGCAGACAGCACTAATCAATTAGGGTTTTTTGTTTGTTTGTTTTTTTGAGACAGAGTCTCTGTCTCTCAGGCTGGAGTGCAGTGGCGTGATCTTGGCTCACTGCAAGCTCTGCCTCCCGGGTTCCTGCCATTGTCCTGTCTCAGCCTCCTGAGTAGCTGGGACTACAGGCGCCCGCCACCACACCTGGCTAAGACACATGGTATAGTAGGAAAGCCATGGCTAGAAGAACAGACTTTGGTCGTGTGGTCCTATGTGTTTTGTGTTTTTAGTAGAGATGGGGTTGTTTTTTCCGAGGCTGAATGAACTTTAAAATCCTCCCAGTGAGACATAAGTAGGTGATGGGAGATGGCACACAAAGTAAAATCTACTTTTCATCTTTGGCCTAAGTCAAACATGCTCGTTTTTAAATTCATTCCATAAATATTTTATTCTGCTTTCTATTCTTGAACAAAAGTTTGCTCTTAGTCTAATCGTTTAATTTTAAGGTATTCTAACTTTTTTCCTGGTTACTTGCAAGATTTTCTTTTTGCATTTGTTTTCTACAACTTCACTATGTTGTGTCGAGGTGTGGATTCAGTGTTACGTATTCTTTTTGGGATCCACTGTGATTTCTGAATCTTAGGATTCATGTCTTTTTTCTATACTAGGCCATTGTAAGCTGTTACTTCCTTGAAATGGCCTGTCATCATCTATTCCCTCCTTCTGGAACTCCTAGACATAAATTCAAACAATACAGTATTCATTTCTCTTCCATGCTTTTTAATTTTTCTTTTCATATCCCCAATGATTTCTTTCATTTTAAATTTTCTCAGATCTATCTTCTAGTTCATTCTTTCTTAAATTATGTTTAATTCGCTATTAATCCACTGTTTTAAAATTTCAATGCCTATATAAATTTTCTTGATATATTGGTGACTTAATTCTTTCTCTTGTTATATAATGTCTCATTCTCAGGTTTTCAACATTCCTTTTTATTTCTTTAACATTTTGTATATTTCAGATTACATAATAACTGAAGTTCTTCTGAATTTTATTGTTCATTACTTCTATGGTTTTATTCTTTCCTTAGAATTTAGATTCTTTGTTAAGTGTATTAATTTTATATATGTCTTTTTTTATTCTTTCAGATTGTCATACTAGTAGCCAAAGTTTTGGGAATATTATAGCTCTAATCATAATAGATTGTTTCTTTGTGTGGTTTGTAATTTTAGATCACAGTGTGGATTTGCAGATGGGAAGTCATAGCTCAGGTTGAGACCAGGTCCTTTCACAACAGGTTTTCTTTATATTCTTAACAACCATCGTAGGGACTCCTTGCGTGTGATTGATTTCTATGAGTTTGTTGTTTTGGAGATTCCAGGGCAATGCAAACTTGAATTACAAACCCAATGGAAGTACAGGCCTGGGATTTAAACTCTTAGAGATAATTTTGTTTTTATCCAGAATCTAGCAGAGAGATGTTTCCCCTGTTGGTGGGAATTTATTTTCTAGTCAAAACTTACACTAAAATTGTAGCCCTTCCTGGGTCCTAACCTAACCCCACCTCTTTACACTGGACCGTGGCCTCCTCTATTTCTGCATGGACCTTGGAATTCTCTCCTTTAGCTACCTCAAATCTCTCACCTAACTCTCCCAGGAATGCCATAGCATTAGCAAAACGTATTTGGTTTTCAATGCTGCCTTCATTTCTGACATTTGGGCATTTGCCATCTTTCTTGTCAGCTCAGCTATGCATCTTAAAGAGTGTTTTTATGTTATGTCTAGCATTTCTAGGTGTTTGTAATAGGAAGGTTTTCAAGTTCTCTTATTCTGCTATCATTTTACAACCAGAAGCTCTGGACTGCCCTGCATTTGTTGAATACTAATTAATGCAAGATACTGAGCTTAGTAGTAGGGACACAAAGACCTATTAGACATACTCTCTGCTCACAAGATAATAGTCTACTGGGGAAGGTAGTCATGTAATTTTTGGGTAACATAATTGGTACACAAAAGATACATATATAGTACTTTCAAAACCAAATAGAGGCCATTCAAGTTTATGGGTGAGATCAGGTCAGAGAAGGCTTCCTAAAAGAAGAGATACTTAATCTGGTCCTGAAACATAAATAGGAGTACACCAGGTAAAGGCAGTAGAGAAGGGAGGAAAGTGCATGGTAAATTTGAGAGAACTACAAGCATTTCAGAACTATTGGAGTAGAGTTAAAGGAACTGACCACATCTTATTTCTACACCCAACAGCAGATTTCTGATTGAGCTATTCTGATACCTTGATAACAAGACAAGCACAATGTGATACAGATATATCATTCTAGTAGGAAAGATATGATTACCTGAGTCCTCTGGAGCAGATGTCAAGAAAGAATTAGTGTAAGAGATTTCTTGGGAGCAATGTCCATAAAAGACCTAGTGGGGAGAGAGCAGGAGAAGGCAGGGAGAGCTGTCAGTCTGCAATACAGGTCTCACATTTGTGAAGGGAGAAGGAAAGAAAGGAAAATTGGATAGGAAGAGTCTCAGATTCTGGTGGAACTCTGAGAAAATATTTGCCAAACTAATGGGGAGCTCTAATGCATTGCCCACTGAGGAGTCCAAGCTAGGCACAAACGTTGGGCACAAATGACCAGGTCACAGTATTCCTGCTGAGTGCTGTGCTCAGTTATTAGCTGGGGCTGCTGGTAGAAGCGCAGCCTCAGTACAAATGCTGCGGCAGATCTCAAAGGTCTAACCACACTCCTGGTGGTGAGTTTTCTCTTGAATCTCCATGGCTACCACACCCCCACTTGGAAATTTTATAATCTGGACTTCTGATTTATATACAAGTTTCATGTGAACTTAATTAGGTACCTATCACGAAGAATCTGTTCATTTCTGAGTTTCCAGTACCTAGAGCTGTAAGGTTGAAGATAAGAGCCGTATCATGACAGATTTTTCCGGTTAATATCTAGTAGATTTTGGACTTGGCATCCTTTAAACCTGCCTGTTTATGGCAAAAACCTCACTGTCTCATTGTGTGTCATATGCCTGCCTTTTTTTTTGTCCTAAATTTATTCCTTTCTACTGTATTTTTATCCTATTGATCCAGATAAAATTTTCACTCCAGATATACTTGTTGACCTCTGTTCATCTAGACTGGAGAAGGTGGCTAAAAATAGTGTGAATGATTATTCACACTATTTAAAATAGAAACTATAATAAATCATTAAAATACTGTGAGAATGATTATTCATAAAGAGATTTGAGTGATTTTAAGAAAATATACATTAATATCAAAAAGAAAGTAGAAGATTACTGTCATACCCTTCCTCCCAGGAAATTTTTAATTACTGGAAAATTTCTTAACACATGCAATGGAAAAATTGGTCACATAATTTGAACTTTTGAACTTGCATGGTGTTGTTAAAAAAATGAGAATATGAATCATTGAGAAGGAGTAATTTATGTTCCATTTGTGCACTAACCACTTCATCAAACAGCTAAGTTCATACACATATTCCTTGAAATTTGGGGGACTTAAAGTCAAGGAATGCATCTCTGCCTTTAAAGTTTACATTTTCCTTCCTTTCTCTGGGGCACATAGAGTGAATGGGATTAAAGGTGAAGCTGCTTGAGTCACACGCATCTTGATGTTTCTGTTGCCTTTGCACAGAATCTCACATCCTAACATGTTTTGTCTCTGGCATTCTTAGTTTGTCCTTTACATTGCAGAACAGCACTTACAGTGTCAAGCTTTTTTGTTTTTCTTTTCCAAAGAGAATTTTAGTTTCATCAAACCGCATTAAATGTTCTTTGCCTTCACTTTGACTCAAGTAGCATATTCTTGAGAAATGTGATATTTTACAGCAACTGATTTAGGCACACATGAATCAAAACTACATCTTCCTTGAGAAACTGAGTCAACCTGTCAAGTACCTAAGCAAGTGGGTTTAACATGAATTTACAGTTTCCATGTGAGAACCGTAAGGAAAAACGGAAGGATGTAAAAGGATATTGGGTGAAGAAGGTCAGAGAAGTTGCTATTTTGTAAAGTTTTCCACTGGGGATAAAGAAATGGTTCCAGAACTGCAAAAAGATCTCCCAAAATTATCTGACATTTTCCTTTACAGTTAAATGCTGGAGATTTTCCTGAGGAGCTAAGGGGTTGAAGTCCTGGTTAGAAATTTAAGGTGCTGTGCCTACACAGATTCAAAAGATCTAACTCCGGATAAACTCCTCCACATATTTCTTCCCTGTTGACCTCTCAAAGTGTCCTATAATTACATTCCGCCTGTGTTTCCAAGGCTCCTGGGCATATCTACAAATTGAAATTAGTGTGTATTTGTATATGAAAGTTGACAGCTAAGAAAAATATTCTGTGGCATGTAATTACAGAAAACTAATAAACATGCAAAAATCAAAGAAGAACTTAACAAAACAGAAAAAGCCACCAGCGCCTGAACCTCAGGATGTGCATATGCAGATTAGGTCTCTAACCAGGCTAAATGTTAACTGCTCTTGCTTTATAATTGTTCTGCTGCAAGTGTTTATATAATTACTCCATTCTTTTGCTCAGGGTGTTTTGGTTAGATAATTCAACTAAATATTAAGACATCAAATGAATAAGTAGAACTGCAATTGACTGGGGATGATGCCAGCACTGAGTATCATTATTAAGGTTATAGGTTTTAGCAAAGATTGAATTAAATGCTGATTATATCTAAATACTCCAATGGGAAGTTCTTTGAAGAGACTTTTAAAATTTGACATGTGGTATATTTTTGTTGCTTTTTAAAAACAATATGTTCAAATGGGTGACTCAATGCTAAAGGATATTACCATAGATTTAAGCTTTTTTTTTGTTTTTTTTTTCTGGAGGGAGGTGGGTTGAAGGGAGAGACAAAGTTTGTATTTCACCACTAATTTAGATTCAGGAAAAAAAAGCAGCAATACAATTTTAGAATAAGATTTATATAATAAAATAAACTGAAGATATGTTTATTATTTCACTAATTTTGTCAGTTCTTGAGAATGGGATTTGTCCAATGTAAACAGAACTGGGAAATTTTCAGTCAAATAATTTTTCTGAAACTCCTAAACATCAAGTGAAACCGTCAATATGTAAATAAACGTGGATGTAAAACTTCAAAAATGTGGGGATGGGCCGGGCGCGGTGGCTCAAGCCTGTAATCCCAGCACTTTGGGAGGCCGAGGCGGGCGGATCACGAGGTCAGGAGATCGAGACCATCCTGGCTGACACGGTGAAACCCCATCTCTACTAAAAAATACAAAAAAAAAAAAACTAGCCGGGCGAGGTGGCGGGCGCCTGTAGTCCCAGCTACTGGGGAGGCTGAGGCAGGAGAATTGCATGAACCCGGGAGGCGGAGCCTGCAGTGAGCTGAGATCCGGCCACTGCACTCCAGTCTGGGCGGCAGAGCGAGACTCCGTCTCAAAAAAAAAAAAAAAAAAAAAAAAAAAAAAAAAAAAAAAAGTGGGGATGAAGGTGGAAGACTAAAATACAAATGTTATATGTTGTGACAAAATAGAAATAATGCAACTGAAAATTGCAAGTGAGAAAGAGAAGAAAAACAAAATAAAATAAGCCTATTGATTGTTGTATAACTTGTAGGTAAATAAAATACAACAGAAAAAACTGATAAAGCAGATAGTCAACGGCAGAAGCAAACAATCAAACCAAAAACTCCAGGAGATTAGTGGTATTCAAAAAGTGTAAGTACGATAGTAGCCACCAGACCAAAATAGAAGCTTTTCTAAATATAAAAAAAATTAAGGAACACTATATATATGGAGAAAAGTATCGAAAAATAACAAAATACATAATATTTTGCCACAGTTAAGCCCAAACATAACAGGGTTTTAACCACGTACTAAAAGACTTTCAATTTTGCTCATAAAGAATGATCTAACTGTGTATGTATGTGTATATGTGTGTGTGTATATATATATAAAACTATGATCTAACTATATACCCACATACACATATATGCACATCATATACAACAGATAGACCTAGACCTAAAAGTGATCAAAAAAGCTAAAAATGGATGAAAAAAGGTGTATCAGGCAAATGGAAAAATAAGGAAGTCGGGGCAGCAGCAATCCTGATACCAGATAAATTCAAGCCCAAAATCTTAAACATGATAAAGATAGGCACTTTTTAATGAGAAAACCATACTTTACAATGTAGATACATCTTTATGAATAGTTATACGTCAAATAACATAGTAATCATCTTTATAAAGCCAAACTACAGGAGATGCTAGGAGACATAAAAGAAATCACATTGCTGGACGTGATGGCTCACACCTGTAATCCCAGCACTTTGGGAGCCGAGGTGGGCAGATCACGAGGTCAGGAGTTCGAGACCAGCCTGGTCAACATGGTAAAACCCTGTCTCTACTAAAAATATAAATATAAAAATTAGCTGGGTGTGGTGGCGGGTGCCTGTAGTCCCAGCTACTTGAGAGGCTGAGGAAGGAGAATTGCTTGAACCTGGGAGGGGCAGGTTGCAGTGAGCTGAGATTGTGCCACTGCATTCCAGCCTGGGTGACAGAGCAAAACTCCATCTGGGGGTGGGGGGGGGAAGAAAGAAAGAAATCACATTAATCAGAGACGTTCATACAGCTTTCTTAATACAGGAAAGATGAAGTAGGCAAGAAATAAGGAGATTGAAAACCTGAACAACATAATCACTACAGGGATCTTATAGATACATTGTATGTCAAACTCTACACCCTGTCAATAGAGAATACATCTTCTCAAGAGTTCATGCAACATCCACATAATTTGATTATATTATTACTATGTGCGCGCGTGCGCACACACAGTAAGTTTAACAGCATACTGGTAAACAAGTGGTTTGGATTGCGGTCAGGGGGATTTGATTTATATCATTTACTGATTTCTTTGATGTAAATCCCTTGATGGAGCATAAATTGATAAATCAAGTGAAATAGACTCAATAATAGAACTAAAATTCATATGGAAATTGGTATATAATAAAAGACAAAGATAGACTTTTTAATAATTCAAGCTGGGACAACCCAGGAGCCATTTAGAAAAAGGTAAAATCAGATTCATAGCTTATATATACACAAAATTCACTCAAAATACATCGCAGATCTAAATGTACAAATGAAACCATATGATACCATTAAAAAAATGAGTAAATTTCTTTTTCATTTTGGTATAGGGAAAAGTTTTCTAATTATGCTTCAAAATCATAAGCAGTAAAAAAAATATAATTTTGACTACATAACATTAAATGTTTTGCACATCAAAAATCATAACTGAAAAACTGGCAGAAAATATTTAACATATAGAGTAAGGCCTAATAGTTCTTACATATAAAGAAATCTTAAAATTGAAGAACCAAGGACCAAAACCCCAGCATAAATTGAGAAAGAGGCATAATTAGACAATCCAAAAAGTAAGATGTAAAATCAGCTTTTAAACATATGAAAAATATTTACATTAAGAAATATAAATTAGTTTAAAAAAAGGAAAAAGTCTCGTCTGTCTCCCAGACTAGAGTGCAGTTGCACGATCTCAGCTCACTGCAAGCTCCGCCTCCCGGGTTCACGCCATTCTCCTGCCTCAGCCTCCGTAGCAGCTGGGACCACAGGTGCCTGCCACCATGCCCGGCTAATTTTTTGTATTTTGAGTAGAGACCAGGTTTCACCGTGTTAGCCAGGATGGTCTCGATCTCCTGACCTCGTGATCCGCCCCCCTCGACCTCCCAAAGTGCTGGGATTACAGGCGTGAGCCACCGTGCCCTGCCGACCCATTTCTAACACTATGAAAATATTAGCAACAATCTAAATGTTCATCCATGGTAGAGGGTGCTAATGGCTTGAATGTGTTCTCCCAAATTTCATCTGTTGGAAACTTAATCCTCAAATTCATATGTTTATGGCATTTGGACATGGGGCCTTTGGGAAGTAATTGAAATTAGATAAGGTCATCAGCCTGAGGACTTTATAATGGGACTGATGACTTTATAAGAAGAAGGAGAGACCTGAGCTGACACCACATTGTTGCCTTCTGGTTATATGATGCCCTCTGACATGCTACAGTGTAGCAAGAAGGCCCTCACCAGATGCTGAGCAGATGCTGGTGCCATACTCTTGGACTTTCCAGCCTCCAGAACGATAAGCTAAGTAAACCTCTATTCTTACTAAATTAGTCTGTGATATTCAGGTATAGCGAAAGAACAGACGAAGACAGAAAGGTTGAAGAAACTACAGTACCTCCATACAACGGAGTTCTGTGTACCTGTAAAAAGAATGAGGAAGGTCTCTGTGAGGTGATACAGAAGACTTTTCCAGGATATGTTGGTTAGGTGAATAAAGCAAAAACAAAAAGCATCTGTAATAAGCTATCCTTCATGTGAGGAAGAATAGAATATAGGAAAATATGTATATGTTCATTTGTACAAAATGCATATGGGAAGGTTGAATCAGAAACTATGACAGGCTCAATTTAAAACTCATTTCATGAACTCTGGGTGAGATACAGTTCTAATAAAGATGTATCTGGCCAATGACAGTTTTAGCTTTTAACCAGACGCTAATTTTCCAAGGGTGAGAGAGAATAATTCACTCAACTGCCTTTTGTGTAGCTAGTTCTATTTGTCACCTTTGTTGAATACGTGATAGAGCTTCCAACCCTTACAGTCAGTGCAACTGAGGAAAAAGATTGTAGATTGATGCAAAATGCTGATGACCTCCCCCTTGCAACCAGTGGCATATGTAGTTTGAGTTAACTATAAACAAGGCTTCCTGTCCCTGTGTGGATCCTCAGAACTGCTGTTTTTATATTAAGTACTAAGGAGCCCTGTACTGAGGAAACTAGGCTTGAAGGTTAGCAGTTGCTCACAGTTCCGTGTTAGACTGGAGTATCTCCAGTGCTTTGTGGATCATTATCAAGAACCTGTGGAAATGCAAATAAAGCCAGTCTTGTTATTACAATTTGGGCTATATGTTAACAGGGAAAACAGTAAGAGAAAGGCAGAAATAACAGAACTGAGAGGTAAAGCTCTAATATGGTGTATCTGCATCTGTGCTTACATTATAAATAGGAATAGGAAAAAAAATAACATTTTAGAGAGGCAGCCAGGTATGGGAAAAGAATAGGAGGTTTGCTTCAGACCGAAATTTAAATCCTGATTCAGGTACTTATTAGATGTAACTTTTGTAAGCTGTGTAACTTCTCAGAGTCTGTTTCGTTTTCTGTAAGGTAGGGATAAGATCACCCCTTTTTTGAGCTGTTGTGAGAATTGGATAAGGAACTGTATATCTGGTATATACTAGGTTTATAAAAGGTGGTGCTTCCCTCCCTCTGATACTTACAGTTTTGTATGTTTATATTCATTTTCGTATTGTTTTTCTCTTGTTTCAGATATCATTCATTGTCTTGGCTGCATAATTATTAGAGTTCCCCAGGGTTGACTGCTGACTGCCATTTTTGCTTATTGTCTCTTCCATGGAGGTCTCTCTGCCTGTGGTTTTAACTATGATTTTCTTTCCCTGAGAGTAAACAATACCAGTATCAATTTATGAACTGTTGATATTGATTAACTCCAAAGAAGAATGTTGCAAAACCACTTTGATTTCCAACTATGGATCATTAATCTCACTATCTTTAAAATCCTCTTATGTGTAAGGTATTACCTACTAGTCTTCTGAAGAACTCTGGTTGTAAAAAAGTTTATAATTAAAGGAGAATGATACAGGTGAAATATAGATGCACTGACCATGTTATGGGGCATTAGAAAATGGAGCCATTAATTAGGATCAGAGAAATCTTTTTTAAAAAGAAGCATTTAAAGTGGATCTTAAAGGAGAAAAATTTCAAGAGGAAGATTATTTGAGAAATTTATTATTTGGTGTTACAGCTTAATTTTATTCAAAGCATATGAAACAGGGAGAGCAGAAATCAAAGAGCTCTAAGTAAATAAGCGTTCACATGTTCTTCATTTTTGTTTATGTTGGGCAGAAAATTCCTGCAGGGGAGAGAAAAGGCATTTTCTCCCCACTGAGTCATTTGCAAGTCATAGAACCAAAATCAGGAAATTACCTTTTATTTTATTGAGGCTGAGGTCTTGGTTTAATGGAAACTACTCACTAGAGAGATAAGAGAAATAATCTCAATTAAGTTCATATTCCAACTTGTTATGTAGAAACAGCAGAGCATTGAAGCTGAGCTGCAGACAAGAGACTTGTGGCTAGTAATTTGATGTGGCTCTAATGGAAGTTAGTACACCAATTAGAGACACAAGTCCAGGTTGCACTGTGTTATGGGAGAAGCTTGTACAATGATGGCCATATTATCAGTGGTCACAGTTGATTTGTGTAAGAAGACTTTGTAGTTTATCAATGTGTGTGATGCTTTGAACAGAATAGTTATCCAGTTTTTATTTGTGGCATGAAGGACGTGGCCTCCAGTCAGGAAATCTAGACTCACAGCTGTGTGACTTGGTCTTTGGGAACCTCAGTTTCTTTATGAATAAAATGAACCAATGTTAATACTAACTAGGGCTGGTGAAGAGAGCAAAAGTACAACTACAGACAAACAGGGCTTAAAACTGTTTAAGACTTTCATTCATGTCAGTTACTATTCAAGGGAGCATTAACAAATCAAACTACCTGACCTACGGCATAGTTTACCATGGAATGAAAAAGCATTCTGCAAAGAAAACAAGAAGGGAATTACTGAGTTCTTAGCTTGTATGGTTTCAATAAACTCTCCATGTAGCCTATATAGAGGCTCTCTCTGGTCTCCAAAGGTGTGTTTTTCAAACTGTAGGTTTTACCTTGCTATTAGGTCGTGGAATCAGTTTAGAGTTGTTACTGGGATTTTTTAAATGAATGAATCAGAAAAAGTAGAATAGAATACAATAGAAAATATCAAACCACCTCATAAGAGTACTAACTTATTAATAAAAAATGTTATTATTCTATGCCTATACTCCATATACACACATGTATGCTTTAACAAAGATGAGTTAGAAATGGCAAATGTATTTGTTAAAATGGCTTGCAGTCAGTCAGCATTTGAAAAAGTTTATTCTGGAGTGTCGCTGATGAATTGTACTCTCAAATATCTCCTATTTCTCATAAGCTTTACTTTCTACATTCTCAACTGCCCACTTGACATATTTACTAGGTTGTTTAGCTTTTTGCTTAAACTGATATTCCTAAAAGTGAACCCTCTCTATCTTCAGATCATTTTATCCTGCCCATTTTTTATTTTTATGTATTCATTATACACTCAGTTACTCTTGGTCAAGCCCTTAGTAGCTTCAGCTCTTGCCTTTCTCTTCACTCTTTCCCATCTTTAATGAGTGAGTATAAAGAGTTTATGGAATTGACCTTAATTAAGTACCTAGTATTAGTCACTATGCCACATGCTTTATATATGTTGTTTCATGGAATTCTTACCATATCCTTATAATGAAATGTTGAGTAACCAGCCAGATGTTACACGCATTGTATTTATGTAGATCAGTTCTTTTAGCTCAATCATCTTAGATCTATCTGGCTTCAAGCCTTAATGCTTTGTTACATCCTGCCACCTTCCCAAATGCCCTCTTTAAAATTATTTATTCAGGAGCTCAGCATAATATTACAGTAGTTATAATCCAGAATTATAATCACTACATGGTTCTGGGTTGTAATCAAGGCTCATATTGCTGGAAAGGACTTCAGAGCTGTAAACTCTTATTTTGAAAAATACATAATTAAGACTTAAATAGGTTAAGTGACTTCTCTGAAGACACAGGCTAATTAGAGGCAGAGCTCTGACCAGAATTCAGGTCTTGGCTTCAGTGTAGTGATGTTTTTATCTTTTCTACCAGCCTAAGGAGCTAGCACAAAGGGTAGAAAAATGAGAAACAGGATCCACAGAACAAAGAGCTATTGAATACCCCAAGGTGTCAGAGTCTTTAGAAGAAATTGATTCCTTATTAAGTCCTTAGGATCAGAAATCCTTTGAGATTTTCTTCTGAATCCTCATGGGTCAATATCCTTCTAAAAGCTCTTTGCTGCCAATGTTCTGTATGTTGCTTGCATGCAATTCCTTCAAGGAAAAAAAATAAAGTTGTTAAGAGAAGCTGAAATCCTATAACTTGGTCTTCTAGTAAGTTGAAGGATTCCAAGTTTTAGAGAAAGACTTACTGATTCTAAATTTTATCTTTCCTTTGGACTCCAGCTGGCCAAGTAAGGGTAGAATTCAAGGTAGGCTCAGGATTGTGGAGGCAGTAAGTGAGTTCTTCATTCCTGCTCTTCATCCTTCCACTTCATCCCTTAATACACTACTGTGTTATCCCAACCTTGATCTGCTCACTCGTTCACTCATTTCAACTTTTGGGAGCTGCACAATGATATTTATGTTTTGAATTTGGCTTAAAGATAAGGTTTCCTTTACCTCCATGTCTACCAACCCCATTCCCAACAAAACTGCTTTTGCAGTGCATTTACTTTCTTTGTTGAGAGGTAGGTTCTTAGTCCAGGTTTCTGGCAGTTTTCAGGCAATACTTGGTAAAGATGGCACAGTGGTTAAATGATTTTTTTTTTTTTTTTTTTTAGACAGAGTCTCACTCTGTCACCAAGGCTGGAGTGCAATGGTGTGATCTCAGCTCACTGCAAACTCCGCCTCTCAGGTTCAAAGCATTTTCCTGCCTCAACCTCCCAAGTAGCTGGTAAAATGATCTCCTTAACATTGGGCTTCTAGATTTTTGGAATACACAGTGGTGTCTAAAAAATATGCATCTTTATTTGAACACATTCTCTTTATGAGAGACCATTTCAAAATGCAAAAGTTTTGGATTTTTGATAGACTTACGTGAGTTTTTAGATTAAAGGCATATACTTTAAACAAATGATTTTAGTAAACACTCTCCTACATTCATATAGGCCCGTGATAAAAGCATAAAGTTGTTTTGTTCATTATAGTTTAAAATAATCATTTCAGATGGACCACAATTTATGTCACACTATAATTTTATTTACCAGGTGAGAGGTCTATTAATATCCCGAATTTAATGTTTGTTTTTATTTAGAAGGAAAAATATTCCAAAATAAACAGAAATTGAATGCCCCTCAGCACCATACGTGCCATGGTCTTTCCTACCTTTGTGTCTGCATTTGTGCTCATCTCTGCCAGCTTCCATCTGGAATTCCCACCCAGCCAGCTCTTCTGTAAGCTCTGCTCAGTTAAATAGGACGTTCCTGAAGCTGCCAGAGAGTCTTTTTCCTATCTTAGGAGCACAAGTCCTATAAGGTGTTCTTCTGAGTCATCATGGTTAATATGATTCTTAGATACCTTTATTGGTCAAATGCTGTGTGAGTTATTTGAATATAATTCCCTCAAGAAAAGAATAAAATTGTTATAATTCCCAGTTGCACCATGAAAATTTATTTTACTACATTAGCCCACACACACAGTTCAGCATTCTTAGAATTACTACACTTAAGTCCACACAGTTTAGTATTTAATTTTTCTCTAATTCTAATTTTTTTGAATGTTACTTTGGATTCACATTTAAAGAAAATCTATTAAGCACCTGCTATGCAAGGCACAATTTGGCACTATGGGAGATTTTTAAAAAAGGAGAAATTGTCACTGACTTCAAATCATTGACCCAACCATTCATTCGACAACCATTTATTGAACATTTTCTGTGTGATAGGCCCTGTGTTAATGTATTAGTCTGGGTTCTCTAGAGGGAGAAAGATAGAGGCCAAAAGACTTGAGCAGTCTAGTCTTTTCACATTCTTCTGCTTGCTTTTGTTCTGGCCACCCTGGCAGCTGATTAGATGCTTCCCACCCAGATTGAGGTGAGTCTGCCTTTCCCAGTCCACTGACTCAAATATTAATCATCTTTGGCAACATCCAGGAACAGTACTTTGTATCCTTCAATCCAATCAAATTGAAACCCAATATTAACCATCACAAGTCTACCCCATGTCAACTTGAACCCATATACATCTCCTGAGATCATATATAGTTTTCAAATAAAAACAATAAGGTCATAACCACACCTAACAATACAACTATCCTTCCTACCACCAGAAATGCACCAACCCCCAACCCAAATGCTATTACATAAAGTTGACAACACTTAAATGCTGATATGAAGTGAATCTTTTGCCACCTGTTAAAGGAAAAAGCAAATAAAATGAAGATATTTTCTTAATATAAGTGTATACATGCACAAACATGTTCTTAACAAAATGAGGGGATACTCTGACAACTACAGTCCTCATTTCTGCAACTGGTCATGTGGTTGAAGCTGATATTGTTGACTACCTTCTTCTACCCATTCTGTATTACTTTGCCTTCAGCAAGCACTTCAGCAGGTCATGGTTTTTTTACCTGGTGGAGTGACCCAAACCTTCATTCCTGAAGGGTCTGGGCCATTTGCAGTCCTGCCTGGATTGGGCTGTTGTAGTTTCCCATTGACTTTAATCACAGGGCATGGCAGTTTAAGAGACACCCTAAGGGATCTCCTGTATTCCATGCATACTCTTCCTTATCTCTGTTGTGGAGTGGTAGACTGATTTCATCTTGATAGTCTGGGTCCTCCCAGCCAACACTGTAACTCCCTTCTTAGCCTATTGACTTAGAGGTAGGGGGAGCCCAAAGTGGTCAGGTGGCAATCTTAACTTCCAATTTAATGGAATAGTTGTTGTGTTTCCTGGTGGCCAGCAGAACATAATGTCACAGGAAAGGGAAGCAAAAATTTTGTTAGTAGGTCACTAGGGGTGATGGGGAGTGGTGCCACTTCCACCCCTCGACCTGTGAGGGTTTCTGGACCTGTGAATCCTGGCTATAGGAGAAATAGTACCATATATTGGACAATGATTCAGGGCATACACAGCCTTCTGGACAACTTTGCCCCAGCTCTGCAAACTATTGTTGCCTAATTGGCATTGTAAGTGTGACTTCAAGAGACCATTCCACTGGTCTATCAATTTAGCTGCTTCAGGATGATGGGTAACATAGTATGACCAGTTAATTCCATGAGCATGAACCCACTGCCACACTACTTCAGCCGTAAAGTGAGTGCCTTGGTCAGAGGCAATGCTATGTGGAATACCATTATGGTGGATAAAGCATTCCGTAAGTCCGTGGATGGTAGTCTTGACAAAAGCATTGTGCACAGGATAGGTAAACCTATATCTGGAGTAAGTGTCTGTTCCAGTAAGGGCAAACTGCTGCCCTTTCCTTGACAGAACAGGTCCAATATAATCAACCTGCCACTAAGTAGCTGGCCGATCACCCTGAGGAATGGTGCCATATCTGAGGGCTTAGTGTTCGTCTCTGCTGCTGGCAAATGGAGCACTTGGCGGTGGCTGTAGCCCTGCCAGCCTTGGTGAGTAGAAGTCTGTGTTGCTGAGCCCACGCATAACCTCCATCACTGCCACCATGTCCACTTTGTTCATGGGCCCATTGGGCAATGACAGGGGTGGCTGCGGAAAGAGGCCGAGGGGTGTCCACAGAATGAGTCATCCTATCCACTTGATTATTAAAATCCTCTTTTGTTGAGGTCACCGTTTAGTGAGCACTCATGTGAGATACAAATATCTTCACGGTTTTTCACCGCTTGGGAGAGGTCCATCCACATATCTCTTCCCCAAATTACTTTGCCAGCAACTTTCCAATCATGCTTCTTCCAAATCCCTGACCATCCAGCCAAACCATTGGCTGCAGCCCATGAATCATATATAATTGCACACCTGGCCATTTCTCCTTCCATGCAAAGTGCACAACTAGGTGAATTGCTTGAAGTTCTGCCCACTGGGAAGATTTCCCTTCACCACTGTCCTTCAAGGATGTCCTAGAAAGGGGCTGTAGTGCTGCATGTTGTGCAGAGTCATCTGTAAGCCAGGCACTTGTCTTCTCTCCCCCTGTCAACTGATCATAGGGACCTCCCCATGAGGCCATTGGTGCAGGCTGGGGTAGAGAAGGCAGGGTGGCAGGAGTGGGAACCATGAGCACTTGAACCACTTCCTTATGTAGCTTACTTGTGCCCTCAGGACCTGCTCAAGCCTGACCACATATATACCACTTCCATTTGATGATGGAATGTTGCTGTGCATGACCCGCTTTATGGCTAGATGGGTCAGAAGGCACACAGTTCATGATAGGCAGTTCTGGTCCCTCTTGTGACTTGACCCATAATCAAACGTTCAGTTTCTGTCAAAGCCCAACAACAGGCCAAGAGCTGTTTCTCAAAAGGAGAGCAGTTATCTGCGGAAGATAGCAGGGCCTTGCTCCAAAATCCTAGAGGCCTCCGCTGTGATTCACCTATGGGGGACTGCCAAAGGCTCCAAATAGCATCCCTTTAGATCTGCTGGGTCATATGGCCCAAGTGGCAGAGCAGTCTGGATCTGTTGCAGAGCCTTCTCCTGTTCTGGACCCTACTCAAAACTGGCAGCCTTTCCAGTCACTCGATAAATGGGCTGGAGTAACACACTCAGAGGAAGAATGTGTTGCCTCCAGAATCCAAATAGGACAACTAGGCATTGTGTCTCTTTTCTTGGTTGTAGGAGGGGCCAAATGCAGCAACTTATCCTTGCCTTTAGAAGGAATAGCTCAACAGGCCCCACACCACTGAACCCCTAGAAATTTTACTGAGGTGGTAGATGCCTGAATTTCAGTTGGATTTATTTCCCATCCTCTGGCACACAAATGGCTCACCAATAAGTCTGGTGTGTTTGCTACTTCTCTCTAACTGGATCCAATCAATATAGTGTTATCAATGTAATGGACCAGTGCGATAGCTTGTGGAAGGGAAAAGCGATCAAGGTCTCTCTGAAGATTAAACACAAAGTTGGAGAGTTGATATACCCCTGAGGAAGGACAGTAAAGGTACATTGCTGGCCTTGCCAGCTGAAGGCAAATTGATTTTGGTGGGCCTTATGGATAGCAATGGAGAAAAAGCCATTTGCCAAATCAATGGCTGCATACCAGGTACCAGGAGATGTGTTAATTTGCTCAAGCAATGAGACCACATCTGGTACAGCAGCTGTAATTGGAGACACCACTTGGTTAAGCTTACGATAATCCACTGTCATTCTCCAAGATCCACCTGTCTTCTGCACAGGCCAAAGAGTCGAACAGGGATGTGGTGGGAATCATCGCCCCTGCGTCTTTTAAGTCCTTGATGGTGGCACTAATCTCTGCAATCCCTCCAGGGATGCGACGTTGTTTTTGATTTACTATTTTTCTAGGTAGAGGCACCTCTAATGGCTTCCATTTGGCCTGTCCCACCATAATGGCCCTCACCCTACCAGTCGGGGAACCAGTGTGGGGGTTCTGCCAGCTAAGTATGTCTATGCTAATTACGCATTCTGGCACTGGGGAAATGACCACAGGATGAGTCCGGGGACCCATTGGACCCACTCTAAGTCAGACCTGAGCTAAAACTCCATTAATTACTTGACCTCCATAAGGCCCTACTTTAACTGGATGACCACAATGATGTTTTGGGTTCCATAGAATCAATGTCTGCTCAGGGCCAATGTCCAGTAGTCCCCAAAAGGTCTGATCATTTCCCTTTCCCCGATGCAGAGTTACCCTGGTAAAAAGGCCAAAGGTCTCCTTGGGAAAGGATGGGAGAAAGATTAACAGCATAAATTGTCCGTGGTATATTGTGGTCCTTCCTCAAGGGGACCTGTCCTCCCTTTCATTCAAGGGGTTCTGGATCTGTAGACTGGCTCAAGTCTAGAAATTGATTGAGGCACCATGATTCTGTTTTTATAATTCAAACTAGTCTTTTGTCCATTCGACCTAGAAGTTTTCTGCTTATGTAAATTAAGTAGGAATACAGTATGCTTTCTATCAATTTTACTTCTAAGAACACTCTGATTAATTAGCAAATGCCAGAGCTCTCCACAAGTCATGTTCTTCTGATTGCTGCTTTACCTCTGGTGTCCATTATGGTACCTATGCCCATCTTGCCTTTGATGGTTGAGTGCTGCCACTTGGCCCCTGCCACCTCAGGATCCAATTATTCCCATTGCATTTAAATTTTATAGTTGAGTGACTGCGATTCATACTGTAAGCTGTGGCACACAAAGATGAACAATCACAGGACTTTTCAAGGATGCAGGTGCTGCCTTCACAAATCTATTTCACAGAGTATTGGTCAAGGGTATATCTTCTGAACCCCCTCCCAGCTGGGATGAGTAGGTCTAAAGTGATTGACCCACTCCAGCATCCCAATCTCCCTCAGCCTTTGGATCCCTTCCTCTACATTAAACCAAGGGAGATCAGGCATTTCCAGCTCACTCACAGTGGGCCATCTTTTAATCCATATTTCAGCTAACAAAACAAACTGTTAGCACCTTTTTTTTTTTTTTTTAACTCCCCAACCTGCAACATTAAATGCAAAATCCCTGCTTAGTCGGTCTAAATCGATAAATTTAGCCTGATCCAACTCCATGTTTCTTCCACGATTAACCCACACCCTTAATATCAATTTCCATGATTGTTCTCTAAATTTCTGCTTATATATTTAGAAAATTCAAGCAGTTCTTTTGGAGTGTGGTGTACCTCCTTGTGGGTCACATTCTGAATCTCACCTCTAGGGGCCCACTGGGACTTTAGTCCAGTTATAGGTATAGAAGCAAACAGGGGTGTTGAAGATGGGTCCTAAGGAGACTCCAAGTTATCTTTCCTGGCAAATGCTTCAGGGGAGGCCATCACTGTTTCCTCAGGCAATGCAGGATTTGTCTTCTAAGACAAAGGTCAAAAGGTTGATGGCAGCACGCATGTGGAAGGGGATGTTGCCACTACTCGGGATGGGGAAGCTGTTTCTTGCAAAAAAGGTGCATCAGAGTTTAAATGCTAAGGGTCCCTATTTTCATCAGGCTCCTCCCACACATCCCTATTCCAAGTTGCAGGGTCCCATTCTTTTCCAATCAATACCCTCACTTTAACAGTAGATACCTGGTGAGGCTGTGCACGTACCTTGCATTGCAGCTCAGCCACTCATATAAGAGCTTGTGTCCGATTTTCCACAATTTTAGCTTTCTTCACAGGAGATAAGATTCTCACTCAGGGCAACAGAAGATTTGAGGCTCAGTATCTGCTTCTGAAACTGGGAGTTAGAATCCCTGAGTTCATCATTTTCTTTCATCACTTTGTCCACTGAACTTAGGAGCAACCAACCAACTTCATTATATTCCTTAGTTCTCACATATGGTCAAAGATATTATGTATAGAGTCATTAAACTCTTTACATCTCATGAGTGGTGAATCAGGAGTATCAAATGCATTAATTTTGCTTAACTCTCTAAACAGTTCACTCCATGGACTATCAGTGTTCTCCACACTATTAGAAATATATTCCTTTGCATTTTTTGGGTCTAATCATATTAAGCAGCCAACTCCAGAATCCCCAAAACCAATGAAAGAGCTCCATCCTTAATATTCTATTCCTGTATAACTGATCCTGGTACCAAAATCTGTATTAGTCAGGGTTCTCTATGAAGCGGCATCATCTGGGGTAAATACCCAGGGTTCATCGTCTAGTGTCAAAAAGATTAAGGATACAAATACACGTGAGGAGTGAGTTCAGGAGCAGAATTTTAGTAGGTAAAAGGAGAACCGCTCTCTCCCTTGTGAGAGAGAGAGACTTCTGATAGGAAAATCCAGCTTGTGGCAGAGAGCACTGGGTTTTATACACAGGCCTGAGGAGTTGGTGTCTGATTTATATAGGACCCATGGATTAGTTGGTCCAAATGTGACATTTACATAGTACCTGGGGAAGGATGGCCACCCCACCCTAACCTTAGTGTGCAAATGGGATCTTTGGCCAGTGCCATATTGTCTTCTCCTTACTCTACACATGTCTTGGCAAAGACAAGGGAAGATGAAGCCACCATTTTGAACATGCCCAGTCCCAGGGAGCTTTTTCCTATTGGCACAACTGCCAGCATTTAACCATGTAAGGTTCCAGCTTGCTTGTTTATGTCTGCAGCTCAATTTTACAGGATGCTCTTGGTTAGAAAAGAAAATGATTTGGGGGCTACTTTTCATTAAAAGGTAAACCTTACTGAGGTCTCCTGTACCCTCACTATCTGCCTAAATAATTTCTTCTTAACTCCTATAGCATCTAGAGGGACAGAACTAATAGGATAGATTTATATATAAAGGGGAGTTTATTAAGGAGTATTGACTCACACTATCACAAGGTAAGGTCCCACAATAGTCTGTCTGCAAGCTGAGGAGCAAGGAAGCCAGTCCGACTCCAAAAACCTCAAAAGTAGGGAAGTTGACAGTACAGCCTTCAGTCTGTGGTCAAAGGTCCAAGAGTCCCAAAGCTGAAGAACTTGGAGTCTGATGTTAGGAGGCAGGAAGCATCCAGCATGGGAGAAAGATGGAGGCTGGAAGATTCAGGCAGTTCAGTCTTTTCACATTATTCTGCCTACTTTTATTTTGGCCACGCTACCAGCTGATGAGATTGTGCCCACCCAGATTGAGGGTGAGTCTGCCTTTCCCAGTCCACTGACTCAAATGTTAATCTCCCTTGGCAGCACCCTCTCAGATATACCCAGGAACAATACTTTGCATCACTCAATCCAATCCAGTTGATACTCAATATTAACCATCATGGTTAGTTATTGGGAATCTTATATTAATAAGAAAGTTACTTGGCTGCAATTAACAGGAAAGCTAACCAACAGGAGCTTAAATGAGCAAATGTTTCTGTCAAGGGATAGATAGTAAATACTTCAGGCTTTTCCACGTGGTCTTTATTGCAGCCACTTTACTCTGCTGTTGTAATGTAAAAGCAGCCATAGACAATATGTAAATGAATGGGCATGGTTCTATTCCAATAAGCCTTAATTTGCAAAAATAGGAAGTGGGCCAGATCTGGCCCAAGAGCATAGTTTGCCAGCTTAAACAGATAGGACTTTATTATTCCCATATAATAAGGTGCCAAAGACATCTGCTACTGGGTTAGAGGCTCAATGATGTTAGTGACCCCGTCCCTGAAATTTTATTTACTTTTCCCTTATGATTGCAGATGAATGCTGTCTTCCAGTTATTATGATGGCATTCAAGGTAGAAATAACAGGGAAAGAAAAGAGACCTAGGCTAGTTGAAGAATATTGGTTTTAATAAGTCTTCACAACAGACTTTCATGTCTCATGGGCCGTAATTCCTAGTTACAAGGAAGGCTGGCAACAAAACATTTGACTTTTCAATCTTTGTTATGTGATGTGGCAAGGGAGAAAGGATTGCAAATGGCTTTGGGGGTAGCAAATGTCTACCACAAATATAGTGTTCAGGATAGTTCCTATCCTTGGGGAGCTAATAGTTTGGTGGGAAAGATGAACAATAAACAGATAACCCTACACATATGATGTACCATAAAAGGGGCCAGTTTAGAGTCGGATAGGAGCAAAAAAAAGGATATAGCATAGCCTTATGTGGGAGTTAAGTTTTGGGGGATGTCAGGAAGCTTGCTCAGAGCATCTAATTTGAGTTGTCAAAGAAAAGAGAAAGGTGACATGTAGATAAAAGTATTAAATACCATAGTTACAGTGAAAACAAGGAGCTGTTAACATTCAGAGGGAAAAGAGCTCAGGTAGACACTCATGGATAATTTTGTCATTTTACTTGAAAATTTATCAGATTGTCAATGAGTAAAGATGATGAGGGAAGAATGTTTTTAAGGATTGGGAGTAGAGTAAGGTATGGAAAGGTACAGGAAACATGGTGAGGAAGTAGGGCTGGGTCTGGTGGCTCCTACCTCTAATCCTAGCCCTTTGGGAGGCCAAGGCAGGTGGATCACCTGAGGTCAGGAATTCGAGACCAGCCTGGCCAACATGGCGAAACCCTGTCTCTACTAAAAATACAAAAATTAGCAGGGAGTGGTGGTGCATACCCTGTAATCCCAGCTACTCGAGGCTGAGGCAGGAGAATCGTTTGAACCCAGGAGGTGGGGGTTGCTGTGAACCGAGATTGCATCACTACACTCCAGCCTATGTGATGGAGTGAGACTCCATTTAAAAAAAACAAAAACAAAAACAAAAACAAAGGCACAGCTCTTTCTGGTACACCAAAAGTCAGTTCTCTATTTGGAGAGCATAGCCTTACATTGTAGGTGCTTAATAAATACATATACTTTTTTTTTTAAAGATACGGATACAAAAATAACATTCAGAACAATTAGAAATAGAGGAAAATTAAATGCTAAACTGTGTGCACTTAAGTGTAACAGTTCTAAGAATGCTGAACTATATGTGTGGGCTAATGCAGTAAAATACATTTTTTTCATGATGCAGCTGGGAATTGTAAGAATTTTACTCTTTTCTTTAAGGAATTATATTCAAATAACTCACACAGCAGTTGACCAATAAGAAAATCTTAGAATCATATTAACCATGATGACTCAGAAAAACACTCTATAGGACTTCTGCTCCTAAGATTTGACAAAGACTCTCTAGCAGCTTCAGGAACTTCTTGTTTAACTGGGCAGAGTTTACAGAAGAGGAACTGGTTGGGTGGGAATTCCAGATGGAAGGTGGCAGGGATTAGCACAAATGCAGGCACAAAGGTAGGAAAGATCATGGCATGCATGGTGCAAAGGGGCATTCAATTTGGTTATTTTGGAATATTTTTTCCTTCTAAATAAAAACAAACATTGAATTCAGGATATTAATGAGACCTCTCAACTGATAAAATTATTTTTGGTCTGGCAAATCTAGTGGGCTGTCTGAAATGATCAATGATTTTAAGCAGGTTTTGTTCATAATTTAAGAAACATAAGCATTTTTTAATGTTTAAAATTCTTTATAAACTTAATTTTAAGTGATTGTATAATATTCCACTGCTTAGATTTATCATAACCAACTACTCCCCTGATGTCAACAGTTCTGTTGATTTTGTGTTTTTACTGATAAGCATGCATATGACTTCAATAAATATCATATATGTTTGTATTTATATTTCTATGGCTGTTTTAAAACATGGCCCCTAATTATTTCACAATCCTATGCAAAGGTGGGGTCTACCTTTCTCCTTTTGAATGTGTGGGCTAAGGGACACTGTCAGTTTCAGAAGTTATTCCTTAAGAAAAAGGCAGCTTCTACTTCCTGTCTCTTGGAATTCTCACTCTTGGAACCCAACCCCCATGCTGTGAGGAAGCACAAGCAGCCTGTGGAGAGGCCCATTTGGAGAGACATATATGGAGGGAACTGTGAGGACTTCAGCCTCAGCCTCAGTTGATCTCCTAATTGACATCTGGCTCAAATTTATCAGCTCTGAGTGAACTATCTTGGAAGGGGATCTTCTCACTAAAACTGCCCCAGCTAATGCTACTGGAATACAGATGAGCCTTCCTTGCATAGCCCTGCCCAAATTACACATTTGTGGGCTAAATATTTGATTGCTATTTTTCTTAACCAACGAAGTTTTGGAGGATTCATTACACAGCAATAAATAACCAGAACAATCTCTGATTGTTGTTTTAGAATAGACTCCTAGAAAAGGAAAGCCTGTGTAACAGTACAAATATTTCAAAGGCTCTTGACACGTATTGCCTTGCAGACTTCTAGAAGAGTTGTGTCTATTTCACTTCCATCATCATACGAGTCTGTTTCACTGTATGCTCACCAGCACTGAATATGATATTAAAACACATTTAATTTTCTTTTTGAATGTTAGCTTATTTACTCAGTATAATTATAGAAGCTATTTACTTATTCTTGTAACTATTTTTCTTTTAGATTTTTACAAACTCTTTAATAAAAGGACACTGTTCTCTTGCTTATTATGTTTGTAGCCCTTCCTCCCCATCCAGATTATTTGCTTTTAAAGTTTTAGTCCTTTTAATTTGACTCATGATTTTTATGTAAAGAAATTTATTGTATAATCAAGTTTATCATTTTTCTTCATGGAAGAATAAGCAGAGAAGGTAATTCATACAGAATGACTAGAAATAGTATCTGTGGCTCTTGTAGAGACACCTAGAATCACAAAACAAAGCAATCCATAGATATCAGGTGTATAGAGGCAGGAAACTGTGACCTGCTTTCAAAGGCAGCTGCCTGTGGCTGTGATTTTATCACTAGGGAAGTGTTGGTTTCTTTGGGGATTATCAACACATGAAACACTTCTGAAAACACAGATGAAGAAAATACAACCTTGTTTGAATTTATGGGTTGACTATACCTCTCACAACAGGTTATCCCTTCTGTAATACATCTCTCTATATGAGGTACCTCTATAAAGCAAACAATAACTTAATATTTAGGAATCCGCATTGTAATGGGCTTCTGTAATATAGAATGAGACTTGATGAACTTAAGTATTAATTTAAATTGTGTAGGTTTCTGAAAAAGAAGGTTATAGTGTAAAGTTAACATTTCCAAAGAAGAAAAAAATTATTCATTTCCATCACCCAGACACAACGCTATTAAACAGTTTGGTAAATTTACCTTTGGCCTTTTTTTGTATGCATTTTTAAACACATTTGAATTTTTTAATAAATACGTATCCTGTACTTTTAATATTTTATGAAAGCATTTCTTTGTTATTCAGGACTATTCATAAACATTTTGGTAACTACATAATGTGAAATTGTATACTCAATTATTCTCTTTTGGTAGCATATTTAGTTTTTCTCAATTTTTGTCACTATAACAGGTAATTCTGTAATAAATACACTTGTGCTTTTTCCATATCTATTATTCCTTAGGTTAATTCCAAGAGGTGAATTTGTGGGGTCAAAGCATGTGGACTTTAAGTCTCATAATGAATATTGAGAAATAAAAATACTTACTTTTTCAGAAAGATTTGCAGTTTTTTATATGTTCAATTTTGTCTGGCTCATTTGATTTCTGTTGAGGCTTAAGGGCTTTAGGTTGGTTGATATGTCATTGCTAGCCCAAGACCTTATCAGAAGGAAGGCAGGGAGTAAATAAGCATAGCAGTGGCCCAGAGGATGGGTTTCACATGAGCAGTTAAGTGTAGAAATGTGGAAATGTTGAGACAGAGATTAAATTGCTCTTCGAATTTGGGCCACTCAGGGTGTGTGGAGCTGGGAGCTTATTTAATGACTTCCCAAAGCTTCTCAGGGTACAAATGAACCTGTGAACCTTTCTGGCAGAATGGATCGACCCTTGCAGCACCAGACCTGCCAGGCTCATGCTGATGTATCGGAGGCTCCATGTCGCTCTGGGTGCCTGTGGGCTGACATTCAGGATAGATGGACAGCTGCAGATAATGCCTCCATGTTCATTGAGAAAAAAATCTCTTATAGGCATTGCTGAGGGGGCCGGAGGAAATTTATTTTAGGCAGGAATTTACTTTGTAAATTACATCAAGCGTTGTAGGATTAGTAAAGGAATTTGGACATTCTCATTCTGAAGTTCCTGCTTTGTTTAGCAAGTATATTTTTCTTTTTTCCTGTATGTACAGCTGCTCTCAACCTTTCCTGTGAGCCCGAATCACCTGTGGAGTTTAGTAAAATGCATATTTCTGGGCCTTACCCTTAGAGGTTCTGATTCAGTGGACAGAAGTTGGGGGCCAGGAATCTGCTTCTTTTGGGTGATACTGATGCAAGTGGTTGTTTCGGGGCTGGGAGGGACAGTGGGGTGCATGCCCAAGTCTTCCTTCTAGGAATCAATGTCCCAACATCTGAGAGCACTGTCAGCAGACAGCCTGCAGCTTTCAGTCCCTGCAGGGACCACCTCAACTGCACAAAGCTGCCTCACCCCCATCCCACATAGAGTTGACTGATCCAGTTGAGAGTACAAAGGTCTGGCCAACTTCAAGTCCAAGATAGGTCAAATTTGAGCTATTTTAGCTCCAGAGCACCCATGGAGCAGCTGAGGCTATGGGTCTTGCTTCTCATTCAATTTCTTCCTTCTTTCAATCTGGCCTCCTATTCCTACCTTTCATCAGAGTTGATCCCAAGGCACTTTCTAATAAATTTCCTGTAATTAAATTCCATCTCAGAGTTGGCTTCCCAGAAAACTTGACTGTAAACTGGTGCTCACTAAGGCTCTGCTGTTTTGTGAATCGATTGAAGGGGAAAGAAGGAGTGAGGGCTGAAGAGACACATACCCTTCACTCTATTTGCAAACTCATTGACCCACCTCCTTCTACCCCAACCATCACCAGCCTGCCCCTGCCATGCCACATAGCTGCTCATTACCTTCTGCAACCTTCTCATCTTTTCATTACCCAAGGCCTATCGTTGGTTCACTCAATTGTAGTTCAACAAACCTTTGTTTAACAGGTTTTAATTTTAATAAGTTACAAGATTTTTTTTTTAGTTTAAAAATATTGTGATCTGGAAGAAATATAGAGAACACAATGAGATTTATTCCAAGATTCCCTTTAAATAGATTACGGTTTATAAACCTCTCTCGTTCTGAATTTACGCTACAGATCACAAGGTAAACTGTTTGAGGGTTTGAGTCTATTTAATTCTTTTCCTTGTTCTATCTACCCCTACTCATATGTCCTACATTCCTCCCATCTACTGTCCATCAGTCAGGATGCAAGATACAACAGTGACTAAGCGCAGAGACTTCAGTGCCAAACTAACCTTAGTTCACGTCCATGCCCTGACACTTATGGGAAGTGTGATCTTGAGCACATTACTTAAGTCTCAGATTCTGTGTCAACAAAATAAAGATAATTACAGAACATGGCTCACTGAACTGACAGAAAATGTAAAATTTAATATTTTATTCTGCCAGGTACATGGTAAGAATGCAATAAGAATTGAGCTGATGTTTATATAGCACTTATTCTATATCAGGCACTATTGATTCAATCCTTACACAGTCCCAGGAGGTAGACACTATTAATATTATTAACCCCACACTACTGATGAAGAAACTGAGGTACAGAGAGATTAATTTATAGGTCCCATAACTAGTAAATGGCAGAGTTGAGATTCAAACCCAGTTGTCTATCCTTGTAAGCTGCCAAACATAATACTGATAATTATGCTTGTTATTAATACAGGATTGCTGTCACTATTAATATGGAAAGCACCTATCTTTTTCTTTTACCAAACATCTCCCAGTGCTTCTCAGAAATATTTCTGATTTGGAAAGTCAGTGACTGAGATCCATCATAGAAGTAGAGAGGAGTGGTTACCTGTAGCTGGGGCACAATCGTTGGGGAGACGTTGGTCAAAGGAAACAAAACTTCAGTTAGATAAGAGAAAAAAGTTAAAAAATTCTATTGCACAACCTAGTGACTATAGTTAATGTATTGTATTCTTGAACATCACCAAGAAAGTAGATTTTAACTATTCTCACTGCAAAAAAAAATGTGAGGTAATGCATGTGTTATTTAGCTTGAATTAGCCATGCCACAATGTATACATATTTTGAAACATGTTGTCCACAATTAACATACAATTCTTATTTGTCAATTTAAATAAATACATCTGAGGTCCAATAAAGAGATATTTTCCAGGAGCAATGTGTAATAATGCTTAACCTATTTTCAGGATTATTGGGCATAGGTCATGTTCCAAAGGACTTTATGCACGTTAGCCAAATTACTATGACTTTTACTTTCTATTCAGGCAATTTCATAATTCCAAGAACATATACAATTAGTTAATATTTAATGTTTGTCAGAGAACTGCCCATGTTTCCCCAAATCTCCATCCCTTTCAATACAGGTTACGTTCTACAAACTGTATAATCGGTCTCCCACCCAACATCTAAACATTCCTGGGAAACGGGTGACAGAGTGGAGTCCCAGCAATACTCATAATGAAAATAAATTTTAGAGCTCCTTAGCTGGCTGCACTTGGTTTATGTTTTCATTCTCTTAGCTCATGTCCTTATTTACACCAGGCCTGGAAAAAAGGGAAAAAGCCAAATTCTGAAGCAAAACTTAGGAAATGAGATAAATTCCAGCTGCTTCAGCAAAAGGAAGCAGCTGTATTCGAGCAAAGTAAATGATAAAAACTGGATTACCCTCCCCTGCTGAAGACCAAAAGAGCTTCAAGATGTTTGGGACAGAAATGGAATTATTTCTTTGATTTGAATTTCAGTTTAGCTTAAAGCATCCCCTGAAAAGCAGACATTTTAGCTTTCATTATCCTCCCACAGAACAAAGATGAGATACTCTTTTTGAAAAGTGACCTTTAAGAGTGTGTGGAGAGGAGAAGATGAAGGCACTGGACAATTTCCCTCTATTAGAATTGCAAAAATGTTTTATGTACCTCATTACTAAGTGTGGAATCAATATCATCATCTTCACATCACCATCGTTACAATGAGCAACTACCAGTTACAAAGGTTTGCCGTGTATCAGTCACCGGGATACACAGATTATATTGTATTCTTTATCCATGATTATACATGGGCACCTCCAATGTCTGACCCAGCATTGCTCAGGATGATTCTTTGCTTTTCTATTGACCCTCAGTTATAGTCACCAGTTAATTTTTAATTGATCCATACATTCATTCAAGCATTCATTCATTTATAAAATTGTTCTGTATCTAATAGGAACTAGACTGTGAGCACCTAGTACGGTGTCTAGCAGAGGAAGATACGGTTATACAGAAAGAATCACAGTGCTAGGAGATAGTTGCTTCAATATGGGGGCTCTCAGAAAGAAAGTGGTCATTGTTGCTTGGGAGTTACATGGAAGAGGAGAATGGGGAGATGCTAAATGTCTTGAGTGAGCAGAAGTTTTCTAGCTTTTGCTCAGCTTGATCTTCCTGCTGTGCTCCACGGGCCTTGCATCCTGCTCACACATGTGTAGGATCCGCCCAGCCTACAGCTCCACAGGGCATCATAAGTGTATGCCGTGGCTCCTCATTGTAGTTGATTGGACTAGGGGTGAATCTCTACCTCAGCTGCATGAATAAGATTTTCTCTCTTTTTAAAAGGCTTTTAATTAATTGACATCAGACTGTCATTGGGGGATAATGGGCTCTGGGGCCAAAAGATCAGGACTGAGATAATTGCAGGCTTTCTTCCTTGTTTGCATAAATTGCTATTCTTAGGATGATCCTTGGGATATTGTAGTTGGATATCCAAATAAATTGAGAAAAGAATGGATCACAGGGTTCTAAATAATGAATATAGGATTTGGGGGGAGAGTGAGGGCAATTGGAAGCCACGTTAGATGGCATACTTAGAAAAGGTATCTCGGAGAACATTGGGACCTGAAAGAAGGGAAAGAATTGATCATGTAAGAAATGAAGGCAAGAGCAATGTAGGCAGTGGCTTATGTACTGTTCTGAAGGTGGAGCAGGAGCCTGGAGGAAAGAGTGAAGAGGAGACTGGTGGGAGGAGAGGCCAAGGGGAAATCAAGGCCAGATGATAATGAGACCTATAGGCATTTGATATTGTATTCTAGATGTAATCAGAAGCTGTTAATGAGTTAAACAGAATAGCAACACTATCTGATTTAAGTAAAGTTAAACTAATTCATTTCAAGCCCTCTATGAAAGATCTAGCTAGAGAAAATTCTAGAACTTGGTATAGGCGAGCAGGATCAAGCTATTGTGCTTCATGTGTTTGTTGACTTTACATGGCCCAATCTGGCTCGCTCTTTGAGCCCTGCCCACCTATTAGATACACAGAATGCAGAAGCACAGGAAGTGAATGATAATAATGGGGATATTTATAGATCACATTTTATGTGCCAGGATGTAAATATTTTAATATAACTTATGTAATCCTCACATACTAGTCCAACTAAATATTAATGGATAATTGGGATTATTACTACCTCCAAGTAAAGAGAAGTTCTGTAATTTGCTCAAGCATGCAGACAGTAAGCAGTGGAGCTGGGATTCTAATTCAGATTGGTCTGACTATAAACCCAAAATATTTAACCACATTTTATCTTGCCTCCTGTTCCGTTAGAGTAGGCTGAGACTGTTGAGCCAAATTTAGTATTATCTCATTTTAGAAGTGAGGCAATCATGGCCAAGTGCCAAGTGGTCTTGGCAAGGTCACATAGCAGCAAGTTGGTGGCATGGTCTGACAGAGACGGTAGTCATTAGTTTTCACTGACAGTATTGTACTGCATGTGCCCTGGTATTCCATAAACTGATGCTAGTTACTCACATTTTGTCATAAGAATTTTTGGTTTTGTGAGACTTATAAGCAAAACAGTCCACTCTTTATGTTTTTTTCACTAAATAGTTAAGAAGGAACAATGAAGGGTCAATTCACTAGTGAATATTTACAAAAGAAAGGAGCATTTCACTAAAGGAGCAATTTCACTCTATAATTAAGAAGGAACAATGACTGTGAGAGGGACATCAGACGGTATACGATGCAAAGGTAGATCAAAATTATGTGGTATATTGTCCAGAATAACAGTCAAAACATGAAAAGAATCCCACAATAAGGAATAGCTCAATACTTTTGATTCATCTGCATCTTTTCCAGCAAGAAAACACCTGTTGGAATAAAATACCCCTTTTTCCTATTCACTTGTTTTTTCTTCTATCAACACTAATGAGAAATAACTTTATTTTTAATGCTGTGTAGCTCCTAGGCATCATCTTCCTATGGCAGAGGAGGGTTTAATTGTGGGTGTCAAAATGATGCAGGGCCAGTCATTCCAAGTGTCCCTGGAATACCAGATCTTTAATAAGCTAATAAGTGTTATGTGGGAAAAAGGGTCCTGTGGAGAAAAGGGCTTGGGCAAAACTGAGCTCATTGAGTCATTCATTTATATATATATATTTATATATATATATAAAATATATATAAATATGAATATATAAATATATAAATTCACAATACATATGAAAGAGTCTGAAGTTTCCTATGGTGTTATATATAAAATATATATAAATATAAATATGATATATATAAAATATACATTTATATATAAATATAAATTATATATAAATATAAATTTATATAAATTATATATAAATTATATATTTGCATCGTATACCGTCTGATATCCCTCTCATAGTCATTGTTCCTTCTTAATTATAGAGTGAAATTGCTCCTTTAGTGAAATGCTCCTTTCTTTTGTAAATATTCACTAGTGAATTGACCCTTCATTGTTCCTTCTTAACTATTTAGTGAAAAAAAATTAATGCAAGAGTGGACTGTTTTGCTTATAAGTCTCACATAATTATAGATAAATATAAATGATATATTTATATTTATGTTTATATTTATAAATTTATATATTTATATTTATGTATTTATAAATTCATATATTTATATCTATATATGAATTATAATTTTATATAAATTTATATTTATATATTTACATTTATATAAATTTATATATAAATATATGTTTTTATATAAATATATAAATATACATTTATATAAATATATATTAAAATATATGTATAAATATACATTTATATATAAACATAAATTTATACATTTATATATAAATATAAATACATAAATATATAAATACATATAGTTATATAATATATAAATATATATAGTTATATAATATATAAATATATATAAATTTAATATTTATATATATAACACCATAGGAAACTTCAGAATCTTTAATATGTATTGTGAATATCAAAGAGCAGTGTATACTGTTACATTTCCCAAATATATTTGACCATAGAAACCTTTTCTCAGGATTTCCACTAAGACTCAGAACTGTAACTGGCTGTTCAATCTCTGACCTTAGTTTTAGGCACTTAATCTGCTACAGCCAGTCTTACTCTCTATCAACAAAACTTGCTCCTTGTTTAGCAGTGGGATTCTCCATCCTTGGTGCTCTTAATAAGTTTCTTAGCCTTTCCTTATCTTCAGGTCTTTTCCTTTTCAATTTGTTTTTGTTTTGTAGTATCAGGACATGGAAAAACAAAACAAAAAATATAGGTTGATATAGAGGTAGAGAAAGATATAGTCTCTGTGTTACAGTTTCAGAAGCTGTTCAAAAGTATCCACGTTTCCCTTCAGTCCATCACAAGACTTAAATTATGCACTTGGAGATTCATTTACATAGCTTTATTAGTGTTGCTTAACAAGAATATCTAGTAGCCATTGTTAACATCTGGCGAATTAGATTCTCTAATTCTGTTTTCCTCTAAAGATTTTAGAGCTAGCCTTTTGAGAAGGCAGGGATTTTGATGAGGGCTGCTGAAGGCTGCTGCATTCTCTTTCTGGAACTTCTCTAGTCAAATTTTCTACTTGCCAGCCCTACCCTTCCTTGATCTGGATACTCTTGATACCCTGATGCACATTACTGTATTCCGGAAAACCCTATAGCATACAGCAGAGGCCTGCACACTCTAATACATGATGAGAGTGTTAAACAAGTCAGATACATCTGCAGGTAAATGCACATCACGTTTTGATCCTTTAAACCAACTTGAATGATAAGACAGCAAAATCAATTTGAATACAACTTGATTTCACACACTACTCTAAGGTGGCTGGAGTGCTGGTTAAAAAGATGCATTTGGACATTATACCTCTTCCTGGTGGTTGGAATGCTCTTAGGTAGCACAGAACCATATGGACCCTTTAGCCAGCGTGAGCTTCCTGGCTTCTGGCTCCACTACCTCCAGAGAAAGAAGGAGGGAAAAGAAAGGAGCAAACAAGCATGTGGTGAGGGAAGAGCAAAGAATTAGCTATCTTATCTCATAGCAATGTTGACTCTCTGTGATGTTGAATAATGGAAGGGACTTTTATGTTGAATTTCCATTGCTGTCTTTTAGAGATTGTATTAGGGTTCTCTAGAGGGACCGAACTAATAGGATGGAGATATATATATATATATATATATATATGGATATATGTGTGTGTGTGTGTGTGTATGAATGATTTTATTAAGGAGTAGTAACTCACATGATCACAAGGTCCCACAGTAATGCTGTCTGCAAGCTGAGGAGCAAGGAAGCCCATCTTAGTCCCAAAGCTGAAGAACTTGGAGTCTGATGGCAGGACTCAAGGGCAGGAAGCATCCAGTATGGGAGAAAGATACAGGCTGGGAGGCTATGCCAGTCTAGCCTTTTCATGTTTTTCTGCCTGTTTTTTTTTAATATTCTGGCCGTGGTGACAGCTGATTATATGGTGCCCACCCTGAAGAGTGGGTCTGCCTTTCCCAGCCCACTAACTCAAATATTAATCTCTTTTGACAACATCCTCACAGACACACCCAGGATCAATACTTTGCATCCTTCAATCCAATCAAGTTGACACTCAGTATTAACCATCATAGAAATGAACCAAACAGATGAGAGAGATTAAAAAGGACTTGCCCATGGACACTCAGCAGAGTTTGCACAGAGCTCAAGCCTAGTGCTCTGCTTTGTTAGACCACATTGCGAATGATATACAGGCTGATGTCAAGTCAAACGGATGGTGGAGATGGGAGAAAATGGGGGCAGGATGGCCTCTATTCTATGCCACCTCTGTTATTTCACTGCCCCCTCACCATTCCCTTTATTCACATAGTTCTTTCCTTTTCTTTTGTCATAAAATGCCCCTCTTCTCTTTCCAGCTGCTGCATTTGCTTCTCTTTCTTTTCTTGTTTTATTTCTTCACCCTTTCTTGCATTCCTTTCTCTTTCCACAATTTCACCTAAGCCAAATTGTGTCCTATGCCTTAAATGTTTCTCCCCACAGTTGTCAACTACAATAGCAATTAGTTTGCTTCTTGCTCCTTGGTTCCATTCAAGGTGTCTGCAAATGGTCACAGAACTCAGCCCTGCCCCACTCCAGGGAGTGCCCTTCATAAAACCTCAATATGACCAATGCAGCCCTTTGGTCCTATACCAAACCAAGATACTCGATTTGTGGGTAACAAAATGAAAAACAAATGAACAAACTTTCATTAGCTAAGGCAATTGCCCTCCAAGGAGGGAAGCAACTGTATGGCCCTGCTGGAGTTTGTTGGGTTTCATTGAACAAAGGTGAGCTGGGGCATAGTTTTGTTTTCTTAATTGAGGAGAGTTAAATGACACAGTGTAATTGACAGAGGAATTTGGGATCCCTGAAGAAGAGGATGAGAAGAAGAGGGGTAGGAGGTTGGACAAGAAAAAAGAAGCCAGTAATATACGGTGAAGCTGGTCTTAAGGTCAGGTGCAGCTAAGAGAAATTCCCCAAGGTGGAGTGAACAAAACACATTGAGGACTAGAGATGCATAAAAGTTGTGATGTTAACATTGTCCTGTCTCCACACAAAACTCAAATTCATTTAATTACAATCATCTATGCTTTGGGGATATATTTAATTGGTTGATCGATTGAATGATCAATTAGAAATTTCTGATAAAGCTAAGTTTGACATTTGAGGAAATTCAGTGCTGAGCAAAGCAAGCAAGCACATGACAACCAGGAGCCTAGAAACAGAGGTGACCATGAGGACGAGGTTGCTCAAGAATTGCAGGAAATTTTGCGGGGGAGGATGGGAGTGTGTACAGATGTTTTAGACCTTCCCTGGGCATGGGACAGGGATTGCAGCAGATTTTATCTACATCTCTAGGGGCCAGGGTACCCTGGTCAGCATCTGGTTTACACATATGTGATTAGAACACTCCTGGGTTTCCCTAAACAACAGCATAGCATCTGCTTCTCATAAGCTGCTCAGAGAGAAGGTCAAAGAGGCTCTTATCCAAGGACAATGGCATGTTTACTTTTCATTTAGAAAGAAGGCCTTGGAAAAAATTAAATGAATAAACTTGTTAATAAAGCAAATGTGAAAAACCTGAGAAGAACCTCTTAAGAGCTCATTGCCAGCTGGCACGGGGCAGTTGCCTGAAGACTCAGAGAAAGGCTGGCCTGGGAGGAAGATTAGCAACCATTTCCATTCATAACTGAACAGGGGTGCCAGGTAGGAAAAGTGCTGACTTCCACAATGGGAAGATACTTCTCCTAATGAAAAAAAATAGGCCTTTTTTTTTTTTTTTCTGGAGTTGACCCAAATAGCTCTGTATTCAGCATAAACCACCATCACCCTTTCTCTGATTAAAATAACCGCTGGAAAGTTGATTTGGGTTAGGGTGGTGGCAAGTAGGACTCAGTGGCCCCAAATATCTTCTACTTAAGAGCAATGAGAAAATTCCTAGCAAAGAGGGTATCGTTAAATAAAAATGTCTACCTTTAAGTACCTTAGTCCATTTGTATACTAGGTGCTGTGCTAAGAACATGGATCACATGCATCATTTAATTACATTTAATTCTCAACACAGATATTATTTATGGCTAGGAGAAGTCCTGTGGTTTTCCCTAATTTGAGCAAATGTTGACTTTTTGGGCCTTTGGGATTGACTAAAAGCTATCTGTCATCATCACTGTTGATTGATTAAATATCAATGTCATTTTTTACTGTAGTGTCCCAGCTCAAAGAACAAATCAAATACCACACATTTTAGAGCTGGTGAGCTGGTGAGCTATCAGATTTTTTAAAAATATGACTTCTTTATTGATTACTTCTGAGGCCTTTGAGACAAAACCGGAGAAGTGGGAAAATCCCTAATATTGGGGCAAATCTGGGAAACTTGGGCTATGTAACCTTGGATAAACTAATAACATTTCTTAGTCTTAAATGTTTTAACTATAAAATATGGGATTTGGAATCTGAGATCTTTTCTGACCCCTGTAGCTGAAAATCTATGATCCTATGTTTTAAAGCCCTGAGAACTATTACGGTTTCTTCTGTGTTGATTTATCTGTTTCCTGAGACTGTCACTTACGAATAAGGGACCAAGTATGAATTGAATCAATCAACCAAGGACCAGGACACCTGATGTTCCAGAAATCAGCCCAGCAGTTGTTTCTTTCTGTTCCTCTCTCTTCTCAATTAGAAACTGACTTCACTTTTTCTAAGTGACAATAAATAGAATATGCTTGATTTCAAGTTCCATGGACAGAGTCTATGTAAACAGAGTATCATAACTAACTTGGATAAAGTTCCCCAGCATATTGTTGCAGAAAATCAAGTTATAGGATATGTAATGTAATGACATTTATAGAATACATAAAACAATTGTATGGGCATGTATATATATGGATGTGTATACACAAAAATGCAAAAAAATGATTAGAGGCAATGGTCAAAGGCTTATCTATAATTTTTTTTTTTTACAGGAAGATACACTATTTTCTATTTTAACGTTTATTTATTATTTTTATTTTTATTTTTATTTTTTGAGATGGAGTCTCGCTCTGTCGCTCAGGCTGGACCACAGTGGCCGGATCTCAGCTCACTGCAAGCTCCACCTCCCAGGTTTACGCCATTCTCCTGCGTCAGCCTCCCCAGTAGCTGGGACTACAGGCGCCCGCCACCTCTCCCGGCTGGTTTTCTGTATTTTTTTTAGTAGAGATGGGGTTTCACCGTGTTAGTCAGGATGGTCTCGATCTCCTGACCTCGTGATCCACCCGTCTCGGCCTCCCAAAGTGCTGGGATTACAGGCTTGAGCCACCGCGCCAGGCCTATTTTAACATTTAAAAGCAATAAAAAACATGATAGTTTGTTGGTAGTACAGTATTTGCTATTATTGTTACCATTATTGAAACTAATGATCATGTCTTTAAGAATAGACCAGAAGAAATCAGTCAGCTATAAGAAGAGATCTGGTTGGTGCATGTGTGGTGGGAAAGGTTCTGGGTGTTAGAAGTGAGTTATAAGATGGGCAGTGTGATACAGAAAAATGATTGCTGTATTTCAGGCATTTGAGTACTGACCTTGTTTTTTGCTGTTTCTTGATATGTCTTTTAAGGTGTTGGTGCAGGTTGTTTTGGAATGTGGGCCTTGGCTGGACTTCCCAGCAACTTGCTAAAGTTGTCTCAACTCTGTCAGGTGAGGGAAGCCTTACTCCACTTTCTTTCCCCTGAGAGCTGTGGGTATTTCTTAACTCTACAATGACTTCCAAATGCTAGTGAATTCTCTAGGTATGATAACCTAAATAAGTAACAATGAAGTGAATACTTCAGTATCTCCAGATACTTGGATGTTGCTTTGAGGAAAGAGACTGAGAATGTACTTACTTTGATAAAAAGGAAAGATGACTTGTGCCTGTGAAATTGAGGACAGGCATGGTTGTGGGGTGTGTCTGTGTGTGATATGTGTTTCTTGGATGTTGGAAGAATATTATTGTACTCTCCATTATAGTTCATTCAGGCTCTACAACAATTAATAGATAATTAAAAAAAAACCTTCTGTATTCATTATTTCACATTATCCTTGTAGCAGTCTTACAGATTAATGTACACAATTCTATGGAGAGGAATCTAGTGACCAGAGAAATAAAATGATTTTCTAAAGGATATGCAAGTGACAGAACTGGAGATCTACCCCAGTGAACCCCATTATCAACCTCCCAATACTTAAGAGCCCTGCTGCAAGCTGAGCTCTCAGAGGGTGTGGCCTGGTGAAACAGTTGCATGCGTAGGATTATAGGGGTTAAAGGAAGTAGGATAGAGATAGCATTCTGCTGCCACATGACTGGTCCACAAGAAGTGGTGGATGTTATTGTTATTTTGTATTACTCCAATTATTCAGATTTCAGGAAACATTGAAGGGCAACCCTCCTGAGTTTGATGAGATTCTCTGACATGATTCTTTCTGTAAAGCCTTTCCTTCCTTCATGCCATCTCACACCTTTTCCCCTTCATTTCGGGTACCTTGATGAGCATAATTGACATCTCAAGCTCTGGTGGCTACCACTGGAGACTTGTTGTGAAGTTGCCCAGATAGTTTGGAGTCCCTGACAGAGATTAAGGGCTCTGGCCTTAGCTGTTCCAGGAGGCAGTGATGTGTGTCTGAATAAACTAAGTTTAATCACACAGAGTCATGGTTAGTGTAGTTTATCAGTGACATAGCATCAAATAAATGACTCCTGGAGAACAGCTCATTCTAAAGCCAGCTGCTTTTATTGCTGAACTCTGATTTCACTATAATTAATGAGAATGTGCTTTCCCATCTTTGGAGATGAGAACAGCATCTCAAAGCCCTCCCACGCCCAGCATTGTCTTGCCATTAATCTATAGGACTCAAGGTGGTTCCATTTCATCAATACCCTGTGGCTTGTGAAACAACTGTCCTGCATGGATAAAGACGTAGATAATCCTTAGGTCATTGTAACACCCAGTCTCCTGCTGAATACAATATAGCTTCAGGATAGCACTAGTAATAATTCACCCACCCCCTTACCTAGTAATGCCTCATATACTTCACACTCTAAATGCTCTGAAAACAATTCACTGCTACTGAAAAGGGGAGACATTTCTCTCAAGAATGAACTTAATTTTTCTACACAGCGGAGGCCAAAATTCCATGTTCTTTGGATTTTGCCTGTGAGTGTCCCTCTGGGCTTGGCCACGTTATATTTTCTCTTGCTTGTGACTTTTTTTAACATAAGTAATATATTCTCAAAGATTCAGTTAATACAGAAGTATATGGAGAAAAACATGGAAGTCTTTCTCTCTTCTCCTTCCCCATTTTCATTCCTTATTCCAGAGATAGCGTCATGTTTTTACACATAAATAATTTAGCATTCTTTAGAATAAAGTTCAAATTATATAAATAGTAGACTGTACGTATCTTTTTGCAACTTGTTTTTTCTACTTATCCTTATGTTTATTCACATGGATAAACAACTTCATTTATTTTTTTGCTGTATGGCCTTCTGTTATGTGAGCATACCACAAGTTACCTAGAAATTCTTCCATTGGGGAATGTTAATAATCTCCAATACTGGCTCTATCAAAGAAAATTGTAATGATCATTCTTATGCCTATTGTTTTGTGCAAGACTTGAGTTTCTTCAGAGTACTCACCCATGTGTGAAATTTCTGGATTGCGAAATTTCTGGATGGTGGATTCTACTTTATGTGCTATTCAGCTTTCACAAATATTGCTATTTGAAGGTATAATTTTAATAATTCCTTTTTTTACACATTCCTCAACATTTGGTATTCTCAGACACTTAATTTTTCTCTGATTTTTTTTTGCATTAACTTGCATTTCCCAGTTGCCAGTGAAGTTGTGAAAATTTTCCATGTTTTTATTAGACATTGATCTTGCAGTGAATTGCCTATCTATACCATTTGCTAATTTTTAATTTTCAGAATAACATCTGACACAAAGGACTTACTACGTGTGACTAAGGCTGTTCATATATAAAGTCACTGAATCTTCATAAGAATCATTTGAAAGAACTCAACCTAGCTCATATAAATAGTAAGTGGCCAAACTAGCTTCAAGTCCAGAAAATTTCCTGTGTTTCTCATTAGTTTTAATAATTTGAATATAAATAATTTGGATTTTCTAAAACGTATAATTACAATTTCTTTTTTTTATTATACTTTAATTTCTAGGGTACATGTGCATAACGTGCAGGTTTGTTACGTATGTATACTTGTGCCATGTTGGTGTGCTGCACCCATCAACTCGTCAGCACCCATCAACTCGTCATTTACATCAGGTATAATTCCCAGTGCAATCCCTCCCCCCTCCTCCTCCCCATGATGGGCCCCGGTGTGTGATGTTCCCCTTCCCAAGTCCAAGTGATCTCATTGTTCAGTTCCTACATGAGTGAGAACATGCGGTGTTTGGTTTTCTGTTCTTGTGATAGTTTGCTAAGAATGATGGTTTCCAGCTGCATCCATGTCCCTACAAAGGACACAAACTCATCCTTTTTGATGGCTGCATAGTATTCCATGGTGTATATGTGCCACATTTTCTTAATCCAGTCTGTCACTGATGGACATTTGGGTTGATTCCAAGTCTTTGCTATTGTGAATAGTGCCGCAATAAACATACGTGTGCATGTGTCTTTATAGCAGCATGATTTCTAATCCTTTGGGTATATACCCAGTAATGGGATGGCTGGGTCATATGGTACTTCTAGTTCTAGATCCTTGAGGAATTGCCATACTGTTTTCCATAATGGTTGAACTAGTTTACAATCCCACCAACAGTGTAAAAGTGTTCCTAATTCTCCACATCCTCTCCAGCACCTGTTGTTTCCTGACTTTTGAATGATTGCCATTCTAACTGGTGTGAGATGGTATCTCATTGTGGTTTTGATTTGCATTTCTCTGATGGCCAGTGATGATGAGCATTTTTTCATGTGTCTGTTGGCTGTATGAATGTCTTCTTTTGAGAAATGTCTGTTCATATCCTTTGCCCACTTTTTGATGGGGTTGTTTGTTTTTTTCTTGTAAATTTGTTGGAGTTCTTTGTAGGTTCTGGATATTAGCCCTTTGTCAGAGGAGTAGATTGCAAAAATTTTCTCCCATTCTGTAGATTGCCTGTTCACTCTGATGGTAGTTTCTTTTGCTGTGCAGAAGCTCTTTAGTTTAATGAGATCCCATTTGTCAATTTTGGCTTTTGCTGCCGTTGCTTTTGGTGTTTTAGACATGAAGTCTTTGGCCATGCCTATGTCCTGAATGGTACTACCTAGGTTTTCCTCTAGGATTTTTATGGTATTAGGTCTAACATTTAAGTCTCTAATCCATCTTGAATTAATTTTCGTATAAGGAGTAAGGAAAGGATCCAGTTTCAGCTTTCTACTTATGGCTAGCCAATTTTCCCAGCACCATTTATTAAATAGGGAATCCTTTCCCCATTTCTTGTTTCTCTCAGGTTTGTCAAAGATCAGATGGCTGTAGATGTGTGGTATTATTTCTGAGGACTCTGTTCTGTTC